>NC_136018.1:12624632-12967132 GCF_048128805.1 Centroberyx gerrardi
TTTTGAGATACGTCATTAAAATATATTTAACCGAGTGGAACTAACAATGTAGTGTTCAAGCTCAGTAAGAGCTATGGCCATAGACCAGCTGCTAGAGGGCTTCTGGTATTATTTAAAAAAACATGTCCACACCCTCTTTCGTATTGTTTTGCCCTCATGTGTGGATTGCTGCTGTCAGTAACAACTATGTCATTATCAAAGCCACGCAAAATCACAGCATGCACAAATTTCCAGAAAGTATAAAAGACAATCTTGTTCAATGTAAGGTATGTGGAACAGATTTGTCGTACCATGGCCACACATCAACAATGCCGAATCATCTCAAAAAATGATTTCTACAAGGGAGGAAGATGAACTAGCATAACATTTGTGCATGATCCTCAGAAGTGTGACAGAAGCCAAACTGAGAATCTCTGCCCTCATTGCCAACATGATTGCTAAAGATATGCAAAGTATCAGTACCGTAGAGACCGGAAAGGGAACTAAGTGATGTAATTCTTTTCATCCACAATCTGCTTGAGCCTTGAATTGAGCACTGAATATTTGAATATTCTTTTTGACCACACACACTGAACAGTTAACCATGAGAAAATGGACTTGTTCACATCCCTAGACCTGTATAAGACGAGGATACAACACACACACATATATGCATGATTACATGTAAATTCAAAGTTGCCTGTATGCACACACCTGTTGGAAGCCGCATCTCCATCCTGGCCATCTCCCCTGGCTCTTTGGCCGGTGCGTCCCACCACAGAGGGCCGGGGAGAGCACTCTGCCCCTGGGGATGAGGCCTGGGAGCGCTGGGTCCCCCGCACCTCCTGGGAGTAAGACAAGGACGAGTTCTGGGACACTGGGTCTACACAACAAACAAAAAATCAGAGAGAGATGTTGCCATCTTTACTAAATGTATTTAAATTGAAAATAGGCACATAATTTGCAACATGAGTCTCTGGAGAATAAAGCAGAGAGAAGATTAAATAAAGTGGTGTTGTTAACATTGTCCCATTACAAGAAATTAATCATTAGATTTAGATAGCAATATGCCTGATAATTTGTTTAATCTTTTTTAATTAGAAGAAAAAGGTAGGCAATGAATAAAATCACAACCTGGTTTAGCTTTCCTTTAAGCTAGACTTAATACTAGCATTTGAGAGTGTAAGGAGTGTAAGGTGCTAACACAGCCAATCTGTGATGGGTTTCACACAGGGGCATGTATTTAAAGGCTCTCTGAGAACACATCAAATCCATCAGAGGGAAAGGCTATACTCACTCAAAAGGCAAAGAAAAGTCACTGTTGGGACTCAGTCAGAAACCTTAAGCAAGTGAAACCCACAAACTATTTTTGCATTCTTTCAGGCCACCTAAGAATTTAACAGGCACTAAAAAACATGGTGATGTCATTTAAAAAATGAGTGCTGCAATACAGTCAGAGATGAAATGTGAATTAGTTTAAATTAGTGATGCACAGATATATCGGTTGAATATCGGAAATGGCTGATTTTTGCATTGTTGACTACAATCAGCTCATCGGCTGATAAGATTAAATCCACCGATGGCAGTGGCCGATACTCATTAACATATATTGCGTCACTAATCTGTTCCAAAGATGTTCAAGTTTGAATGGAAGGACAGCCTGAGGATCAGCGTGAGGTAACAATACTAGCTGCGGTTACATGAGACATTTTTTTTCATTCTGAATGAAATCATTCCGAAGGAAGAACATACGACTCCATAAGTGTCAGAATAAGACGTTTTGTTTTGCCCCCGCAATGATTGGGTCCATTTTCACCGCTGTAAACCGAAACTGGCCCGGAGAGGCGGAGTCAGGACTTGATATAAAAACGGGCTGCGCCGCCTACATCAAACCTGAGCGCCCCAGGGATAATAACAAGCACATCCATTCGAATCATCCCGGTTACGTTATTGACGTTACTTACGTTAAATGCGCGAGCATGTGCAGAAAGAGGCGAGATAAGGAAAGTGATCGGAATGTTTACATGACGAAATTTTATCCATCGACCGGATTATGAAAGGGTTATACCACCCCTCTCAAACGGAATGAAATTTCATTTGGATCGGGCCAGTTTATTCTGATTGAGGCGTTTATATGAGGCATTTTTATTCTGATTGGGCTGCTATTCTGATTAAAAGGCTCCATGTAAACGCAGCTAATGTTATTTGTTTATTTTAATTAAAAAAGGCATTTTTGGTTATGTGAAAGTTGTTACAATAAAAGCTGATCCTTAAATCTATATTGCAAAGTATAATGAAGGGCAGAATATAGATTATTTTGGCAGGGCACAAATGGGTAAATACGAAACAAAATATCAGCAGGCTATCGGTATCGGCCGATTGTGGTGTTTGAAAAATCGGCTATTGGTATCGGCCCAAAATTTCCATATCGGTGCATCCCTAGTTTAAATATATATAATGATGGAAAATATGTGCTAATGCCAATAGGGTAAGCATGCAAAGGCAATTTGTTACTATTTGAAAAGCCTCATTTCAACATTTAAAAACATGTAAAATAAAAAAGGCTGATTTCTTCACTTCAGGCTAACTCATAAGCAGTGGCACCTTGCTTTGCAGAGTAGAAACTGGGGTCTTGATGAAAGCGCAGTCTGCTCCTCAGTCCCACACAAAGCTGCCGTAGGCAGGCAAGAGCCTGCAACCGGAGGTAGCTTGCCTCACCTTCACCTGAACTCAGCCTCAGTAGGGACAGAAGGTTCTGAAAACGGAGAGGGAGATCAGAGCAGTAATATCATTGTTCAGGAATAGGGTTATGAAAGAGCAATGAAATCAGTTTCTAGAGATAAAACATATTAATAATCAGTAATAAACAGGTAGCACATCATTGTAATTGTGTGTATAGGTTGTATTTTGGCTCTACTAAAACTGATTGTTTACAAAGGACAAAGAAGAGCCCAAAATGAGAGAAAAAAGGCAACATGATTGTGTAAAAAGAAGGCCTGGAACTCAGACAGTGATAGAAAATGTGTGATTAAGCTCACAAAATAAAAGGGCAACTGGAATTGAATTACTGGAGTAGCAATTTGTTTCAAGTTCAAATTCCCTGCCCTCTGTAGCTAATGATGTCATGCCTCTAAATCCAGGTCTTTTAATTTAGCTAAATAGCTTTAGCAACTCAAAGGAGGGGCAAGTGAAGCCACAAGGAGAAAATACTTTGCCGTAATGATTTCTTTTTGATGATGAGACTACTCTGTGACAGTATGCTAATACTGCCCTGAGACTGATGTAATACAGTGCACCATTTTCCTAACACCGCTCTGTTAACAAAATATTAATGTTCACAGTGGCTCATCAGGGCAAAGTTGTGTCTCCTGTGATACTCCATCTACACCAATGAAATGAAGGGCTCAGACAGCAGATGTAGGCTGACTCCATGCCTCAGCCAACCCCATATGAATTCAGTTACCTTGGGACTTTCTTTACAGCAGCATGGCCCCCTTTAAAGCTACTACACTTGCCACAATGAGAGCACTTTGACCTTTTTGTTCATGGTATGGAACTGTCGGGATTCCTCCAATACCAACAACAGCAGGCTGAGGAGGGCTCTAAACCCTATGGGCAACTGCGCCCAATTTTAGAGAAACTTTGATATTCAAGGAGGCCAAAGAGGAAAGTGAGGTGAAACTTGCTTCCAAGGACTCTCACTCTAAACCCTGCCTTTTCACAAGAGGTACATCTTGACCAAGCTTTGTCCCCACAACAATCTAGTACCTGTTCAACCAAAGAAAGCCCCCAGAGGTCTCCATCACTTCCCACAAGATCAGGGACAAAGAGATATATATCGATGTCTTGCTCAAGGACACTTTGACAGCTTATATGACTGTTGCGTGAATCACACCAGAGACCTACCCATTATGGGATGGTCACTCTAGCCAATAAAACTCATCTAATCTATGTGTATATACAAGAATGCCAAGTAGCATGGACTACAGTTGGTTGGGAACCGGTGGACAACAACAGAAATGTCATCGTCACAAGAAAACCATGGAATTAATTTATTTTTTTACCCTATAACACCCATATATGTATCCAGGATTGGGCTTTTTTTAGGCCAGCAACAAGCTACTATTTTTAAACCCAAGCTAGTGCAAAATTTCCACCATCTACAGGATTTTCTGTGGCTTGAGGAGAGGCTTATATGGTTGCAGGTGGTCTAGGCATTAGCGTGGCCAGGTTTAAGAGTGTCACAGATCATGCAATCGTTATAGTGGAAAATGATGCTATTGGCAACCATTCTGAAGCCCCGGTACGAGGTGCTAAAACTACTGAAACTGAACCAGAAGTTTTTTATTTTCATGACATCTTGAAGTTCACAAGTTTTATACTCAGTTGCAGTTATAACTAGAACATACAGAGAAAACCCTGAGTTACGGTACGGAGATGGCAGTCATCTAGACACAACCTGTCATAGAGTGGGATCAAACCTGGGATTTCCAATAATGGGACATGTAACCACTACACCACCCTTTCTGCCTGACATACTTTTAGGTTTGGCCCTTCAGCTCATGATTTTAAGGTATACCAGTATAGATACACATATAGGAATGCATATTTACAATACCATCATCAATGTTTTTTTTCCTCCTTGTGTGTGTACGTGTCTGTGTGTGCATGTGTTTGTCTGTATTTTTTGGCAGATCTATTTCACAGTTTTACGGGTCTTTCAAGCACATTATTAAGAGTAAATAATTTAAATGGAAGACAGCCAGTCAGTTGGTATCCTACAGTCATAGACTATTAAATTGTAATATGTGTTGGGGAAAGCAAATACTGTTAAATACCATCAAATATTGTTCAAAATTAAGAAACATAATGTGATACGATATTCTGGCCACATCACCCTGCCTAAGCCTTCCTCAGAGCATGGTAGTGTTGTGGTACCTGCACAATACTGGGCCTTTGCAGGAAGATCTCAGCAGGAAAATCCTGCATAATGACATCACGCAGAAGTTCACATGTGGTCCGGACTAAATTGGGGTTGTTACTCCTCAGAGAACTGTTTCAAAAGGAGCAGAAGCGGATGAATATGTTTAATACACAGTAATTTAACACCACTAACAAACTCCTGTGGAGTTTATTAAAGCTCAACGAGTTCAGGAAAAAAGGAAGCAAAGTAAAACAAATCCACTCTGTAGATAAATGTGATGCCACTCACCTCTCATTGGATGAAAGTATGTGTCTGTCTGTGGTTGTCAAAGCCAGCCATGGGAACACAGAAAACTTCAGACATCTCACAGATTCATGCACTGCACATGAAACACAGGGAGATAAGAGAAACAACGCTTAATATGATGAGTTTACGGAACAAATATGATGCATTGCATTTAGATAACAATAACAACAGGGATCCAATACAAGCTGAAACCCTAGCACACTACCAAATCTGAGGTTATCTATTCAAAATACCTGCTATCCTCTGAGGTGGGACATCTATATGGCTTGGCGTGCTCTTCTGGAAATAGCCCATTTTAGGAAGATGCTCTTCAGGTGGAACAACTGGAGGGACTAGAACAAAGACAGCCTATTTGTACAAAAACTTAATCAAAATGGTTCATAATGTCTGTGATGTAGAAGGACACGACACCCCATCCCACCCCCACCACCATAACATTATGAACATAATAATAATTGCATTGTAGATGACATTGACTCTAAACACAAATATTTGACTTTGCAACACCTGTTGGAGTTGTAACACGTTGTCCGTGTGAGTAGACCATTGTATGACTAGGGAGTAGCTCTGGTAGGTGGAACAGCTGGTCCAGGGTGCCATCGATGACAGCTCGCATCCTGGGTTCCACGTTAGGAGACAGCTGGGTGAGAAACTCCACCGCACCAACATCTCTCAGCATCTGGGCGGCACTAGGATGCTTTGGAGAAATCATGACAGACATGGCAAATAATCATAAAATCAAAAATAGAAAGTTGATAGGTGTAGTATTGTAATAGCACTGAGCATGAGCATGGGTATCAATATAAGTCACTAAGTAGACAGCACTATATTGAAGGCGATGCTCATAAGTAAATTGTGATTGTTTGGCAGAGTCACTTTAACCCTGCCTGAAACCATATTATGCTATATATTTGCACAAGCAAAGATTTTTTCCACCTTTAACTGACCGGTTAATGTTTGGTTAGCCATGTGAAAGACACAGGCTCAAATCCAGGCCAGTACATTTACAGTTTATCTTGGTAGTGTATCTGTGTAGCTTCATAAATATTGTTTCCATTTGCCACACACCCATAGGACTAGCTTCTGAAGACTTTGTTCGTATCTAGCCACTGTCCTCTAGAGGACTAGTCTGGTAAGTCATCTATCTACCTTTGATAAAGTACTGAGCAACTCAAGGACCTCCTCCTGCATTGGCACCTCGGGGAAATTGAACCATTCCAGGAGAACCACAAACAGCATCCTCTCTTGGACCAGGTCGGACACAGAAATCAGGGAATGGTCCAGTTTACACATGATGCTCTTCAATGCTCGAACTCGTATTTCCACCAAGGAATGGCCTAAAAATCACAAACAGTGAGACAATCATTGAAGAAGAGTTACAATAGCGGCTTTGTTATTAGGCTAACGTTAGGTGAACTATGAAAGTTCAGAGAAGTTTTTCGGACTTAGCGAGCTGAATATCTGTTAACACTCTGCATACTAGACTTAGTAGCTAAAGAAAGAGAGCACCTACAGATATATACAATAAACATAGAGAGACTGGCTGTAGTTAGCATGCAAGTGGCTAGGCAGGTGACTGGTAAAGTCTGCCTAACGTTACTAAGGTTGCCTAGCTAGGAGGCTAGCGTACCTATTTTCTTTATAAGGTGAGATAACTCCATTTCTCGGTATATTATCGCGGCCCTGCGCGTATAAACTACTTTAAAAGCGTAATTAACGATCGAGGCTTGTCGGTTGTTCAGCAGATGGAGTGGTTCCGTCTGTCAGTGCCATGTCAACAAACAACAGCGTCTGCCCGGGTTTGCTTTCAACGAACGCGCCAGCGTCACTCCACTTCCTGTTAGAGAGGCGGGGTGCGTTCAAGAAACACACTCGCGGTAAGCGTTTGTTGTGTATGAAAGACAGGTATCTAACGAATAAAGACTTATGGGGGGTCTCAAACCTTTTCAGGGCAAGGACCCCCAAATAGATGTGCATTAGACCCACGGACCACAATTTGATCAGATTTTGTCCCAAGGAAACCCATCTGTCGTTAGTTGTGATTTAGTATAGAATAATAGGCTATGATATCCACAGTGAGGAGAGTAATGCATGGTAAAAATAGTAATTCTTATACATTCTGTCATTGTGCTCATTGTCAACCACTGGATGTCTCTGGACCACACTTTGGGAACCACTGACAGCCAAAGAGTGTATTTATATGATTTTGAATAGCAACTTGACAATAACACAAGTAGCTGTCCTTATCAGTGCCCAATTATTCTTTGGATGTGTCTATGCATGCACACATGCTCATTTAACTGTGTGTACATTTAAAGGAAGCTGTGTGTCGGCTTTGTAATTTGATTTGGCGCTTTGCATATTATTTTGAAAAATAGGCAAAATAATTATGCATTAAACAGTTTTTTTCTCCTTTAGGCAGACCTCCAGTCCAGTGTTCTAGGACTTCTGTGGCATATCAATGGGAGTTTCATCTGATCTTTTGAAATGTAAACATGCTGAAATGATTTTTCTTGCCAAGATGATCAATGTTTGGAGAAATGTTTGATAATCATTGAAGACTTTTTCATTGCTGACATTTTGAGTAAAGTTTTGACACCAGCCAAATGATCTTGTCATTAAATTAATCTTCTATCAAACACCGATGTTCTAAAGAATCAAAGTTGATGTGCATTGCCTCTCCACACACGTGTAGGCATAAATTATTTTCATACTCTGTCTGTGCTCATCCAATTGATGGAAATCTCACACTTGAGATGTGGTGCAGATATTCTATTTGATCAGCCGAGAGGGTGATAATTAACAAACTTAGCAAATGATAATTTGATGTGATAATAATATCATTATAGTACTTGAGAATCCTGGAGGGAAATGATTTGGCCATATGCAATTTAGATAGACACCTAGATTTTTGAAGGGTTTGACTTAGATGGAAAAGGGTTTGACTTAAATGGAAAATTTCATAATGTCTGTTTTACCTCAATGCATACACATATTACCAATGTAAACAAACCATTAAATACATAAAAGAATCACATTTAGCTTTTACATAGGTTGCAGTGTTTGTATTAAGAGCCTATATGAGGGGCATTTCCTTTACAATTGTAGCTGATGCTGTTTTCTTTTTCCAGAACTGCTTTAACAGTTCAATTCTCACAAGGTCCTGGAAGCCAAGACTTTCTTAAACAATGTATTTCAGTTCCTCCAACATTTGATACAGCACACAGAGACTGAGTCTGTTTGAATGTTTTTGACATTCTACAGATGTCCAATGAGAATACAATGCAACCTCTTTTTGACATATTTCAAAGCAGACAACAGCACCTCTTCTGAGGGACAGCTCCCACATCCAAACAACGGAGGAGGTCCTCTTTATCTGCTGGAAAAATACATCACCCAGGGTCAGATTGTGAGTTCTCCATGGCTGTTGAGTCTGTTTCAAGAAGTACATCCCATCATTTCTGTTTGACAACCACTGCAAGTCTCAGATCGTTTGTTAGCATCAGCAGCAGACAGGAAGCAAAACTTCCCTTTAAATAACTGAAAACAGGGGCGGGGTGTCTGTCAGTCACACCTGCTGAAGGTTCGTCCCCCAGATGTTTTTGCAGATGTTTCTGCTAGTATTACCTGCAGTCCTAAAAATCTCCAAGCCTCCTTGTGCACTCATTCATTCATATTCCTGGTAAGCATTTGACTCTAAGATATAGATAACTATTTGGCTCAAAGTTAAGGTATGTGCTGTGTGTTGTACTTCAACCCTCCACTGCCAGTGTTTTCACATGCAATTTAAGGATTTTTAACATCGTAAATCATAATTAAAAAACCACACAAACTGTCAGTTATTTTACACCAGGCTACATTACTCATATGCCAATCCTCGAAACTAAAACCACCTCAGGCTATCCATGAATGCAGGGCTGAACTACGAGTGGGAAATCATGCCCATTTAAATATTTGGAAGCCAGATTTACTCTCTCCAGTGTGGTGGAAGCATGGTTAAAGCTGATCATGCCTGACCATAGGTAATACACACAGCCTATAGGAGTCATATGGAGCACTAACCAGCTGATGTGCTTTTAATGTGAAAGCTATTGTCTGGTAATTGTATGCAGAGACTAAATGTGTAGTAACCTAGGGGGATTCATGTAATGTATGCATGCAATGTATGCAATGTAAATGTGGTGAAATGTACTTTCTTAACTGAAATTAGCAGAGTAAGTAAAATTACTATAAGTAGTAGTATCACCAAATCACGTTTAGTAAGGGCTGCTGGGTAAAAACATTGCTGAATCTGTTTTGGTTGTTACCCTTACAGCTCTTCATGCATAAAACAAGGTCAAATCAGCTAATTAATCATATAATTATTGTAATTGTCTAAAATACAGCAACCCATATGGCAACAAAATACAAGGAGTTACCACCAGAATTAATAATGTAAAATCAAGGGTGACGTTCCAGCAGACCCGAGGAACATAAGCGGGCATCGACAATTTATTCCTTGTTTTATCCAGCCAGATATTTGGATTGAGCTCAAGTCTCTATAGCTGACTCATTACATTCTGTATAGATGCAGCTGGTGTAAGTGTAATTAATGCATAATCTTTGAAGATCTCTTAAAACCCCTCCCCAAGGAGAGCAAAGGCGACGGGAAGGACTGATTTAGCCCTGGCATGGGTCACTCCCTGATTCTTAAATACTGCAAAAAAAGAGATAGAAAAAAACATAACGGTTCTTGCCTGCTGAAATCGTAACGAGACACCAAAACAATGAGGTAGAGACGTGAACATTATCCATTCCATAAATGCGCAGACTGTATTTTGAGGCAAGCCCTTGCCATGTTATTCCACAGTCATTCCTGAAACAAAACCCAAGTGGTCCCACTGGCCCTGTCACTGTTTGACATGCCTGCTGTACCCGTCTTCCGCTCCGCTGCAAGTGTTGAGGATATGAGGGTAGGCACCTTGGGACCCCCGACAATCCCCCCTCGGCAAAGAAGTCAAGTCAAAGGACTGAGTCAAGCTGAAGCAAGCGCAGACACATTGAGCAAATAATTTATGGCTGATACAGCTTTCATTTGAAATTAAGATGAAACATGGAGAACCTCCCCACATGTAGAGGTGTCTCATTAAATGTTATGGCTTAGTGCAAAGTCTACAATGTTCCAGCTTGACTTGAGATTCAGTTTTTTGAGAGGTGCTTATACATAAATTCAAATTCTGCAGAAATATTGATCTTGAGAGAGAAATACTCCAGAGGCCCTCACATGTTGTACTCTGCCATGTCAGACAACATCTTGCAGATACCCAATTCTCATCCAACTATTACAGCAACGCGGCATTTATGTAAACTCTAAATGGCCGACTATTAGTAATTGTTTGATCTGTTCATCCTGTCAAAACAAAACAGACTGGGTTATGCCCACAGCTGAATGTTTACTTACTTTCTCTGTCTGGCAACAAATATCAACCAGGCTAAAGTTTGTTTGTCAGGTCTAATTTAGCTTGTAGAAACACTGCATCCTTGCTTGCCAATGTCCTTGGTGCTATCTAAGAAGTGCCCCCCTCCCTCCTCCTCCTCCACCCCCCCCTCCCCTCCTGTGCCAACACATCAAGTGAAGGCAGCCTGATCAACCCTAATAGGGCTTGGTAATTAGAGTCTTTGCATAGAGGCTGTCTGCACACAACCGCCCTAAGCAGGTTGGGGAAGGCATGCCATACACTTGACAGTGTGGAAAAAACAATGTAATGTTCAGTATATGGACCAAATTAGCCTGGCAGCGGTAAACACAATCTACTTTAAAACAATACTGACACTAATTAGGCAACCAATGTATCATTTCAGAGTTCAAGTTTTAGCTGCTATCTCAAATAGTTACTTGAAAATACTTGGAGAGTCAACTTGATGTTTCTGGAATACAAATTAGAAGGACTTTCCTGCATTAAAGCTAAGCAAGGCTGGCATGAGGGAAAATAGTCTAGTAGCCAATAGTTGATATCTATGGATAGTGGAAAATGGAATCATGATTTTAGCAATGAGGGAGTGTTAACTTTGCATAATTCAGATGTGAAAGAAATTACTTCCTCTGTGCACATTGTTGTGCTAAAGATGATTTCAAATTGCAATAATGTCCATTCTTTGTTTGGGAACTACACAATGCACTATCAAATGCGAGATAAAATCCCAGAAATATGTACATCTCAAACAAACACAGAAACGTATTTCAAATCACAAATTTCATGTGAAAAATTATTTACCCTCCTTGATTTACCTGGATTAGGAATGAGAGTAACATGTTCAGCAAATGTTTAGCCTAAGCAATTTTCATTAAGCTGTAGTAAGGGATTTCAAACAATATTTCCTTTCCAAACTGCTCTAATTCTCTCGTCCATATCTTGAAAGGGCCTAATATCAACTTGCAAAAATGATGGCTTTGGAAAAAAAAACAAATTATTAAAAAGCAAATCATTAGTCCAAATTCTTTACTTAAGCCTAAACCTAAATGTTGTTGTTCCTAAGCAGCTGTATCTCCCATAGATGTGTTGTCATTGTTTTTACATTAATGAACATTCTGCAATTATACTTACATGCGCTCAATTCACATCTACAAGAAACAATCAGTACAGGACCCACCTGATGAAAGGAAGGCCTACATGTTACTGATTTAGAATACGGTAGTACAATTTATGATATAAGAATAATTCTTACACTGTAATCTAATAGTTCAGCACATTATTTTCCATTATAGGCAATCCACTTGTGTCCCTATACCTCCCCATGCTATTTCCATCTTCCTTTGAACAGTCCAAATAACTTGGATCATGCATTTTAAAGCCACAGTGTGTGGGGAGTATAGCAGCACCTTAAAGAAAGTAATCTCCAGTCCTAGTGTACAAATACAAAATGATTTCAGAGAGCGCATGGCTGCTGAGTTCATGTGGTGCAGCAAGCTTCTGCTATCATTGTGAATGAACTGACTGGGCAACTTTATGCAACAACTACTGCATATTCCACGTTTTGCAGTTTCTCTTGTTCAGTCTTTTTCCAGTCTGTTTTTCTATGGAGCTTTAATATTTAAATTCACATTCATTGAATTTCCATTCCTGATACAATGCTCCTCTGAATATTGATGAGTTTCTGTTAAAGGTGGTGGCAGCACACATTGCCTATGATTTTATCTTTGTCAAAATGCCATCTAAAAAGAAAATGGAACTTGGTTGAAATTTTCTTCAGTCTAACCTATGTGTGTTGACTTGTAGATAAAGGAGGTCAGTGAGACATTTTGTCCACCTTTTGCATCTACGAATTTAGACACTCAGGCCAGCAGGAAATAAATACTTGTCTTGTCCATTGCTTGTGCTATACATTATGTAGCCTATTACAAATTATTAATGTAGGAAATTGAAAAATATCCCCAAACCTGTTTGTCTGTAAAGTAATTTACACATTTGGTCAAATTATTATAATTATAATATTATTATTATTTTTTTTTTCCAAAGCTACCTTGCCCATCATTTCTGAGTTGCAAAGCAAGGACTTTCTTTGGGATGTAGAAACTTGATATAATTGCAATACATGGATTTGATTTGCTGTATCTATCTAATTATTTACAGATTAGGCCACATTATCAGAATTATCCGTTTGTTCCCCCCCCCCCAAATATGTTGCCCATGATTTCTGAGTTGCAGAGCAGCTCAGGCCCCTGACATGTAAAAACTTGATGTAGTTGTAATGAATGTGTCTGATTCGCTGTATCCGAATCTGCTCCCACAATTCAACAGGCAACAAAGGAAGAAAGGAAGAGGCCGTAAGCTAGAAAGTATTAGCCAACCTAGACAGAAAGATGTCGCCCTATTGTCTCATTTTATATGGCAATTGACATTCGTACGTGTAAACAAATATTGAGTGTAGCCATATAAACGCTTTATTCTTTTGTCTGGACGCAGAAGCCGACTAAAGGGAAGGTATATGTTTTCGACAGCTAACGTTAACTAAGCTAGCTGATTGGCTTAGCTGGCTAGGTAACAAGCTAACATTAGCCAACTAGCTAGCGAACCTTTCATGAACGCTTTGTACAAAACAAATGCCAAACTTTGCGGGCACCTTTGGGTATTTAACAGAGCAAGAAATGCAGATACCCAACTGACAGGGTAAGAAACAACACCATTTGCATTTTTGTCAAATGTAGACTGAGATAGTGAATGTAACTTGGTTACTAGATATGCTAACAATCTAGATGGTTCGTGTTAGCATCCAAGCAAGCTAACATCAGTTAATTAACATTGACAAGCTAGTCTACAGTAAATAATCTTGTATCGTGTACAATTGCTTACTAAAATTATGCTGACGAAATCACAGCTGAAGTGTTTCATTTCAGAATTTTGTCATGAAAAGCACAAGATAACTAACTTAGCTAAGCTAATTTGCTGTTGTGTGCGTAGGCCTTGCCAGGTCAGGACAAACCTTGCTAACGTTGCTGTTAGTTAATGGGACAAACTGTCTTGTTTAAAGTGATAATATACGGGACGTGAATTAAGTTATTACCAAAGTGTGCTTGATCGCAAGTGTTGGGCTTTTGAAAAGATCTGTGTTTGTTTTTTATAGCATCAAATGAAAGGTGGTGGAAGTGGAACCTAGCCCATCCAACTGAGTCACCATTTTCAGGCACATAATGGTGAGTAATCAGATTGCAGCTGGCTGATTATCAAGTAGCCTCATTTTGGTGTTAAAAGTTGCACATTGCCTCTAGATACTGATTTAATCATGGTGTGCCAGAACTGTCATAGCCTTTTTGACAGCTGACAAAGCAGTGATAATTGCATAAGTAATGAATTTCATAAAATCAAACAATATTTTTCGCTATGCCCATAATGTGCTGTGCTGTTTGTGATATTCCTGTATTATGTGAAATGTATTCAATGTGCTATGATATGGGTGCTCCTTACTGATGTTATTGATGATATGATGTTTTATGTAGGTAATGGGTTTAGGTTAATGGTAGATGTGTACAAAAGGCTGTGGAAAGGCTTTGTTGTTTGGACAGTACTCTATACACTGATTTGTGTTTCTATGCTTTTCTTGCTATAGGGTATGACGGCTCCGCTATATGCATGACTAGTTTTGTGCGGCCTGATGGGAGGACACTGTGGATAGCACTTTCATCAGGATACCAGGAGAGCCATCCCATGCCCCCACTTCGGAGGGCCTGCCAGAATGAAGAAGATAAGCCTTAAAACCATCCGCAAGTCCCTCAACATAAAGGGCAAAGAGGAGGGTGACTTTGTCATGCTCCAGCAGCCTTCGCTGACCACAGACTTTTCTAAGGAGGAGTCGCTTTTTGGGGGCTGCTACACCAAAGACCTCTCAGGCTGTGACCTCGGTGGAGAAGAGGACAAAGGTGGCCAGAACAAGGGCCGTTCAAAGAGTGAGAGCCTGATGGGATCACTAAAGAGGAGGCTGTCTGCCAAGCAGAAGGCTAAGGTGAAAGGTGGCTCATCTGCTATGGGCTCTGTGGATGACGATGACACCTTCTCATCCTCTTCTGTGCCCATCAGCTTCAATGAAGTGAAAGCCCAGAGACCCCTTAGGTCTGCATCCCTGAGGAGCCACCATTATAGCCCCTCGCCATGGCCCCTCCGGTCTGTCAACTCTGATGATGCGTGCATCAAGATGGAGGTGAAGGTGAAAGCCATGGTTCACTCTCCTAGCCCAAGTCCCAACCTGAATGGTGTCCGGAAAGAATTTCACGACTTCCAGATGGAAGGGCTGTTCCAGGACCAGGCAGAATCCTTAAAGAATCTCCAGCAGCCTCAAAACGGTGAGCTGCATCTGAATATTGACGAACATGACGTGCCTGTGGTGCTGGGGTTGACGCCTCAGGACTACATCCAGTACACTATGCCTTTAGATGAGGGAATGTACCCTGAGGGGTCCCACTCGTTCTGCCTGGAAAGCTCCTCTCCCATGGAGGTGGTGACTGAGGCAGACAGTGGGTCCCTCCACACAGACCAGGGCCAGGAGGAACATGACCTGGTCAGCGGCATGCCTCCAGACCTCTTCATGGACACCTCGGTTAATGGCCTTCTCATTGGCTCTGCTGGAGTGATGCTCCAAAGCTCTAGAGTAGAGGTCCCACCGCCCCTCTCTCCGCTTCTGCCGCCCATGACTAGCAATGGAGAGATTCCCAGGACTTTTTCGGGGTTCAGCTCTGCAGACAGTCAGGTAGCTGAGAGGGTAAGACACCACCTCAACTTTGACCCTAACTCGGCTCCTGGGGTCAGTCGGGTATACGACTCAGTGCAGAGCAGCGGGCCCATGGTAGTGACCAGCCTGACAGAGGAGCTAAAGAAGCTGGCGAGGCAGGGCTGGTACTGGGGCCCCATTACCCGCTGGGAGGCAGAGGAAAAGCTAGTCAACCTGGCCGACGGCTCATTCCTGGTCAGGGACAGCTCAGACGACAGGTACCTCCTCAGCCTGAGTTTCCGGTCACAGGGCAAAACCCTCCACACCCGCATCGAACACTCCAACGGACGCTTCAGCTTCTATGAGCAGCCGGATGTGGAGGGCCACACATCCATCGTGGACCTAATCGAACACTCCATCAAAGACTCAGAGAATGGAGCTTTTTGCTATTCCAGGTCTCGCTTACCAGGGTCTGCCACCTACCCTGTCAGACTGACCAACCCCGTGTCTCGGTTTATGCAAGTGCGCTCCCTGCAGTACCTGTGTCGCTTTGTCATTAGACAGTACACTAGGATAGACCTGATTCAGAAACTGCCTTTACCCAACAAGATGAAAGATTATCTGCAGGAGAAGCACTACTGAGGACACAGAGACAGGACAATGGTAGCAATTTGCACTTTTGGGTTCAGTTAAGAGATTTAAACAAGGTTTACAGACAACCATAGTTTTGAGATGATTGGTTCTGGTGGCTCTTGATTTGTGTCCAGGTGACTTTGTCACTGTCCAGTCCTCCATTCCACTGTTCAGGGGTTTTTATTTGGGATTGGTCAGTATCAGGTGGCTCTACTTCCAGAGATTCAGGCCTACACAGAATCTCGTGCAGGAATGTGGCAGAGGTATACAACAAAGTTATCTTAGTTGCTTACATTAGATGCATACATGAAACATGCATTTTAATGTATGGGAAATTGTAATATCCAGTGGTGCAAATAGAGCAGGTTTTCACATTTTCACCATCTCCATTAAATGTGGGCCTGTAGAAAAATAAGGTTTCACTTTAAATTTCACTTGGTTGAATTTGAAAATGCATTGAATTTTTACCCATTGGACTGAATATTTCAGAGACCTTTTCAGTGAGGGAAAATTAAAACTTAGGCTTTACATCCATAGTTTTAAATGAGGTGATTATCAACAACAAAGCCCCCTGCAGACTGACCAATTTTGATAATCTTTTAAGTTTTAGTACACATCAGATTGTGTGATGTGACCAATGCAAAAAAATCTTTCTCAGCCTAGTCAGACTGTGCGGAATGGCAGCCCGTTCTGCTGTTATACGGTGCCATTGGTTGAATAACGAGACTGTGCTATATAACAAGTGATGATTAGCCAGCCCGTGCATTTCATGTAACGTCAAGAAAACACTAATGTCGAAGATGATTTAGCATTAATTGTAGCCCCCAGTTGTATTCATCACATAACCAGCCGTTCACAAATTTACGGGGATAACTTCTCACCCAATAGATGCAGTCCATCCGTTATATCTTTTGGTTCTGTTGTATGTTTCAGATGACGCATTAGAAAGACATTTGTACTCATGCCCTTAGCTTATCCCACTGGATATTCACCTTACCTTAGACTGGGGCAGGCTTTGTTTTTGAGTTTGTCATGTTTGTCATTTACATCTGTACTGGTATGCCAACGTAGTCATTACCTGCTGGGTGCCAATTGGTCACTCACTGGGGTAGAGTTGTAACACTATCCAAACTACATCATTATGGCACTAAATTTCTCCAAACTGCTGCGCTTATATGGCCGTCCCTCACCGTGTCACACTGAATGGCCCAAGTCCACATGAAAAATGTCTTCTAGCTAAAGACGGCCAAAATTTGCCAGTCTGCCAGAGGCTTTAAAACAATTTGGTGAAAGAAATTGCTTTAGGGAAACAAATTGTATGGCTGCATGTAGCCGTTTTACAATGTTCAAGCCTAAAGGTACTGACAATGCTGTTTTTTCATATTGTAGTGCTGTTCAAAGTAATAGCAGTGAGTTGATGTATAGACCTTTTTTAAAATTCACATACAAATAAGTAACTTTAAGATAACAATAAAGCTAAATCTTTCTGCATTAGGAATGTTGCAAAAACTGCACCACAGCTCAGGCCTAACAACTTTTTCACTATCTGTAATGCTTGTATCTGCATGTAGTAAAGGCTTTAAGACTGTCAAGTAAGTGCACTGTAGACTTACTCTAAATGACAAAAGATGTCATGGCAAGAGGGTAAAGAAAGATTTTGGCTAATTATGTTGTTAAAGCGCAAGTCAGAAATGGCTACGTTTATTTAATGCACGGATGCATTTACCTTAGACAATTCATAAGTGAAGTAATTTACCCTCATTACCCTACAACTTGAAATGGACCTCTAGCCAATTGACCTAATTCCATATGTGGGGGTGGTTCTTTCTTAGCCTCTAAATGCCAGTAATGAGCTGGACCCAGATCAAAGGAATCCCAAAAATGGTGTGAGCTTAGGTAGAGGGATTTGGGAAAGCCAGGGTTAAGTCTCTGCGTCATATTTTGGAGTGACGCCAGGGGCTCAGGCATATGACAAAAGTTCCATCACAGCTGCATGACATCATTACTCTGTACTGTCATATGGGTTTCAAGGACATTGAAAGCATATGATTATTGCCATTGCTTATTCACATTGTCCCCACAGAGCTGTACTACCCCACAGATTGTCTCTCTACTGGGCTGTTTGTGCCAGAGCAAAGGGAAGAGCACACAGTATGCTACGCAAGTGCTTTATACGGATACTTTGACAGGGAATTGTGTTTTCACATTATGTCTGAGCATCTTTTTTGACATCAGTGTCCTTAAAAGTATTTGGAAAATGTCTCTCAGACAACTTTGGTAGGTTGTTAGCGCATAGTTCTAGTTTTAGTTAGCGAGATCTGTTGGTGTCTGAGGAAGTTACCATGAGTCTAGCACAGCAGAAATTAGATAGGAACATTGAATGGTGTTGCATGTTTAAAGACTTAGCATTTTACAGCTTTGAATTGTATAGGAATGAAGGATCTAGGTTGTGTGTTTGGCTGTGTAGAGGGATACTTTTTTTCTTTCTTTTTTTGTTTTGTTTTTTTTTCTCAGTCACAAACATGAGCTGGACATTCTGTGTACAAGAAACATATTTTTGTTAGAATCTTTCAGTGAGTTCTTTTGTGACATTTGCCGTCTGGGGGATGAGGCTGTACAAAAGGAATGTACGCGTGTTTGAGGTATCCATTTTATCTGCCCACAGACCAGTTGCAGAAAGCATGCGGAATCATAAAAAAACTACATTGACACGTTTTTGCACTTGAATATTCTCCATTGACATGCTTGGATCCTCTTCTCCCTAGAGTTGTCCTTCAGATGGTGGTGTTAAAAAAAAAAAAAGAAAGAAAAAGAAGAAGTTACACCAGTCCAACTCTTTGGACCTGAGTGCACATTTGTCATTATGTGTTCATGTAACTGTTTAGATTAAATTGAGATCGTTGTTTTGTTTTCATCATATGTGGGATATAAAGGGTAAGGCACCAGCATCATATCATCACCTCTGTTAATGTTCCTGGGCTGTCAAGGAATGTGATCATGGCAAGAATGTGGATGTAAAATTGAGGCGATTTTACTTTTTTCCTTTGTGTGTTTTTTTTTTTTTTTTAAAGTTTAAATGTGAAAGTAAAATGTTAGTCTTTTTAATACAATGTACTTTTAATTGTATTTCCATCTTAATTTGCAATTTGTTGTCAGATTCTGACAAGCAGGAACCAATTTGATAAATACAAGATATGGTGTTGCTGCTGTGATTTTCTAACTACTTAAGTAGCCTGGGATTAATTCAGTTCATTATCATTAAGCATTATTGCCTTCAATGTTTGAATCTAGAGGTTGATACTTGTTCAAACCGCTGAAGCATTTTGAATTCATAACAGCTGTTAAGCACTTAACCAGCTCCAAGGATTTTTTTTGTGCATCTCTGCAAATGAAGGCGATTGTTTACAACAGTATGTTTGGTAAATGCCCCTCCCCTCCCCTCCTGTTTTTTGTTTACCCTCTCACATGAACATCTTGGTACAATTTGAACTCTTATTTCATTTCAATGTGTTATACACATTTGTGCTGCTTATGAATATGATTGCCTTTCTTGTATTTAACAATGGGGAAATAGAATGTCACCATGTAGATGTATGTACACATAATGACTTTGGTTATCATCTTGGGAGAGCAAAGCAGATTTGCAATTTGTAAACAACTGTAGTCAGTAAAAAGATCATTAGTAGCTATTAGTAAATCCTCTGTAGAACAGTTCACTCCAGTTTACATTTGTTGTCAACTGTCAATTTTCCAAAGTAGATTGTTTGTCTTTTTGTATTTCTTTTTCTTTTGGAAAAAATCAACAGTGATTTATTGCACATTTTGGATACAGTTCAAGAAGTTTTTTGTATCTGCCGATTATAAATTATAAATAAAAAAAACTATATTCTGAAACATTTTCTTTCAGTGGTTTTGTGTGTCATCATATGGAATGAAACTCGAAAGGCAAGATTTCAAAAGACGCATTGTTACCTTTGTCACACACAATTTAGACTCATCAGATTGGTGCAGGGGGTTGTGGGAAGGGAGACCATTCTTCAACCAGGGGATCTGGGTTCTAGCAGTGTTTTAGCAAGCCTCCGCCATGCTGAAGTGTCCTTGAGTAAGAGGCTGAGTCCCTTCCAGCTCCAGGGGACGTTGTTCTGTAGGTGACCCTGACCTCTGACCTCCCTGTGGAGGGGGGGCAAGTGAAGAGGGAATTGTCCTACAGTGATCGATTAAGTATTGCTTTCATTTCACCTTTTTGTGATGCTGAGTATTAAGGGTTTTGCTTTTATTATTTAAGTCCAATGACCTATTGCAACATAGCGTGGAGCCACTGATGCATAGAGTTGCATCATCCTCACAGTTGTGTTAATAGATAAAATCATGGAGTTTCTTTCCACAGTGGGTAGGAAGTGGCAGCTTATCCCAGTGCTCTGGTTCCTGGATTTACAGAGACAATCCAGGCGGTCTTTAAATACAACTGAGTCAAGCAGAGACTCTGGGGAAAGATTAGCAGCATTGCTACTTTCCCTGCCTTAACTTCAATTTAAGACTACTCTTGAGAAACACTGAGTGAGTTCTTGTGTCGTAGAGGGGGAGGAGAAGAGAGGGGTGGGGTAATGGTGTCAGGTTTGGACTTGGATCTGCTGGAACATGGTCTGCATGATGATGAGGAGGTAGGCCTTGTTAACCGCTGTGTCTGACAGGCCTCTCCAGGCATCTGAGGTGAAGATACACAACTGTTTACTCTCTCCGCCCGGCTCAGGATGATTTATTCATGGCACACACTGGTGGTCGCATGTCATATGGAGATGCCTCCATCATGAAAGGGCTCATCTCTGCCTTCCACTTTTTTTTCTTTCTTTTTTAAAATTTGTCTGCTAGCTTTTCAAAATGTTTATATTCAAAATTTAGTGGGGGGAGGTTTTATTTTTCTAAGAGAGTGCAACTTGTCACGATGTGACACGGCATCTCAGTGGTTTTGGATTTGTCTGCAAACATTATTGTGATATTCACCCTGTTCACTCCGCCAGCACTGAATGCTCATACCCAGGATGTTGCCATACTTAGCCAGAGTCCTTCATTTGAGTGCAGCTGGCTTTGAAGGGAAACTGTCACTTGAGAGCACGTCAAATCTGTTGCTGTTTCAGCAAACATTAAGAACCATACTACAAGTGAAAGAAATTATGTTGAAACTTAACAGGAATTTCAGCACAACACTTTGTCCCCCCAATTTAAATCTAGTTATCAACACCACTGCCATGAAATCGGACATTCGGAGTTGACTATTGAATATTTGGGGCCATAGGCAAGACTTTGGACTGGAGCCCACCCTCTCATTGTCATACCTGCATAATTCTGCATAATTCACTACCAGTTGCAATACCATTTTTTTCATTCACTGACAATTTGTTTGGATGCAATGCATTTTCGATATGGAAAGGCATCAGACTGGCATAGGGATTCAGGAGTCTTTCAACCAGAAGGCCTGGGTTAAGTCCAATGCACTATATCCCTACCAGCTCCAGGGTGCTGTTCTGCTTTGACCTCACTGTGGATGTGGGCAAGTCTGTTGATCCCCAGAGGACAGATTTCTCCTCTGGAGATTAAATAGAGTATTATAAAAAGGAAAAAACAACAACCCAGTGACAGTTTCAGCTATTGTTGCTTGAAAAATGAAGAGTAACAGCTATTTTAAGATTATTACACTTAGATCAGTAGGACTTGATCTCCAAGCAATTTATCCCCAAGCAATTGTATTGAAAAAAAACCAAACCCAACATGTTTTGGTACCTGGTTGTATCATACCTTACTAATACCTTGAGTCTAAGAATCATCTCACAGTTGGACAATTTATCTGTGACCTGCTGGTTTAAGTGAAAATAGGCTAGGCAATTGGGGGATGATCACTTCAAAGACTTCTGCTGGCCACTGCATTGCAGACACATTTCTTATGTGGGCTCAAATGAAAGATGAGAGATTTATTTTTCTAGTGTAAAGCGCTTTGTAAACTATTTTTGAAAAGCTGCAACACAAATAATGTTTAGGATAACATTATTATTTTTTTTTTATTAGTTAAAGCCAGTGTTTGTGTTTCTTTCAGTGCATACTGTCTACACAAAAGTGCTCATTTGTGAGCAAATTTCCTCTCAGTGTGGTTCTTAGTTGGAAACTGTTTACTCTGGAGAATCCATCCATCACATGTCTGCTGTCTCAGATTGATGATCCAGTCCTGCCATCTGGTGCACTGCATGGCGCACCCATTTGTCACCTACAAACAGGGATGATGAAGACAGCTTGAATTAGCCAGCAAACATATATATCGCTTTAAATTGTCATGCCAGGAAAACATCGGTGGGTCTAGCTGGTAATGATAAAGCCGAGGTTACCTGCTGGCAACAGATGTCTTTCAGCCCAGAGTGAAAGGTTCAGCTCTATTAATGCTTGTGATCTCATGCCAGCAGTGCCACACACCACTGAGACCCTCTCCTTCCCCATCTATCATGCATTAGATGTCTCTGAACCTCAATTAGTCCTGTTAGAGAAGGGACTGCCTTCATCATTATCACGCCCCCACTGAAACCAGGGCTCATCATGATATTCATTGTGATCATTCTTCACAGTTACCTATGTATGCGTGGAGAGTATGTTTGTTGATGTTCAGCTTGGTAGCTACCACTTTGTGTATCTCACACTGTTTTGTTGCATGCCTCCAGATCAAAAGGTGTTTCATCATGTTTCTTATCCAAAAGCAATGCTAATATCTCTCCCACACCATTCAGAGGCCCGATAGAGTTTGGGGAACAAAGTGGTCCAAACTGTGAACACAGTGTTACCAGCCATATATCCATTTACCTGCTCTGAAAAGAGCCAGTATCCCAGATTCCAGAGAAGTGAGCAATGTTAATGACCAGGAAATGGCCGTGCCAGATGGCACCAGCTCCAAGGTCTCAGGAAACGAGAAACTGGCCAGGTTGGCATTTGATTGATAATCTGTTCTGTCAAAAAAATCGGCACATTTATGCATCACATTGTGTATGATTAAGATACCATTTTCTTTTCAGCTGTTGTGCTCTTCTTGCTAACATTTTTGGACAGCAAGAGGAAATGTAAATTAGCTACCTGAGCTACCAATAAACTAGCTTCCAGAAATACATCTTTATAATTACAAATGGCATACACTCACAGACTTTGAATAATCATATGCAGGGAGTATCACTAAGTACGTGTGTTTATGTATGTGGGCGCTTGTGTCGGTGTGTGTGTGTGCATGTGTGTGTGCATGTGCTGTATAGCCTCCAGTACAGACTGAAGGCCAAGGGGAGTCATAAGACGGCTATAATTATGTCATTAAAAAGAGTGACATCTGGAACTTGGGGGCCACCAAGTAACACAGAGTACCCATCTTCCTTCCTCCTCTGCCCCCTGTGACAGTGACAATGCGTTCTCATCCCCTCAGCAATCTGCCCATCGCTCACGCGGGAGCGGGGTGTCGGGGCGCGGTGTGGTGGGGGAGGTGAACAGGTGGCGGCCATCAGGAAATGGATGGGGAATGTTTTGAACAGGAGCCTCGCCTCCATTCCTCATGGAGTACCTGGGTGTCTGCCCTTCACCAGTGGTCCAAGAGGCACAGCGAGGACGGGAGAGATGAAATGAGAACAGGTGGCGGTTTTGTCGTTTAGCGAGGAATGGAGTTCCCCCACAGGTCTGGGAAAGCACAGTCAATGGAGCCGGCTTGGCTACGCCTTCGCTACAGGATCCCTACCTTAGCGCACACCAGTCTCCCTGGGCCTTACACTGTATCCAAAAAAAGAGAGTCACAGTTGGTTTAAGTGATTTTTGGCAGTTTTGAGTGGGAAATTCAACATGCATAAAAAAAACCTAGTATAATTAATGACATACCTGCCTCCAATCTGTTTTTGGTCAAGGGCCAAACTGCCATCATTTTGTACTTTGATTGAATTGCAGTCACACTCCCCAGTCTTTTGAACTACCACTGTCACAGAGGGCCCTTGCCGCTCTGTCGGCCGAGATGTTGCATGGCAATTACCAGCTCGCACACCTCTGCGTGTGCATTGCTCCACAGGGTCCTGCCCTCCTCTGCATCCGTATCCTGGCAGTATTCTTCCCCCAGCCTCTCTCCGGCAGCTCCAGTGTGCCGGCTACAGTATATAGTTCAATGCCTTTTGAACCTCCGTTGCTATGATGAGCGCAATCTCTCAATCCACCACACCTCTGGAGCATGGCACTGTGGAAAACACGTGCCTGTCTCCCACGCAGCGAGCATGGTGACACGCTTGATGACTTTCAAACTGTGCCTCAGTCCACTGTTTGCTGTAGCGGTAAGAGACGCATGCTGCATCAGTTCGTCTTCATGTTCTGTGCATGTGATGCCACGGTTTTCTTTATTTGATAATGTTTACCAGACAATTACTCCAGAGCTGTAGTTTGTCCTTCTAGGTATATAGATATTTTCATAAGGGAAGTGAGTATCCATCATTTTTACTGTCTGTGACAGTGAAGCCCAAAGATTTCATCTCCTTAGTCACAGCTCCAGGGTGGCTGCATTTGATCTACACAAATCGCTGACATGTATGCTAATTGTACTGCTTCACATCACTGGCGAATGTGCATCAAAATATCAAAAGCATAATAAAATCATTAAGAGCCACGCAGCCTCCAGGGAAGGACTGGAAGCATCAAGACATGTCAATATGTTAGATCCCTTACATCTAGCTGAACACAAAGCTTGATCAAGTAGTATTTGCATATAACTCTTACTGTTTGTTTTAAACTCCATGGAGCATTAGATGGGTGGGGTGTACCACATCTGGACAGTTTAGATGGTGTAAGGAAAGCCATCAGTCAAGGAAAAGTATACTAAATTGATTTTCTGGTGATAATGTTGTCCTGTGTGCCAAGCTCTGCCCATCTGGCACAACACTAGGATACAAAAACAAACCAAGAAAAGTATTCGAAAATACTATTTGAGCCAGATCTGACTGAATCCTCTTCCAGAGTGAGAGATATGTAACACAATGTGAAGATGTTCATGTCTTTTATTTCCTTACTATGACAAGGGTATTTTTTTCATGTAGAGAATCTCATCAGTGTGTCTTTATTGGTGCCCAAACTCTATTTGATGGAACAAAACAATGGAATGTTAATTTACCACTCAACATCTTCCATAGATTTTTGTCATTATCTGTACATTCAAACATTCTCAATCTGTTGTACCTTGTCCCAAGCTATTCATAATGGCAATAAACCTCTTTGGTAAATTCTCTTATACATATATTCTTTATGCTTTTACACCCTCCTTTCTTAATTTCAATTTGCAGATACTCAGAATTCTTCTCACAGATCAACACTCGAAGTTTGAAATTGTGACAAGCTTGTTCACATTGAAACCGGCAATCTTGAATGAGAGAGCTTTACTGATAATCATCATCAGCTTAGAGAAACAAACACTTTTAAATCTTGATTACATTAATGCCAGGACCATTCACAGCACCGCAGGAGTGCATTAAAAGGTACAACTAACAGCAAATGACTGATTGAATTAGTTAAGGAACTCATTTGTTGTAAGGACCTGTACTCCCTCCTCAGTTCAACCAGCTATTAAAGCTAAGAGATTTTCTTGAACAGTTCCCAAAATGCCTGTGATACCAAAGTAGGTGATTCACAGTTTCCCACAGGACTTTCTTGGTGCACTGGTATTCCTTTTATAAACACGCAGAGTACAAGACGATGCTGGGAAAGCTCGCATGATACAGTCTGCAATGGGATACCCTACCTCACTCTCATTCCCACAACTGCTATGTGTGGAGAAATTATTCTAAATATCATGTATAATAAAATGCCTGAGAAATAGAAATAATTAGTACTCTATTTCTCTGGCAGAATAATCAAATATGCCCCCATCCAGAGTTTGGTGAATATAGCATCAGGGTTATATAGGGTTAACCTCATTAAAAAACATGCTTACTATTACAATCTTGAGAAGAATCCTTCATACATGTTATAATTAGTGCCATATTCTGGTCTTTCTCTTCGCAGATTCTATCCCAGTGATATCATTATTACAGGCTAAAATATAGTGTTTATCCTCTGTATACAGAGTCTTTCTCTTGTGATAGGGGAAGATCAGAGGAGTAGGCCCTATCTCTAGCATTGATGTAAATCCGAACCAGCACACATGGGCAGTTGGCTTGAAAGTAGGCCTGGAGGGGAGTCTTTTAAGAGTAGATCCAAACTGAAGGAATTGTGAGGAAGATCGGCTAGTGCCTACCGCTGTAGCTTGTAAATTTACAGGAGAAGTGGCATCACCTCACTAGCTGATTTCATGTTATTTTCATCTCATGGTTGCTTATGAATCATTGCTCCAATGCCAGTTATCAGCAGCATAATCAAGAGTCAAGAGCCATAACCTTATGTGGTATGAAGGACTTTTGTTTTATACATCACCTGTGTAACGTTGAGTGGAAGGAGAGCCATTTATTACCTGAATGCTAACCGTGATTCAGGTCATTGGTGTTGGGTTAACTTGGGTTCCTCCCTGGTTAGATCAGCTAATCTTACTGACGTTGTCTCTAGCCAGTTCAACCGAATGGATGGGCAAACAGACTGACGGACAGACAGACTCAACGTCTGTCTGTCCGTCAGTCTGTTTGCCCATCCATTCGGTCTGTCTCTGAACTCCCTGCAGCCATGTAGGCTCTGCATGAAATCCTTCAATCCCATTAGGCTTTGTAACTATTTATTTGCCCAATGTCTCCCCAGCACAAGCGAGTCAAGTCAAATAGAGAATGTTTGTCCTAAATCTGTCCTCTTCCCTCCTTCTAAAAACAAACAGCGGACTGAGAGAAGGGCAGGTCCCTTAAATACACCTTCAACATATAAAGGTGGCTGATGTAATATGGCACGGTAAATGACATACTCATTCATAATTCAGGGTCAGGTTTTTAATGGCGTCTCCCAGTCCTGTAATACAGTGCCCCTCAATTGTTTCCAGTTTGTAAATAATGTAATGCAGTCTTGATGAGTAAAAGTGGCCGTGGGCCATGCAATAGTAATGAAGACTGGGAGCAGGCTAGAGCAGAACTGAAATAATTCTGTTTGAGGAGAACGATTAAATATCCACAGCTGTCGTTAGACAGATCTACGGGGATGTGCTTGGATAAAAGAATGTGTTCCTTTATTTATTCATCTCACAAACTGTCAAGTGCTCTAAAGACATGGTGGATTGTTTAACTTCAGCGCACAGAGAAAATGCACTGAGGGAGGTTTGATAAGAAATATCTTCCGCTAATGGCAAGTTCACAAAAAAATCTAAATTTTTTCTTAAGTACATAATGGTGTGAGGAAGGAAGACAGAACGAGTTTGAAATCCATTTAGATCTATTGGATGTTTGTGGATTTCTCATTGATGTCAACTTCGATTGAAATTTTTGCACATTCACGACTCACGAGCGCTTAGAAACATCAGTGTAATGCTTTATTAAAATACATGTTCAGCTACATTTGAAGGTTAGAGAGTAGCTTCTTTTCACAGCCCAACAGATGGTTGAACCTTGTACATGGAAATATTTAATATTGTTATCTTTAGAAGCCCTTCATCTTGCTTTGCTCAGGTCTCTTGCTTGAACTAAAGGTCAAAGCGGCCTCTTGAATCAAAATCAAAACCGCTGAACGTTTCACTGATTGAGCATGATGAGTAAAATGAGTGTTCCTGAAAAGGGCACTTCAGTGTTTCCTGTTTGAGTGAGAGGCTTAAGAGCTGCGAATTGCTGTTCGTGGCGTGTGATGTAATTTCTGTGTAAAAATTTGTAAAAAAAAAAAAAAGCCCAAAAAACACTTTCTTTGTAAAAAATCACATCCATAACAGACTGTTTTTCGTTATGCATTCATGAAAATAGTTAAAATAGTTTAATTACATTCATGCTGTGTTTATGCAAGTTAACTACATGGAAGACTTAAACTTGAAGGCCCCTTGGATCAAAACAATTTTCAGTTTAGTATGTCAGTTTGACTAAGTAGCTTTTGCCCATGCATGTCCCCTCCTCCTACTGAACTGTGCCATTCAATTTCAAGGATAAAAATCCTTCCAAATCCCCTAGAGAAAAACAGCAGCTTAAGGAAGGTTAATGTTCAGTAACCTATACTTGCTTCCTCCACTCTTTGTAAGATTATATTGGAGGATTTGAATCATTTCCATCATACAAGCTGACTGGCATAAGGACATGGTTGGAAGGGACAGCAGGATGTGACCCATACGGCGAATGTACAGAATGGAAAATGGCGTTCATCCAGGGAGCTTTTATTCTGACAGGCGCCATATAGTCATATTACATAAATTTGTCATACATGAGCCTGTAAATGTTACTTGTTCATTTATGCTTTATGAACCAATCATAGCCACATCATAAATGTGATGGATAAACAGTAGAAAAACACTTTACAAATGTGTTTTTTGTTTTCTGATAATTATGTAAAATAACCTTTTGATAAAACTGTATTGGTAAAACTCTACTGGTTCTTTTGATTTGTCAAGTGAGCACAAACAAGAAAAAGGGTACAATCAGTCTTTCATGATTTGCTGCATTATCTTACTTGACCCCTAGATGTCCTTGTTCAGCAAGTGATTCTGCATCCTGTTCTAAAAATAAGTTACCTCCAATAAATAAAATACAAAGACCCTTTTTCTTTAGCGACAGACTATACTGACACAATAACACATGTTTGTATGAACACAAGACTTCAAGGTTGTTATAACAGCTTGTGTTTCTTGTGCTGAACAGTAATCCTTGAATCTCTCTCTCACTCTCTCTCTCTCTCTCTCTCTCTCTCTCTCTCTCTCTCTCCAAAACTAATATTCTTTGTGTATTTAGCCAAATATGATTTGTGTGCCTTTGGCAAGATTGATAGGCATATCTAATTTGAACCTTATAGCCTCTTCCCTGTGCTGTGTGGAGAGCTCGCAGTTCAGAATAGAGATGGATTGTAGAGGCAACTCTTTTGGAAGCTGCAGTTTTGGCTTCCTGACTGCAGAATCATCTCTGCTATAGCTTCTATAGGGGCTTCTATGGGTTTGGCATCTGAGATACAAGTTGATCCAAGAAAGCTCCAGCAATGTCTCAGTCTGATTCACACATTACAAACACTAAAAAGTCTAAAAAAAAGTTGAAGTTCTCATCATAATCCCCAGTTGCTCTGTTTTATATGAATCAACCCAGTCTGCTTGTAATGGATTTAACTTGCAGGTATGATTAGCAATCATGATTATTCATTATTTTCTTTGCAGCTCAGCAGATGGCTGTTAGGATTGTCTATACAACTTCTGTATAATTTCTCAACAGTTGCAAACTTTATATCCTAGTCAAAATATTGGTTCAGACTCTTGTATAATCCAGAAGGATCCAATAAGAATTTTATCTTAAATGTCTCACAACATGTTGCTGGCTCTCTAACAATCTTTCTGAGTTGCCCAAAAGTACTGGTTCCTGAAGATGACAAAACCCAAATGGATTCTTAAAGTCCCCATTTAGAACTGGTGTGTAGCAACCTATGGTGCACATTTTTTCTCACTGCAGGCCTTTTTGCCTTTTTGTAATTCAATAGTAAGTCATTTTTCACTCTCAAACTGATTAAGATTTTGATAAAATAACTGCTACTACCCTGTGTGACGCCTAAACATGGATTTTAACATGCATTTTCTTTTTTCTTTCTTTTTTTTTTGAAGCTGTCAATGATTCGTAAACACTGGACCAAGATGGACCGGTCTTTTCAGTGACGCAGAGTTGCAATGGTTGTAGGTAAGCATGGTCGCAGTAAGTTCTACCCTTCAAGAATCACCATATATTTTCATAAGTGATATAAAAGATTGGCGCTTTACAGGATTTTCATATTGGATTGCTAGGAGAACTGGGGCAGGGGTTGGGACACATAAAGTCTCTGTCAGGGCTGAATGTCTGTAAACCCACATTTAGAGAAGTAAATATGCAATATGTGCAGCATGAATCACAAAGGTAAAAGACTGTCAGCTCCAGTGCTGCAGTGCCTAGATCTTAACTAGTGAGGAGACGAGAGGAATGTGGAGCAGACGTGGGTGGTATTTAAAACTACATATAAATAAATAAAAGGTGAAAATATATAAATAAATCCTATCTACATCACTGAGCTGATAGATATCTCTGGTGAGACAAATCCAAATAGAGCAAATGGAGGACAAGCTGCTTAATTTCTTGGTTTTGCCTTGGATTTTAGGCATGGTTCTACACAGCACAATTATACTTTTATTACACACACTTTTATACTTTTTTTTTTTTTTTTACCTGGTGGCATCACCACTGGGCTGAGTGTGACTGTACCAGTGACACATCTTGGCCCATGTGTATGTAGCCTATGTCTCATTCTACATACTTAGATGAGTTTTAAGCGCTAACCACTACCGACTTATGACTTTCCTTGCCCTCATCATTGGAGAAAATGTTCCCTCTGATGCTGATAATGTGCATATTAACCATAAAAGAGCACTTTTCAGCTTATTATTCAAATTGAGCTGTCTCTTTCAAAAATATAAAAGGACCCCCAAAACTATGTATTTGCATAGCTGCCGCTGCTGCCTGCCACTCCAGAAAGAACAGGAAAAAGCCTTTTCATTGCAAAGCAGTTACAGGGACTTTCTTCCCCATAAGTGGATCATATTCCCTCGTATTCATCGGTACTGTTCAACTGGATGAACAGAACTGTGGGGCAGCAGTTACAGAAACCGGAGAAAGAATGACATCCTCCGCAACATTTAGCTAACTGAGCAAGTTTATACGAATAAGTGTCAAATCGACACAATACATAACAATAACAATGACAGTTTAATATTCTAATGATTCCCCTGCCTCAGCAACTACTGTGCAGGTGCCCTTGAGCAAGGCATTTAAATCCCAGCTGCTCCAGTAGAGCTGCTCAGTGGCCGACTGTGGTTGTACTGGGAAGCTCTCAGGTTTGAATGTGTGTAATGTGCGAATGAAGCAGGGCAGTGCTGTGAAAAATGAGCATGCTCAGTCGTCGGCTTTCCCTGGATATATAACATTTATATTACCCTATGTATATATATAGGGTCATATATAGATATAGATAGATAAAGATATAGGGGAGACTGGGGATGGTTGTAGCACTTTTGGTTTTAGCATCTATAACTCAGTGGTTGCTTTGTTTTGCTAGATCTGTCAAACTGATACAAGCTTTATTTTGTCTACTACAAATAACAGTCCTTTAGACATCTACTACACAATCACAGATTGTGTTATGTATATTACAAATACACAAGGTTGCACCCCGCTACTAAGGTGAGTAGTAACACTAGTAACACAAACCTAAAATCTCTATTTTATTACATCTCAACCTACATATTGTGTGTGTATGTGTGTGTGTGTGTGTGTGTGTGTGTGTGTATGTGTGAATATCTAAGATGACTGTGTTGAAAGCACTGAGAGCACTGAGAGCAAAGTGTTACAACTATCCCCATCCATGAAGGCCATTACATAAAAGATATTGATCACACCTCCCCTGGCTCAGTCCTGACTGGTCAAAGTGACAGTGTTACAACTAACCCCGTGTTGCAACCATCCCCGGTCTCCCCTGTGGTCTCCCCTATATGTCTCTCATAGGGAAATTATATTTTCGCTTGCCCTCCTCCTCAGGCAGGGCAGAATGCAGGCTCAGCTACACTACAGCGCCCCTGCAGCTGGAAGAGATTCAATGTGTTGCTCACAGACTCTTCAGCAGGTGCTGGAGCCACACTGGAGCTTGAACCTGGGTCTGCTACTTGAAGGACGGTCTGTCTACTCCCTGTGTCACCCTGCTGCCCCAAGTAAATATATGAAGTACTAGTCCAGGCACAAAAGGTGTGAGATATTATGTTTCACTTCAATATAGGGTTATGGGTTAGATATTTGGAATACATTTTCCATTTACAAATCATAATTTTTAAAGTATATATTGATGAGAAAAATCCTAATGATCCAGGCATTCTGGTGCCATAATTCCCCCCTTTAGACCAATCCTAGTGACAGTCTCAATGCCTTTTCCATAGTGAATTCAATTTCAAATTGCATTGAGGAGAATCTCAGCCAGCTGACTGTCTCTTTGTGCATCTATAGGGTTCCTGGCAGGACTGTAATGATATGCACAGAGCTGGGCTTGTATTTGTTCAGGTGTGGCGATAGACATACAGTGAGATAGCAGCAGAAGAGGCATATAATTAACTATATTCATCCTACTGACACTGGGCTCCTTGGGGAAGGGAAATACTAACCTAATTATGGAAGAAGATGTAGCATGTCATGCTGCTATTGTATGTAAGCTTATTGAATTATGCTTCAGCTGTGAGGACAGTCATTTATATTTGGCCATTGAGAGGCATATTGAGGACAGAGTTGTTCCAAGTAATAAAAAAATTATGCTTCGACGTTAAATTCTTTAAAATAGGCATTGATCGAAGTTGTTTTTAATTTCAGCAGTTTGATTTTGTAGTAAAATGACCTCTATGGTCGTTTACTCTTACAAGATTATTTTAAATATTTCTTTCTACACATTTACCAATTATGCTTTCCAACTCACCAAAATAAAGCAGAAAAGATAAGTTATTAACTGCCAGATATGTAATATTTAATGAGATATTGCAGTGACTTCCAAGATATTGCGACAAGAGAAAGCATCTAAAAGCATATTAGACCACCAAAATAACAGTCTTCCACCTCTCCCTCCCTGTCACTCATGTTTGTTACTCACAAACCTGTTAATCCCTTCACCTGGGCAGAGTTACGTCAGTCGCTGTGCGGCAGGAATCCAAGGTGTTCTCCGTGGTACCAGCTGGTGTACCGCTTGTGCCTGTTTGATCCTTTGGCACAGTCCCCGTCCTGTTGAAAATGTATTTTTAGGATATTAGTGAATCTGGAAGTGACGTCGCCCACAGTGATGTAGGGTAGATGTGTCATCTTGGGCCTCCTAGTTGTCGTGTCACTTCTCATTAGTTTCTCCCAAAATGTTTGCAGAGTCCAACACATGCTTTGGGGTCAATTAGAGTGGGATTTGCCTGGTCAAGCTGTGTTGAGTGTCTGTGTGTGTGGCATATTCGTGGTCACACCTTGGTGGGCAGCCAATATCTAGAGACCACAAGCTGAGGTAGAAACGTCCTATGATATCCAATTTTCATGATTTTGTTTTCAAATATACTATGGCACATAAGAATGATGTTTTTCATGATGATTTATAAAAAAAAGGGTGTTTATTGAATTAATTTGAAGACTGATTGTGCGTTCCCGTGCAGGTGGGAAGGTCTGATACCAACGACTTCCAAATCGGCTGCTAAACAGCATTGCATTTATTTATTTTGTCGAAAAATCAAACCTGGAAGATAAACCATAAGCAAACATGGACTAAAAAGGATGATGTGGATTTGGCAGCTTCTTGCTTTGAAAAAAGTTATGTTGGTTAGTCTGGCTCACTATAAAGGTGCAGGTGTATATAAGAGTTTTCTTACTGATGACTGACAGAAAAATTGATTTTTCCACCATGTTGAGAAGGTTAAATGTTATCATGGCGTCATAACTTGGAAACTTGATATTTTCTCTGACTTTCTGACTTCATCATCTGACTCTGAATGGGATTTATGTGAATTTTCCAAGTAGGAAATTGATTTTTCTGATACATCCGATAGCATGTGAATGCAGGGTAAGTCCTCACAAGCACAGCAGTCAAAATAGAAGCGTGTCAGTTCACACGCTGCAAACATGCCTGATTGGAAGGATATTAGAAACTGTATAGTCCAGTTGTGATGCATGTTGTTAGTCCAAAACAAAATCAAATATTAACAATGTCTACATTAAACATTACCTTTAAAGCACACTTGATATTCACGTCTTAGCACCTGACTGAAATTTGGCATGTCATGATGTTATTTTTCCAGCAATACCGTCTATTCATCACTACAGATGGACTGTTCTCTACGTGATAAAACGTGTCTGTGAAATAGTAACCTGGTAAACTGCAGACCTCATAGAGATGTTCGTCTTTTTCATCTGCATCTTTTATACAGAATAGGAGACTACATGACCACCCAAGCACTCTTTTTCCATTCTGTGAGGAAGGATTTGGCAAGGAAGATCGATAGGGAGGTAAAATCATTGTCTCTCCTTCTTCCTCGTTCTCTCTCTCTCTCTCTGTTTCTCTCTGTTTCTCTCTCTCTTTCTCTGCCTCCCTCCCCCCCCTCTGTGTCTCGCTCTTGCTCTTTCAGACTCGCTGCTTTGGAATTCTTCCTGTGTTCCTGCTGTGGTATTGTGGCACCTCGTTCACGTTACCTGGTGTCACAGTCTTGACTTCCCTTCCCTTTGTTAATCGGCAGTAAACAACATGGCTGTCTGGGGACTCTGCATGGCGTAGGGACATATTTTTACCCCGACAAAAAAAAACAAAAAAACAACAACAACACATGATTAAAGATGATGCCTCTCACACTCCACACTGTGCACCATGATAAAAGGCACTCAGATATCCCGGTGACAGGTCAAAGCAATGCACCCAGCTAATTGACGCTGCCTCAGAATCTCACCGCAGTATCAGAAATATTTGCCAGTTTCACATCGTTAGTGTGCATATTTTATCCTCTTGGGTGTAACATAGAATCCATATCAGTTGTAATGCTTTTGCTCAAGCGATCACTTCTGTTTAGTTCCCGCACAACAACGATGAAAAAGAGGTCAGGTATTACGTGTTAATTTGCCAGCTGAAATTGTCACGTCTGATTCATACATTACAATTCAGCAAATGGTATTTTGTACGAGGGGAAATGTGCTGTCTAAATTGGCATATCAGCTTTGCTCAGTTGTCAGCTCTTCTTTTCAATTATGTCAATCCCATTTGCAAAACCTAGTTTTCTGCTTACATGAGATTTTGACGTTTGGTGTCGTGATACAATTTTAAGAGTCAAGGACATTCAAGGACTGTCATTTATGAACTCACAGAAGTCAAAAGCATGGCAGACCCAGAATGAAAACTTCAGGGAAAAAGGTGTTTGTGGTTGAAATTCTAATGGTCTCTCTAAAGGTTCATGAATTTGTCAGGATCATTCAATACTAAGTGATGAGATAGAGTCCCATTTGCCAGTGTAAAACTGAACTCATAACAGAATAAAACATAAATATGAACACTCACACTCCTTCCAGATATCATTTCACTGCTGTGCAACATTGCATAAAAATATGTTTACATAAAATAATGAAAAGCTGCATAGACAATGATCAACAAAACTCATACTTCACAAAATCTCATAAATCACACAATCATAAATCATAATCACACTATAAATATTTCTGTTGCTAGCAAACCCTACAGCACACTCTCCACACGCTGTTGGCTTACTAGCATAATGGCTTTGTGTGTGTGTGTGTGTGTGTGTGTGTGTGTGTCTCTTTGTACATGTGCATGTGCTTATTAGTGTGTGTAAGACTGTGTGCATACAGCCTGTGTATGTGTTTAGGCACAGTGTGTGTGGTTGCATATAGTCAGTGTGCGTGTGTGTGTGTGTGTGTGTGTATGTATGTGTGTGTGTGTGTGTGTGTGTGTGTGTGCGTGCGTGCGTGCGTGCGTGCGTGCGTGTGTGTGTGTATGCGTACGTGCGTGTGATGTGAGAGCCCTTTCAGCTGATTAAATATGTGAATATTTAAAAATGACAATTCTCAGCACCAGCTGCAGATAGTCGGCAGGTCTGTTCCTGAGGGAACCGCCAAGCTGTTCCTCCCGCATTCAGCACCACGCGCCGCGCTGCACGAGGAGGCTCCAGCGCCATCGGAGGGGACTCCTCGTCATTTGTAGAATCTGATTTTCCCCCATAAATACAGAGCACTCGGCACGGTCCGTGTACAAAAAAGAACGTCCCAGAGGGCCGTGGAGTGTTTGGCTTTCAATTAGCCGTTCCTCTCTCCTCTGGCTCTGCCATTTGCCTCTGTTTGATTGTGGCGATCGTGGTGTAGAGGCCCTGGCTAGCTGCTCTGCTGTGATCAGCTGTCAGCTCAGGAAGGCAAATTGGCTGCAGCTACACAGTGAGGCTACGCGTGACCCATCCGTGTCAGGGGAATGTAGAATTGGGTGTATCTATAACATCAGACAACATTCACTGAGACTTCTACATGTAAACATGCAGTTCTTACATATGTCAGATCTTTTGAGAGGGACGCAAGTGATGCGGCGGGCTGAGAGATTGGTGGTAAGGGGGGTGGGGGTGTGTTATATCAACATGAGAGGTCAGGGACAGATCCTTTCATGGTACACTTGTCGCTTTCAGTAAGACAGGGCGAGTCAAGTCTTTGCCTCTGGAGACAATTTCCTTCAGATTATTAATTTATGTTTGTCCCAACATACAGGCTTTATGAAATATTAACACACACTGGCCTACGTTGTACAGTCCGCATACTTCTAAGACCTCTAAGTTTATGTGACTTCATTTGTACCATTTAAGTGCCGCTTTCTTGTCCTTTTTTCCATTTATTTGCTGAGGCATAGCAGACATGAGGCATCGTGCCAAGCTTACCTTGCTGTCTCTTACCATTACAAGCAGAATAGATGGGGACCTCGCCCTGAGCACTTCATTTGTATCTCCAAAAGAAGGAAACAGACAGATGTCATTTACATTACGGAAAATCTGTTCTGGATGTTTTCCTGCCCCTGTTCAGGCTGGCATGGAGAAAGGCTAACCATGTCAGAGCATAAATTTTCCACTTCTCCAAATAGATGTATTGCTCCCTCAAACCACAAGTAGCCCAAATGCATACAGGTACACACACACACACTGACACACAGATGTGTGCGCACACATGCACATGCACACATATGTACACAGACACACAGGCCCAAACAGATGTTATATAGATAAATTATGTTATTAAGTTATGTGTTTGTGTATGGATGTATATGTACAACCATGGAAATGTAATCAATTTAATAGTTTATTTTAATAGTTAATTTGAACATCTTATATCATATTGTTTATTGATTATTGTTTATTAACTGACGCCTTGACGACCAGCTAGTCTTCCTGGGTTCCAAGACTGACACAAAATTAACATAAAAACATTAAAAAAAACATAAAAACGAACTAAGACGTGTGAAAAACAAGAAACATAACTAATCTTATGCCATATCATATCAGTAGCACAAAATAGGATGTAAACAAATCCTGTTAGTCATCACTGAACCAGCCAATGCAAAATGTACCTTAGAACGTTGATGAATTGACACATTGACCCAGACTTGCGCGTGGTGGCGGCGTGATACTCCGACACTCGCTTACTGAGCCTCATTTGCACACTGAGCAGTGATATTTGAGCTGGTGAGAGGCCCTCCTACCTTTGAGGCGCACTGGAGTCGTGCCTCAGAGTCCTCAGCTCGCCCACCTCTCACACACGCTTCCCTGCTGAGCCCATCTGCAAGCTGAGCCCCCCCCAACCCCCCCCCCGCCCATCTCATCGGCCCCCCCGCTTGCGTCAGCCATGCCCCCGAATCGCCCCACTCGCTCTCTCCTCGAGTGTGTCTCAGAGCTCTGCCAGCCCCCCCCCCGCTTCACACTTCAAACACACACATGTACGCAGACACACACACACACACACACACACGAGTCGGTGGGTCTCCTCAAACACAAAGAACCTCTTGAGGAGCACTGCCTAGTTTACACTGCACTCAATTACCTGTATTTGATTATTGGCCTCTCTGGTGATTGGTTTGTAGAAGTGCTGCTGGTGAAGAGTAGTGCATTAAGGCACTGTACCCCGCACACATTACTCTCCCTCAGCTCTACCATTCAACCCTCTTTCCTTTTGCCCTCGACTCTCGCCATATTAGTCCATCAGTCTATGCTTCTCTCATCTTTTCTCTCTCCCCATCTCTCAACCTGTCATTAATACCTACCAACATCCGTCCATTTTTCCTCTCTCTAACTCTAGTTCTTTTCCTCCGCTTCCTACTGCTTCTTTCCATTTTTCTCTCTCCCTTGCCACCTCTCATATCTGGCACATAATCTGGCATGCACTCAAGGAGCTATTTCTATGTAGAAATATGAAAAGAAAATACATCATAGATAAGATGTAGCTGTTCTGAGAAATATTCCTTGCACTTACCCACATATATTTCATTCTCTGTGCATAATAAAGTGACGCACAATAGATATTAATACAACAGGTTATTGCTATTACTTATGGCGGAACATATAAACCATTTTCAAACCATACCTCCATACCTTACATTTCACACTGACTGGGCTAACCTAGGTTTTAGTCCAGGGCCAGTCTGACATTTTCTAGAGCTGACTTTGTCCAGAATTGGCAGGGTTGACAGATTTCTAGATGTCAGCCCTTGGATAACTGGTGAAAAGGGAATATAGTGGCTCTTAGTCTAGGGGAAAGGACAACACTGGGTTAAAGGTTTGCAGTGTGGAGAACACTATATGCTATCTCTTTTTAAACCCCCTTAATGCTCTACCAGCTGCCACTGTCTAATATAAATCCTGGCCCGATTTTGTGACTTAAATAAACTTCAAAACTGCACAAACTTGATGCCACTGGTAGGTTGAAGTTTTTGACATTTAATTTGAAGGTGACATTTTATACAATAGGTACATCTCTGTTGGATGCACGCAGAGGTTACTGAAGCCCTTTAAAGTCACCCTCCCCTTTTCACAGTATTTGTCTTTTTTTTCTACTTAAATGTTCTCATTTAGACTATTTTCAATAAGACTATATAGTACATTTTTAACTGTACTGAAAACAGCACCACTGTGTTTTCATGTGGCAAATACAATAACTGCCAGTCACTGACAATTACCAGTCAGACATGATGATAATTGAAAATGGAACCCAGAGGCTCATTCATAAGGATCCTGCAAATTTCATTCTTCTAAATGTGCTATTCTATGATAAGTGAGGGATGGGCAAAGTGTAGCAAATCTTCTCTCTCATGAATTATAATCTATTTGACAGCTACACTGTAACTGAAAAGATGCTGTGAATCTGCCAGGTTCTCAGAATATTTTCATAGCAAATGAAACCAAATGTTATTGGCCCATACAGTATTAAAATCATGAAGAATTATGATAAAGAAAATTAATAATCTTGTGAGGAAGTTGAAATATATTTCAACATGCTGCAAATGTTTCTTTATCTGTTATTCATCAGCAGACACACCAAGGTATATATATAGAAATTATTTTTAATGTAGTTAGTCAGTCCATCCATCCATCCATCCATCTGAAAAACTGTCTGATGATGTGCTTCTTTACCTGTGCACATCACTATCCACCAGCCCACATAGTTTTGCTGTGCCTCAGCGAGGAGCACAGCTCATCTAATTAGCCTCAAACCCAGCTGAGCTCCCCTCTGACAGGGGTGTGGCACCATCACAGACACAATATCACCCTCACTATATTCTGTGGTGGAAAAAAAATGAGCTACTATCACACATCGCATGCCTGACAGACCAGGCACCCATAAGCTTCCACCCCAACCCCTGTTTTTTCTTGTCTTCTCCACCCTCTGTATGTCTCTGTGTCTTTCTGTCACTCCCCCCCCCCCCCCACCCCTCTCTCTCTCTCTCTCTCTCTTCCAACCCCCTTCTCCCTCCTTTCCTTCCTCTCTTCTTGTCACCTACCTTCACCACCTACACAGCAGCCGGCTGTACATAGCAGCACCGAGATAACACCAAAACCCAGAGAGTCAGCCACCTCATTTATCAGCTCATACAGTAGTTATTCACTGTAAAACCATAACAAGTTAGCAATAGGCTAAGGAAAGGAATTGCATTTGATCAACTTACACAAGTTAGGATGTGGAATCTGTTATGGAACCTCATCATAATTCATCACACAGATTTATTTTGTTTTTTACATCTGGAAACAAGCAGAAATAGATTTTTACGTACGCTCCCGTAAGTGTAACTGAGTTTCAGGGTGAATATTTTCCGGAGAAGACTGCAGATATGCACTTGTTTGAAGTTCTCTACACATGTATGGCAATATTCAAAGTGATTCACCGGTGCATTACATCTATAGTATTAGAGTAAGAAAATGTTAATGCATTACGTTTGATATTGTGATTTGAAAGCCAGAGGAATGGTGGAAAACATGGATGAAAAACAAAGGATGGCTGGAAAATCAAATGATCTAATTTCTCTGCTCCCTCCAATATTCTCTTGATATTCAAATAAACTCAGTTATTAGTGAGATTTTACCATCTAGTTTTCACCGGAGGTTTCTGCACTGAATTCTATCAATATGCAAATCCTTCAGTTCAGAGGGTCCGTGGTGTCATTACTGTAACCTCTTACTGTATGTAAAGGGTGTCACCTATGTGAAGAACAGCCAATTGTTGCCCGATATTCCTCTTTCTATAGGATAATGAAGTTGGGTGGCTGGGCAATTACTGGCAATATTATGTGTAGGGATAATATGTGCTATGCAAATCAAACCCTCTAATTTGTGGATAAATTGGCACAGATAAAAATTCACACTAGCTTTTCCCTACTGCAATTCTTACTGCACTGTCTGTCTTTGAAATACCTTTGTTTTTCTAGCAGAGTGAACGCCAAACTAGATTTGTCTCAATTGATGAGCTGAACTTGTGTGTCATAAACATTCATAAGGAAAACCTTGTCAAGAGATTACTTCAATAGTGCTGCTTGATGCGCTGAGTGGATTTTCAATACAGCTATCACAGCAATATTCTGCCTAGATGTACATGATCTGTTTTTGTCCTTTATATCTCTTACTAGATCATAGGCCCCTTTAACACTTGGCATTAACGTGTGTCTAATATTCAGATTGTGTCTAGAATTGATGTAGCTGGATTATATTTACACCCCTAAATTAATATTTACATCCTTTAAAACTGACAGTAAGTACCTAATCTTCCACAAAAATCCTGACAATCCATTTCTGACAAGTATGCTACTATCTGAGTTGCCTGTCGCCTGTTTTGTATGCTTCTCGGTTGCATGTACACATTATACACAGGATAAACACACAATCACATTGCACATTAAACACATAATCACATATATGTCCCCTTTTGCACTACTCTGGTTGCAATCCAGGATGCAAGTTAATGTAAAGGGGTTCATAGAGTTTTATGCAACTATAGTACCAGGCCAGCCTCCATGTGCTGCAGTCTATAAGCCCGATAAGCCAGAACACATTTAGCCCTCTATGTCAGGCAACAGATTGGTTAAACAGTCTAAACATAGGAGGAATGGATGCATCTGGTAAGCGTCATATGTTTGAGACAGAATTATATTCTCATAACACCAAGTCCATCCGTCTGAAACATACGTACCAAACAGGCAGATGTAATTGCATTCTCTTCCCTCCTGGCGCAAAGGAGGATTCTACTCTCGTGGAAATCATCTAGCCCTCCATTAGCGTCTTCCTGGTTGGGGGACATGATGTTTTTTCTCAAACTTGAGAAAATCAAGTTTATACTTAGAGGTTCGGTTGAGAAATTTAATGTCAGGTGGCACCCCTTAATATCACATTTCAGCAACCTAAAAAGGCTTCCGATTGATCAGCCATAACTATCTTACTTCTCTTACTAGTATAATGTCCTAAGGATTACTTTTCATCGCAAGTAATTTTTTTTTTTTATTATTATTATTGTTTATTTATTTTATTTACTTATTTATTTATTTATCAGTACTATTTTATTTTATTTTAATTTATTTGTTTATTCATTTATTTTTTGTTTTGTCCCTTTTAGTCCTTGTCATTTTGTTTACTTACCGCTAGTTTGTTGTTCCCATATTGGCTTTTTTGCACATCTATTAAGTCATATAAGATCCGTGGCATATGTATGTGTGCTAAATGTTGATGTGTCCTACATGTATGCAACTTAAGAAGTAGCCTGTGTATGAGCTTTGACTTATCTCTTTATTTTCACATCTCTTATCTATCATTCTGTAATTGTTATATTAATACTAGTCCATTTTACCAATGGCTATTTGGTCCTATGTATGCCCTGTAAGCTACTTGAATTTAGTTTGGTTTATTATTATTATTATTAACATTATTTTCAATGTAGACCCAAGGATTGTTTGGGGTTGGTGGGGGGTGATGTTCTATATGCTTGAGGGGGAGGGAGGGAGTGGGGGAAAGGGCAATGGGGATTCTACTGTCAATGTAATTGTATTAAAATTCAATAAAATTGTATTGGAAAAAAAAAAGAAAAAAAAGTCTATCCGTCTGGACATATCCTCAAGCTCCCATACAAGCCACAGACTCTGGGTGGATCTGCAGTGCCACCCGGCACGCTGCCCCTCCAGCCCAGTCACCTAGCAAATCATGCATCCGGCACGCAGTGTGACTGGGTTGGCCTCTCCTGGATTCCCAGGCCCAGCCTCCGCTACGCAGCGTTGTCCATCCATCCATCTGATTGACAGGTTATGAGCCAATCCCTGCATAAATGACTCTGACACACTAGGATTCCAGACCAGCTGGGCTCAATCAATCTCACTTAAACTATTCTCCATCGCGACCACGCTCTCTAATACTGAGACAGCAGAGAGGGCAATTCCACTGTAATGTTATCAAATCTTTTCTGGAAGGATGGGGTGATCACTCTCCCGCAGAACAAAGGGGAAGAGGAGGGGAAAGAGGTTTTGCGAGCGAGGAGAGAGGAGAAAGGAGAAGGGAGAGAGAGGTTGTCCTGTGCTTGGATTGTGGAAGCAATTATGGACAGGTCACGAGACAAGGGAGGGGTCATAGGTACACTGTCAGACATCTGTTTGGTAGGAGGCAAAACTCATAACAGCAGCTATGATTCTGTTAATAGGGGTAATAAAACAGGTCGGACACAGCAATCTGTATGTGGGCCGAGAAGGGAAGCACTGTGAAATCCCCGAGGCTTACGTGATAACAAACGGTGTGAAGACAAAAGCTTTACTGGGTGTGTGAGAGAAGCACTCAGGTTGTGTCGACACTGCTACCTCTGTAGAGGGTTTGCTCCCTTTGTCCCAGGTCTGGTGTCAAGGGGAAAGTAAATTTACCCACAAACCCTCAGTGGTGAACAACAAGTGAACTTTCATTATTGCCGATTCTGTCGACCCACAAATAACTTCACACAAGAGACAGAATGATTGATACTCTTCATCATCTCTGCCTCCCTCCCCAACCCCCCTAATTCAATTCCAAATAACTGCCAAGCTGTGTCACCCATACCAAGGAACTCACCGATGGAGCAACACTATTGATCCACAAACAGCACGGAACCCTATGCATTTTTTCCAGACTGAATGAGAGAAAAAACACAGAACTCAACCCCAACAGTTTCATTGCAAAACTTAAAAAAAAGGAAAGGAGATTGGAAGAGCAGCAGGCAAATTCAATAATGAATGAGTACAGCGTCACACCTTAATAGGGAATGGAGGGTGAACAAGCGCATGAACATGCTACTTGCATTACACGGATGGTGGAAGCATCACCCCAGATAAATGTTCTTAATTTTAGCCTCTCATTATAATGAATCTGACCCCCTCCCTCCCTCCCTCCCCAACGCACACAGCTTCCCAGCCTTCATTTCACTGTCCTTTTCCGGAGGTTACTACCAGTCAGCATCCCTCTCTACTCCTGAATAGTCATCATTTTTCTAGCCACAGCGGTATAATCGGCCCCGATCAGGAAGCCCCCGGACTCTGAACGAAGCACTTTTATGCAGAAAAGCCCAACAGCTACAGTCTCATCTTTCTGTTTTCGGGGGGAGGGGGGGGGGGGGGGGGGGCGGCATCCATATAGTGTAACAGCGTTGATCGGTGCTCACAGACCCTCCAGTCTGTGTACATTTCAGCAGGGCTTCAAATTTATCACATCAAAGACACAGCAAATTACTCCATAATTCAGTTTAGAAAAATTCTGCCAAGGCTGCACAAAAAAGGTGAAAGAAAAAATACAGTCTTAATTTCCCAAGAAAGTGAAGCATTTATTGCTAAATATTATTCAAGGGGGTTGGGCTCGTTTTTCTTTTTTTTTTTTGCATTTTTGTCATGAGAACAAAAGTTTTTGCTGAGCTTTGTTTAAGGCGGATCCCGGTGAAATTTTGCCTCCCCTCTCTGTGACGAGCACCTGATTCCATCTCCTGCTCAGCGGAGGTGGCAGTTCCCACGATGCTTTGCTCAAACAGCTTAACTCAGCAACCAGGAAGAACTGAGCCAGACTCCGAAGACACACCCAGGAATATAACATCTGGCTTAGTGTTGCTTTCTTTATCTGTCCCATTGTATTCATCAACACAGACACGCACCCCGCAATTTAGACGTTGTATTTGAATTCCAACTCCCCTGGCACTGGGATCCAAACCTGGTTTATGATGGAGCCTTATGTGATCTAATATTACCGGATGACATAATGTATTTAACAAAGCACCAGGGTAAATATTATCAGTGAGCAATGGCTCATAAAGTGTCATCAGTCTGTGTTTGGGACACACAAGTGTGAGATTAGGTGACATCAGAGATGGGTGACTGTGACCTGATTAGACCACTTTGATAAACACTGAGAGGTTTGTCTCTCTCTCTCTCACTCCTCACATCGCCTCTCTCTTTAGCCACCTGAACCGTACTGTGTGTGAACAATTTCTTACATCTGAAATGATCGCCACCTTCACACAGATTGAATTAGCATTAAAAGAAGAAAATAGCCGGATAGAAACAACAGATGCAACGCATTTACATACAGTCCTTCTGGAATCATCTCATTTCCAACCCCTCTGTGTGTTTATACGTCCCACCATCTCCAAATGCCCCCAACATACTGTAGGATGAGTTTGAATGTGAATGAAAAATACATAATTCATACACCCCCAAAGTCATTTGAGAGTGTGGCTGCTGCGCTGGGAAGCCTCACCTGTGCACAGAAAGGCAAAGAAAGACAAAGCACGCCTACACAATTTATTATCAATTTTATTGATTTTTATGGAGGGGAATGTCTGCAACTATATTGTACCCAGCATCTATTTTTTCCGCTTCTCTTATAAGTTGTGGGTAACAAGTCAAAAGCCTGGCTTAGGCAGCCAATGTTATTTTCACCTTTTCTTCTAAAGGATGCACTTGAATAACAATGAGAAAGAAATGAAGACATTGAGGATTCAAATTTGAAAATGTAGTGTGGGGAAACAAAAGAAAAAAAGGAACTCCTGCTTCCATTCCCAATATGATTTATGACTCAGCGGGAGAATTGCATGTAATGATTCAGCATGTTGATCAAGGGTTTGTATCGCAGTGCTTGTTCCAGAAATATTGCAGCGAAACCGAGAATAGACAGCAACGCAGATCAATTACTCCTGTTCTCTGCATTGTGCATTCTGGCATTCTACCTGCGACTATGGCCTATAGCCTCACTACATCACAGCAAAATCACCCCACCCCTCTGCTCAACATAGAACAAAAAAATGTGCATTTTACTTGAGTCAGATACACTTTGCTCAAACTTATTATCTTAAAAAAAACAACAATAAGAAATATGCATCACTATGTGTTTTGAAAGACATCTCAGGGGAGAGGAGGGGAGTTTTGGCAAGCTCTCTGTCATATTTCAATATCGCTGCGTGATACGTAGGATAGGCCAACCAGGAAGAAATGTAAATAATTAAGTAGGTGCTTGGTCACAAGGCGCTGTATCTACAAAATGAGCAATTACTTTCTCCCTCCTGGGACGGGAGACTGTTTATGGCGCTGGGGTCAAAGGGGAGGAAGAGCTCCACAGGGCAAACTAGCATCAAATCCCTCCATTACTGATTTATCATATACAGCTTGGGCTGATATGAGATGGGAAAACCTTTGTATGGACAGTGCAATGCTATTACCCATAGCCATGGGCATCCATAATAAGACCATGCAGGCAAGCCCATAGAGAGCTAATGTTCTTCACCATAGTTTCTGTCTAGGTTTGCTTGTTCAATATTATTGAATAACACTTTGTCGCTTGATGTCAAACAACTTTAAACTTTATTTTTTTTTTTTAAGTCAGTTACTTTTTAAAGGTGGGACTGGTCAGCAAGGTGCCCCCAAAACTCTCTCTTCCCTTACTGCTGTTATCCCTCCTGTTCCCATCTCATCTCCACACTCAGCACAGCTGATTACAGGTAAGGAGCTGGAAAAGGTCACATGTTTATCTCTCGTGAGTGGAGTTGATGGAGAGGAATGACATTTACATTTGGACAGGTCAAAGGAATTGAGATGATGCCGATTTTAGAACGCTAAACATTAAAACCTCTAATGTATTCTCCAGTCGCTGATTAAAAAGTGTCTTTTCAGGTTTTCAGGAGATCTTTTGGAAATCATGATCTCTGTATCTGAAAGTAAAAAGGATTACTGTGCGTGGCTGAGCACCTAGTTAGTTAGTTTTGTGTGCTATATACATTAAGTAAGATGATACAGAGGGAAAACTGTCAGCAATTTCCACACAGCAGGCATTAGCGAATTAAACTCCCGCTGTCACCCAAAACAAGGCCAGAGAGCAAAGATATCCTCTCTGTGAGGGGTTGGAACTGGAGATGCAAACACTGCCTTAATGTTACATAAATGTTTGTATGAATTCAATGCATGAAATGAGAGAAGAGTAATCCAGACATTTATGGTGCTATTTAATCCACCCTGTTACAGCAAACCTTGTAAAATCTGGCATCTGTTTTTTTAATAGGCTTAAGGAGGAGAGACCTTGCCCCAGCCATATCCACCCACCCACCTCCCTCCACTAACCTCAGGTGTTTTGTACATGTCAATGTGTCTGCGGCGACAACGATCTGCTCCCTTAATCAGAAGCAAATCTTGTTTTCAATAATTAGCTGACAGACAAAAAGGGGAGAAAACTCATTTTCCTACGAGACACAGCGCTGCTGCAAGATCAATATAATGAATGTCTAATGGCAGGCCCTGTTTGGCTCCACCAGGAAGATGTTAATGTAGAATTAAAAACATGTCACACCTATCAGGACCACATGTTCTTGTTCTCCTCCCTTAAAATCCATACCTCCTGTCAGGATTTTCACTAATAGACACACACTGCACAGTTGTTAAGTCAGTGATGAGCTGTTAACAATTCAAAGGGATTTTTAGAAATTTTCTTCCTTGCAAAATAGATTTAATAAGCCTTGTGACATGCCATGACATACAAATGCCAGTGTTTTGACATGATTTTGAAATTTCATTTTGGTATATGTTTGCTTTATAGTACCATTGATCATATACAAAGAATGCCATTTCATCTAACATGATAACATACCTGTCACAGTTAAGTTTCAGTTAACTAGAAAAGTGTAAATATCTTTCAATGACTTCATTTGACATTCAATTCTTCTCCTATTCTGATCTCCCACTCCCACTGCAGCTGTCTATTTCTCTGTCCTATTCAACTCTGTGGTATCTACTGCAATTTTGCCTTGAGATGACAATGTCATGTGTGGATAACCCACAGTGACAGAAACCCCTGGAATCCGATGTGTGAGACAGATCCTAAATGCTTCTGCATCTTTGTGGGATATCGGTTCCTGATTAATGCAGTCGTCTCCCAGCATGCTGACAGGAGTGTATTGGGCCTGGAGTTGACATCCAGAAAAAGCAGTGGTGATAAAGAACTAATTAAAGACAGTAAAAGGTGAATATGATTTTGGGGATCTATCAGTAATTGGGCACATGAAAGATGCTAGCAGGGTGCAGAAGCCGCTGCTGCTCTTCCTTATTAGGCTCTAATGTGAAAGCTAATGTATTTCAGGCTGGTGCCCAGGCGCCTGGAGGAGCGCTGTGGCATGCCCTCCTATCCCCCACACAGGGTGGGAGCCCCACCGGGCGCTTTCTGAGCGCTAGGAACATTGTTTCCTCTCTCAGGTTTTAATTCAGAGGAACAGCTCACAGAGACAAAGACCAAGTTCACAGGAAATTGATCGCAGCAAAATACTCTGCCACAAAGAGCTGGAGAGGCTCTCCAAAAAAAAATAGCTGGAAGAAGGAAATGGACAGAATGATTAAAAGATGTGTCATGCCATTTCCATTGTACATGTGTCTCATTAGCAACGTATTAAATCATTTTGCTGAAGTCCACTTTTCGACTGATGGTTAAAGTATTTTAGATAGACGAGCGGCAAAACTCCAACAGGTAAAAATTGTGATATTATCATCCTTATTATATCATATGCCGTTATATCATGAATAGCATCCTGCATGTTATGAAATCAGCCTTCTGTTGTGACGATTCACGTGTCAAATATCCCTACTATGAGAGTGTAATTTCACTGGAATGCCACATAGAAGTGTAGGTGGTGGGAAGAGAAAGCAGTGTGCTTCTTAATGTAAGGGGCTGTCAGAATCCCAATGGAGGGGGAAACAGCTATTGCGAAACATTTATTGTGTTGCAAATCTAGGAATCCATGCAGTGACTACATCAGCAACAGCAACATACAGTAGAGGCCAGTAATGACATGCTGTCCTCCATTGTATTACTATATTCCCATTGGGAAAGGCTGTATGTGGAGGCCCAGGAGGTTCGGTGTACAGAATTAAGGTCTCTGGAAACACCGCATATGTTACAGCCAATTGTATTAAAACAACTGCATTGTGGCTGATTAAAATTCACCAGTGATAGCAGAATATTTGTGCATCATGCTGCAGCGGTGTGAAAGTCTCTAATATCAAAATCTATTGCCTAATTAACTGTCGTGCTTGAATTAATGAAGTGAGCTGAGAAATGTCTTTAAAGAGGCATTGCAGCATTCAGACTTGAAAGGGCTATCTCATGCAACTTCCTCTCACTGTCGGTAGAGTAATACTTTGCTTCTATTAATCGAATTCCATTGGTCCTGAGACCTGTCAGTCAGAGAAACAGACCTGCATGGTTTCATAAAGGCTTCAAGAGGTGGACGATGCTAAAATACATTTTATGCTCCGTTGAGTTCCAGTCGACCCTTCTCTTAGTAATTTGTTCTGCATAGAGTGACTATCCATGGCTCGTATTAAAACAGCATGATTCTACCCAGGATAAATGCTGAATAAAATCTTTTTCACCAAACAGGACTGCTTTTGCTTTAATTGTAGCTCAGACCATTAAGGCTAATGGCAGTTTTTATGGGTTCTTGAAATGCCCTGCAGTCATATTAGCTTTTCGATGTTTTTTTTCCCCTCTGTGGTTTATTTTTCCTCTTCACTCACCGAGACACAGATAGTAAGTTTACAAAGTTGCAGAGGATTCATTTATTGTTTAATCGCCCCCTGAGGAGGCAGGTGTCAGCTTGGATCTTATCGGCCTCTTGCATAATGAGTAAAAATGATGGAGCTGGGTTGGATCCTGCAAAGGTCACACTATCATACCCTTTTACAGAAACAAATGGAATTAATGAAAGCACTTTGTCTAGACCCCCAACCCCCTCTTCCCTCCTCTAAGTTAGACTCCCTCAGCCCCTCATCACCTCTCTCTCTCTCTCTCTCTCTCTCTGTCTCTCTCTCTCTATCTATCCATCTATCTATCTTTCTCCGTGTTACAGCGCACTCGCTGTCCCTGCCTCTCTTCACTGGATCTTCTAACTGTATCACTTTAAGATCACAGCACGCACATCACCATATTTATAAGCTGTTTCAGCAGTGTCTCCGTCCCTCTTTCCCAGCTGAGTTTCATAAAATCCTTTTAATAAACCCAGACATCATTGTGAAAGGGGGAAAAAAAAAAAGAAATTAATGGCTTTTGTATACAAGGAAACAAAAGATAACAATAAAAACGCACCGCAGAAATGGAACGTCTGATTGGATTATTTCCTGCAAATATATTCGCAGAGTGGAGTAAGATATTGCAGCGTCTAATATAAACAAGAATTCAGCAAAGTTTGAGCTGCCGGTTGTTTCAGTGCAGTGAATAGGCTAGATGGAAAAGAACAAAGCTCGCAAACAGCTTTGAGGCAGTGGAGAGGGCATGACAGCTCAAACATTGTATTTCCTCCCCAAACTTTTTCATCTTATGTACTGCATTCTTAAAGGTGTGGAAAACAAGGCTCAGGGAAGTGTCTGACACGGATAGTGAGCACATCAGGGTCGGAGTAGCATAGAGACTCACAATTCAGTGCTTATCGAATTTCCCTCTGGTCCGGCATGAAAGGAATGAACACCTAGCGTAGCATGAGTTTTTTTCCTAGCATGTGGTAGCCTTCCTCGGCAGATCAAAAGATTGCCTCCAAAGCCGGACAGAGGGACAGAGGGAAGCCTGGAGGCCATGCCACCCTCAAGCTGTTCCTTAGATGGGAATCGGATACCGAGGTTTTCTCAATGGACTCTGCACTGTTATCATCCATGCACAATGATTATGTGCTGTCATAGGGAGGATTATCACAGCCGCAAAAGAGAGGATATCTGAGTGAAGGTTTTTCACTGGGTGTTTACAAAAGGATTTGGAAAAAAGAGAAAGCCTAACGAATCTAAAGAGTTGAATCATACAGTCGATATTCTGGGATTTCACCTGGGGGGTCCTCCGCTGTTGTGTTTTGCACTACTGACTCACAGTGTGTGTATGGAGCACTGCTATGTTTAGAGTGCTGTATGTTTTCTCCACAAACGGCTCTAGTTCGTAATTGGCAGATGCAAGGGGTGTTTGGATTCAAGGCTGGAATATTGACTGTGTGTGCGTACTTGTGCATGTACGTGTGAGTTTGTGTGGGTGTGTGTGTGTGTGTGTATGTGTGCGTGTGTGTCTGTGTGTGTTTGTTTTTGGCTGCCATCCTGGTTTCATCTCAGTGTGCTACCAAGGAGACATAAGCCACTTCCATCTGCCTTGTGTTCCAAGTTTCTTTGTGTCCCTAATAAAAGACAGGCATTCAGGATGTCGCATTTAAATCAAAATTTTATCACCGCACCGGTCTGTAATTAAAGGCTGTATAGAAGGGAGAACTTAATATGAGCTGCAATACCCACTAAAAAAACATCTTAGCACAGAATAGGAGCAATAGCATGGAGTAGGTTGAGGCAGAAACGACATATGGACACCCACCGCTAACACTACAGTTGTGGATTTTTTACAAAATGTATTGATCTTCAGTAGTATCTGCACTTAACTTCGGGTCAATTGTTACTAAAGGGAAAATCCACCCTAAAACATGTTAAGCTATGTTGATGTATCTTGTATTTCTGGGTCCAATTTTTTGTTTGATGGTTCTTATTCCTGTGGATAACTGGCCTATAGGTGCGCGACTTCACAACGAGATATTTCCAGTGCAGCTACAGTGGAGTTTGATAGCGGAACAATTTTCAACTATCTAAGACATCAGCGGTAAATGTCAGATTTTGGTGTCAATCCCTCAGAATCAAGGAGAAAGGGCTTCTTTCTAGAGCCGACATTCAACAATCACCCAGGCAGAAATCCCTCGTAGAAGAGGCAGAGATACCAATTTCTGACTGCTGCTCTCTTCACCAACATGTAAAACCAATAGCTGGATGCAACAAGTTCATGCCTGTTGTTTGGGGGTTGTGAAAAGGCATTTTGGGAAATGTAGAAAATCACTAACTGAAGTAGAAGTAGACAAGGCAAGTTGAGGGAAAGTGGGTACACCAAAAAATCACAACGCTTCATCATAACATAAAGGAACACACTGAATATCACATTCAAGGGTGGATACTCTTGGTGGTCGGCAAAAGATTAGAACAACAGGCCTATGATTGGACGGTTGCTGGTTGAATGCCTGGATCAACTGGGAAAATCGGGACAGGGAAAGTGAATCGACTCTCCCTTCCTTTAATAAACTACCATGAGGTTCCCTTGAGCGTAACGCGTAACCCTCAACTGCTCCTGGGAAGCTGCTCAGAAGCCAACAGTAAAAGACTGGAGTTGTACTGTAACTCCTGGGTATGAATGTGTGTGACATGTGAATGTGAAGCAGGGTGTTGTTTATAAAGCTCATGCATGCTCAAGAAGACAAGACTCTAACAACCCTGCGACATTGAATTTTGAATGCCAGGAATCTAACATTCAGATACCCTTGGGCTATTTTGTATCCAAAAACCATAGAATATTAAGTTAATGACAACTACTGTATTCCTGCTTAGATAAAAATGGACCCGTGGATTCAGTAGATTTAACTATCTGAATACCCTTTTCTTTTCAAACATGTTTCTGAGTGAAAGAATAAGAACATGATTTTTTTTTTCTTTTCAAAACGATGTGATTTCACAGTTACCAGGTTGCTGTAAGTAGATCATTATAATCCTGTTACTTCTAATCCATTATTCCCAACCCTGCCATTTAATCACCATCTAAGTGTGTCTGAAGATTTGGTGAAATGAAGTGAGCAAAAAAAAAAAAAATCAGCAGCACAGGTATTTTCCTTTAAAATACCAGGACCAGTATAACATATTACTGCCATATTAGCCAAGCACACATGGGTTCAAACCTCAAAATCAAACAGTAAACAATACCTCTTCTACGGAGGAATTATAATTAGACCAGTCTGAAATTAAATATGGGGCAGAGGCACACAACTGGTTGGGCAACACAGGAAAGAGAAGAGACATTTTAAAAGTGGCACTTTGCACTTAAACACGGATAATGTTATTATGGGGAGTAGGCTCATCACAGATCCCATAACACCACAGGGAGTGTTTCCATGTTTTAATCAGGTGCTAAGTGGCTGCAGCTCAACAGTAAGTGTGCCTGTACCTGGAAAGAGCCTTGGCCACTGTCTAATGAGGAATCACATTTAGCCCTGCCTCCGAGTGTGAATATCAAACACCTCTAAAAGAATCCCTCTCTCTCTCTCTCTCTCTCTCTCTCTCTCTCTCCCCCTCCCTTGTCAAAGCTCTCAGGGTTTCATTTACACATTTCTGATGATGATACTGTGGAAGGATAGACAGGGAAGGAGCCTAATCAAGGACTGTGTGTGTGTGTGTGCGTGTGTGTGTGTGCGTGCGTGTGTGTGTTTGTGTATAATAGCTTTCGCACTGTCTTTGCACACCATATAATACTTCTGATTAGCTCAAACACGTCCATTTGTTTTGACAGTTTGATAATGAGAGTAGCAAAGAAATTATTATTCCATACATGTGTTGGTGAAATGAAATGATACCGGTGTTGAAAAGGGTTTTGTTTTTTTTCCTCATCTCATCAAGTTTATCTAGCTCCTTACATTAATCAATACTGGATCTCATCTCCGCCCATCTGCAAATCTGTATCTCAGTATTACAGTACTGGCTGTGCCTTCTTGAAGCGTCCATTGGTAGAAACATCAGTGTTTGTGTGTGTGTGTGTGTGTGTGTGTGTGTGTGCGCGTGCACGAGTGTGTGTGATGGCACTATAGGGACAGGTGTTATCAGCAGCTAAGTTTGACTTTGGAGCAGCATGCATCGCACAGGCCAAAATGGCAAAACTGACCCTTTGTCAGCAATTACCAGCATGTTTTCCAAAGTACAATTTACAGAAACAATTTCCTAGCAAGTAGCATTGTTGACACAGTAGCAACAACATCATAGTCACAATATTAGATACATACATAAATAAAAATTGTGTTTTGGAAACTTTGGTGGTTATGAAGTGAGTCAGTTTGAATTCAGTGTTCCTGATGATGCAGTAGATGGAAGTTAAGTGGATAGGGGGTAAATGTTAACACACATCATTACATTTAAATAGACAGGAGTTTAAAGATAAAGCATACACATACAGAAGTGAATGCAGTGCATTTGTTGCTCTGAAAATTGGCATATAAATGAAAAAAGCAAAAAGAATCAAAAGCCACGTACATAACTTGTACACTGACAATGAAATGAAAATAAAAATGTGAGAAAATATGTCATGTAATTTTCTGTAAAATGTGGATTACATCCTTGTATTAATATGCCACTTATCTGCATAATTGTACACTATGAAATGGACTTTATCTTGACAGATATTATTGAATATCATCCAAATCTTCCGTCCTGATAACTGGGTGCTTGTCCAAAGTGACGCCCTAATTTCAGAGCCATATTTCCTACATGTGTTGCAACAGATAATTGTGCAGATTCCTTATAACCTTTGCTAAACAGCAATGTGTTCAGTAATGATGATGTCGACACAATAACCTCTGCTGATATGCAGGCCAGATGGCCAGCCAAGTTGCCCTTTCAGAACCCTGCTATGCTCAGTAAGGGATGGTGACAGCACGTGTGTGTGCGAGTGTGTGTGTGTGTGTGTGTGTGTGTGCGTGCGCGCACATGCATGTGCATGTGTGTATACCATTCTTACACATGTAGCGAGTGCAGGTGAAATACAGTCGTGTGTACTGGTTCTTTATGTAATGTAACATAATGCAACGTAACATCGCCATTTACCATCGTCATGCTTATGTGGCATGGTTTCCTTTTTTCTTATTGATTTGGATTTAACAGCAAGACATCTGCTATTTTCCAGCGATGTGAGGGGATCAAGTTGGGCGATGTTAGGGAGAATGCAAAATGTTAAAGATCGTACTCAGCGGTGAATACACAATACAGGAAAGTATAAAGACACAGGGAAATAGAGAGATTGAAAGAGAGCCTTAAGCTTTGTAACATTCAGTGGAAATATCAAAGACGTGTGAGCAGGTGAGGAGCGCTCTGGCAAGCTCATTGGGTTTTTAACTTGTCAGAGTAATCCAGGTCCACCCCTAAGGGGGAGCTGGCTACTGGCATTTTCCCTGCAATTTGTTATAAGAGTGAGTTTACATTTTGATTTAATAAGGCCCATAGGCATGGCCCCAAACAAGAATCAATCATCAGGCTGGAACAAACGAGGTGCTGGCCAGGGGAGAACAAGTGGACTGGCTTAGGATTAGTACAGCCAGAACTAACCCCCACCCCACCCCGCCACCCCCCCTCTCTCTCTCCCTCTCTCTCTCTCTCTCCATCCTTCCACACGCACACAAACACACGCACACTCACACGCACTTCCCACAGCTAACCTGCAGTACAATTTTTGGCCATAAAAGAGCAGGTTTTCATCTAACCAAGAATCAAAGGCTTTGTCTACCCACAGGATTGTTAGAGTCACACGAAGGAAGCCATTTCACTTTAATAAAATATGGCCCAGGTCTTTTCGCGAATTGAATGAATGCAAATGTATTTAAACCACTGAATCACATGCTGACTCGAGACGCCAGAGCCTGCAGGGCCATACTTCTCTGTGTTCCATTTCTCATTACTGTCTAATACCTGACTCCCTTGATATGGCCCCAAAGCCTCCTGATGGGGCATTCATAATTGATTCTGATTTGAGTCCCTCATTACCAACAAGTGACTCTGTATTGGTACGTGCACATTCAGCTCCAGAGGGCGAGTCCTTTGGAGTGTGAGTTTTAGCTTCTCTTTTGCCCTTGTCTGTCTCTCTCTCTCTTTTCATGAATACACACACACACACACACATATACATATACACACACAAGGAGATAGAGAGAAAGAGAGGGAGGAGGCGAGGAAGGGGTCGAGTCCTTTGGAGTGTGAGTTTAAGTTTCTCTTTTACCCTTCTCTCTCTGTCTCTCTCTCTCTCTTTGTCACTCTCTCCTCATGAATGCACACACACACACACACACACACACACACACACACACACACAAACATGCACGCACACACAAACACCTGTCATAGGCTCTATTCTTTTTGTGCACGTCTTTTTTTTTCTGCATCTCACACAAAACACTGAAGCAGCGGGATGGTCTGTTTTGCAGATGGAGGCAAAACGGTAATGATATCAAAACTGCCTGGGTGACATTTACAGAGGCACAGTATTTGCACTCTTCTTACAAAAATACAATGAGTAAACAGTAGCCATAAAAAAGGCTAGAGGTACAATACACACCATGCCATGTTTTTCCCTCTTATTTTCTCTCTTTGAGTGTGTAATGATTAAGGTAGAACATCTCCTCAGGAGCGGTGCCTCTTGAAAATAAATTGTTATCATTCCTTTAGCAGGTGAAGGGGCCAGGGACTGGGGCGGTTGACAGAGAAAACACCACACCCACGTGATGAGATAACAAGCTTAGTGGCCCTGACCTTGTCTAATGGCACCTCCGTCATATTTACCAAATGGTATTTGGAGCGATTGCCGCCGTTGAGAGGAGATGAATAGATTGACGACAACAAAGCCGTCAGACCCTCAAGGGTGTGCTCCAGCAGCACCTTATCCCCACTACAACCTGTTCATAATGCAGGGCAAACAAGAAGGGGATTTCATCACTGACACACCGAGCTCCCCCTCTCCTCTGTCAGGGCAAGGGCACCGTCAGTGCTTTGTTCTAGACACTGATTTCATCACACGTGATCAAGTCAGATAGTGAATGTTTAAACAACAGGTTGCACCCACCTCACCTCTTTTTCTCTCCCCTCTTCCTACCTCTCGCCCCACCCCCCCTTCCCATCCTTGCTTTTGGTAAATGCATGAATGCATGAATGTGAATGAAGTCTCTGGGCAACATTTTCATCTCCATCTCTGATGTTCCCCTCCCACGCCGGAGAGCCGGGACGGGAGGGAGGGGCGGCGACCGGAGCCCATCAGAATTCCGCCGGAGTCGCGCAGGACGGTCCCTCTCGGTCTGCCCTCCTTGGAGGACGGCCTGGAAATCGCTCCCGGTCTTGTCAGCCATGGTAATACAGTGCAAGGCACTGCGGGGATAAATACCTGGGTGACAAATAAATGTGTTGTAAAGGGGGCATTAATCGCCAGCTTTGTGAGACGTGTGTCCTTATGACAAAGGAGGGAGACATTTGTCAGTCTGTTCCACAGATGGCCCCACAGAGCCCTTGATGAATCGCCTCCACCTTGCTTTAACTGGCCACAGAGGCAGCGGCATCACACTCGCTCAATCTGCAGCCGCCTGGCACCTCATCTACTCGAGGGGTCTCCCACTGAAAAACAGAAAAATGTGCTCACACCCACCCACCCACCCACACACACACCCACACACACACCCACACACACACACCCACACACACAGTCCTCACCCAGTGCAGCTCCGCTTTTCTCTTAATGACCTTCAAAAAATATTGTCTATTATTCATATCCAATGCCCTGGCAAGTGTTCTGGCACTAATAAGTAATTAAGCCATAAGTGGCTGCCCAACGGATTGCTGCTCTACGCTGCAGTGTAAATATTTCATATTCTACTATAGCAAGCGTGTTACATTGTTTAAAAACCCCGGACCATTTTGTTATTGGAGTATTTGGCGATATGATTTTATGACCTGTGTGGTCTATACAGGAAACGTTCCATCTGAGCGAGCCTGACTCTGTCTCCATTCAATCTGTCTGCTCCATCTTTGTTCCCATGAACTATTTTCTACACCAGAACAGACGACTGTCTGACAAAACTCCAGCTGATGGTACTGTGGTCCAAGACATTTGGTGATGGACCAGGGAAAGTGAACCACACTCACACTCAACGAGCATAGTGGCCCTCGCTCCCTTAATTGGTCATGCAGTTCACAGTAGATGTGATTAATCACTGGCCAATTAGCCACTGGCACCTGTGCCAACATTGGAGGAAGCAGGGTGTGCGCGCAAGACAACTGAGAGTCAGTACCACTCTGCTCACTACTTCTCTAAAACTATTTTAATGACTTTCCCACTTCATGTTTTATTTTTATGTCTCCAGTGCTCAGCGTGTACTGCAGAGGACTCCCTGCGAGCGAAAACGATCAATTATGCATGCTATTAAATATGTATATCTGTGCCTTTGTTTATTCGATTGGAGTACACTGATATTTCTTTTTCTCCTCCCAATGATTTACAAAGAAAATTAAAGCAGTCTCCTTCTGACTTGTAAGCACTCGGCAAATATGACCCACGAGCGACTTCCTGTGTGACATCACTGAAAATCTCCTTTCCGCCTCTGCCAGTCAGCCAATCAATACTGTCTGCCTCCTCCTACCGAGCCTGCAGGGACACTTGCTTTGGCACCTCAGAGCATCTAAATCCTTTTACAGTGAAGCCTTGTGGCCGTCTCACAGCTGACTGATGATCCTGTATTACACGTTGAACTGACACGGAGAATAGACGCTTGGCGGAAATCCTCCATCCAGACAGAGAGAAGGAGAGCGAGTAGGAGAGAAAGAAAGAGAGGAGCCTCTAAATGCTGGCTTGGGACGGATGCCTAGTCTACTCATGACTCAAAGACGTGTGTTGGGGCTGGAGGTTGGAGGGATTAGAGAGCATAATAGATTTCTGTGCAAGGGAGCACTGATGCAGCCCCAATTCAAACACTGCCTGGGGCCTGTAAGCTTTCCTTACCAAAGATTGCGGCAGAAATAATGGTAAGTTCTTTTTTGCTGGTGGGGAGGCACTAATAGCCTCTTAAGAAAATCCCAGACTAGTGTCAGATAGCCCAGCTTCGTTTCAATGGCAAAGCTGCACTGGAACGTTCAAAGGGCTCTCCTCGACCATCTTAGCCTCGACAATATCTCATCTTTCCAGGTCTCCTGGAGTTCCCTCTCAAAGAAAACTGCGAGAGAACGTCAAGTGTTTCTCCTCGTTCCTTCATGCCATTCCCAGCACTGAGAAAAGACACCCATCTGTTTTCACGCCTTTGAGCTCTTATTTAGCCTGCAAGTAAAGTAATAGAGAACAGTCTTACTGTTACTTTTTAATGATGCAAATTAAAGTGATACATTCTTGTTGTTGCTTTTGGTTTTTAACAAAGCTTTTGTTTATCTCAACGTCTGGACACTAGGAGGGACCTGTGGTGTTTTAATGTGATCTGAGCAGAAAGATTAGGCCCTGACCACTGACCCTAAACACCACTAAGCCACATGGAGACAGATAGGGCTATTAAAGCACCGTAATGGAGGGAGAAAAGTGACACCAATTAGATTAAATGTGCTAGATATTCACCAGGCCTTTTTTCCCCCTTCTAATTTCTCTCGGCAGAGAACCGGAGAGCAACTCAGCCTGGGTAGCGGAAGATAATGATCTCATTACAGTACACACTGCTTCTAGTTCATGTAGAACCTGAGAGAGGGGGCCTCGGCCATGACTGACACTCTCAAACACACACACACACACACACACACACACACACACACACACACGAACACCTTGGTCTGTACAGCCAGTTGGAGTCCTATACTACTGTCTGCGTGATATCTATGATTGAATATTTAAGCCAAGGCCAGACAGACTATCTAAGGAAACCAGAACATGCTACAGCTTGTGCTATCTGAATTATTAACAATTTCAAAATCCCCCCCATCCCCAAAAGTTCACACTGCATTAATTACAGTAGCCCAGTTGGAGAAGCTATGTAACATCCCCCTTGATGCAGGGAGACAAGGTACAACCATTACGTTGCACTCTGGAGAGCATTTACGCTTGCCAGAGCTCTGCTCTGCTGTGCCGCCTTGTATATATACTGGAATGTGAGAAAAAAAGACCATAAACAAGACTCAGTGAAAGAGCATTACTTCTTTGCCAAAACCTCAATGTGGCAGGTGAAGCCATGTGAGGTTGGTACAAAAGATAAGATACCTTCTCAGAGGTAAGACAGTGTTTTTAGCATTCGGTTTTAGCATAGCAATTTTATAAAAGCAGATTCCATGGGGATCCATGCAGTAAGTTAGCCAAAAATCTACCAGTAAACTCAGAATTGGGTGCAATTTTTAACAACTGCAGAGCATATTACAGTGAAAAGGGGCACAACTCTCCCTCCGGTATCATTATTTATTATTTTATTATTATTTTATTATTATTATTTAAGTACAATGATTAGAAATTGTAAGACATTCTGCATCTACTGGTAGATTTTTGGACTGAATTAATGTGTGCAACCAAACAGAACCAGCCTTTAAGAAAGCTCTGTCTTTAAAATGAATTAAATGTTCTAACCTTAACTTCCAAAGGCATGGGTGGGACCTGTGTGTCTTTAGCCCACCAAACTTTCAGCAGTTCAGCCTCTGAACCAGATGCCGCATGTTAAAAGGCAGAAGTCATATGAGTCACATGCAGTTAGATGAGTTGTTGGGATGCTGTGGTCCATCTGCTCTCATAAGACATCACCACTCTGGTTATCAGCCTCCCACCAGTCAGAATGCACTGTGTTGTAGTGTTGTTTAATGTGAACTCATTAGGGGTGAGATAAGCACATAAAAATAACTCAAGACAATCTCAGGCACTGCAATTCACTTATTCCAGTCCAATTAACTCAGTTTGGATCATGGAATATGCACATCTTCTGATTTCAATGGGAAAAGATTACATACTGCGCATGTTCTGATAGACGCGTGGCTTATTATTTTTCGACTGAAATTGCATCAAGCATCATTCTTTGCAATAAAAACAGAGGAGAGAGAGGGAAAGATAAAACACTGTGTTCTTGTAGGAAGCAGCTCACAAGGACTAGATCATGTAGCAGCAAAGGTAACTGTCACAGTTTTGGATGCATTTACAGAAAATCCTGACTTAGCTTATATTGCATTTCTTACTGTTAGAGAATATCAGTTTAATACGGAATGTTCAATCACATTCTGAATACTTCTGTCAAAAATAAAACCTGAGTGGAATTTCATATGCACTTCCAAGATTGACAACTGATTGGCTGAAAGTGAATGATGCCACATAATGAAAAAGACAGGCAGGCCACATCTGCAATATGAAAGATGCGGGTGCACTTTGTTTTGATAATGGACAATTCAAACACAAAACTCAAAATTTGCTGAGCAGTCATTCTAAGAAAATTATTGAGCAGTGCATTTTACCCACTTGTTGTTTTCAGCCCAGCTTTAGCACGAGTTCAAGTACGGTCTTGTCCTATTAGTATGGTAATCCAAAGCTGAGGGGAGGGGGATATGAAAACCCTTTACAGGCTGTTTTAGCGAGCCAGTGATCGCTCTTTCCTCTCCTCCTCAAACCCTGCAGACCGATGCCTTTCTGGCAATCAAGGCACAGTTTGGGCCACAGTTTTGATTCCTTGTTCTTTAAAAAGATCCTGGATGGTTCAACCAATCACTCTGCACACAGGCTGATAATAGTGATGTTAGGATGCTAAGTTAGAGACATTACAAATACTGAGAAGCTATTCATTTTATGAATTCTTCTCCCTAAGGGATAAAAGTATAAGGTGAATAGGTTCAAAAAGGGAAAATAGGACACTTATGAAAACAACATTTTAAGTGTTTGATTTCCTTGTTATGCTGTAAAATGAAGCAGTCGTCTAATTTCATTCTTTGGGTCAGTAGCCGCCTTTGTAGCTTAGAATCGTAGATGTATTTGACTCTACTTTTACTTCTAATATCAGGTCTTAGATAAGAGCATCTGTCAACATAAAACACAAAGGCATGACTTTGATTGACACATCGGTAGGAAGCAAAGTGCAGATAGTTCTCATACCTTCCATTGGCTCGGTTCTTGGAAATGCTGCCACCAATTTTTCTTTCCTCCTTTCAATCAAACAGTCAAAGTGGTCCTATCATTAGAGTCATTCCTTTATTCATTTGCTTTAGACTTTCTCTCTCTCTCTCTCTCTCTCTCTCTCTATAATTCTTTTTTTCTTTCTTTTGCATGCACTCTTTTCCTACCCCACCTTTCTCTCTCTCTCTTTCTCTCTTTCTCCCTCTCTCTCTCTCATCACTTCCTTTTTCTGTCTTGCACTCACTCTACTATTTTCCTACCCTGCCTTTCTCTCTCTCTCTCTCTCTCTCTCTCTCTTTCATTCTTTCTTTCTTTCTTTCTCTTTCTCCCTCTCTCTCTAGCACTCTATCTCTCTCTTTCTCGCTTTAGATTGGCAGTGAGAAAAGGGATAAGTGCAAGGCTGCAGTGGGTTTCAGTGCTCCGACATCATGCTAATCATGGCAGGGGAAAAATGATGGTAGGGAAAAAAAATGTGATTCAGACCTAATCTTGCGACTTGCTGTGGAAGCTAACCGGTGAGTTATTGTGCCCCAAGGGCGGATTTGGCTTCTAGTTCTTTCCCTCTCCTTCATCTTCATCACAGTCTACTATGTGTGTGTGTGTGTGTGTGTGTGTGTGTGTGTGTGTGCATCCTTGCATCCTTGCACGTACATACAGGATGTGTACATATGTTGGTTTCACATCTTTTCACGTGTGTGCATGTGGTTGTGTACACAAGTGTCTGTTCGTTTGTACAATTGTGGCCATTTCTTCCTTCTTCATAATTTTACCCACACAAATACTTACTGAACAAGATATTCCTTTTTGAAATGGCTGCATTCACATTTGGAAGGTCAAGTGCAAACTGTGGGCGTTGTGACAGTAGATGCACCTTTTCTCCTGGAAACATCTGAGGTATTTCATTTGAAAAAAGAGACTCATAATCTTAAAAATGATTGATGGCACAATATTAAAACAAATTATAGTTATTTTAGGATAGTACATAACTATTTTCCTTGGTTGATTTATTGGCCGGATCATCTATATTTTGAAGATATCGAAAGAGAAACCGCAGGTAATCTGAGAACTTCATCTGCCCTTGTCCTTGCCAAAGGGAATGGAGTGGAATGGAATTGCCACAGATAATAAAGACTCTCTCTAACAATGACTGAAAGGGCAAAAAGAAAAAACAAAAAGGGGAAACATAGAAATGAAGGCTTTTCCAGGCTATAATCAAAACAAGAAGAAAAATAACCCCATGCTTCACTGCACTGCGTCTCCACAACAGGTACGATGGGAAGGGCGGCAGAAGGAGCGGCTACATGTGATAGCCGTTCTCGGGGTTTGTTTCTCAACAAGGCCAGATGGCATCAACCTCCTCGTCTCTCGTCTGTGTGTAAACAACTCTTCACAGCTTGGCCCTGCGAACTGAAACTCGATTCTGCCAAGCAATAGCGGAGTGCACAGATTCCTGTAATCACATCTGTTCCCCGCAATTGAAACGCGCGGGGCAACGGGCAACACGGGCCCGGATGGGGAGAAGGCCGAATAGAGATTGTTTTGGGGGGTATGTGCGCAAGTTGAATCCCTTCGCTATACTTTTGGGTTCTGTCATCTTTTTGTTTATGCAGTCGTTTTTTTTTTTGTTTTTTTTCTTAACTAGACTGCATTTAAGTGAGATTGTAAACCCAAGAAAGTGGAACTCCACACACAAAAAAAGGTCACACAGTAGAGCCGTCGCCACTCTAGTCAGTCGAAATCTTTCTTTGCATCCTATCTTCTCCTTTTTTTTTGTTTTCAGTGTCTTTATCTCCAGACGCCAGCTTTCCAAATGGAAAAGGGCCTTAACCGATAGTCTCTAAGTTGATGCCAAAATACCAAGGGAAGGTAAAATAGAGTGAAAGCATATTACCGTGAAGTGTTCCATGGATACATTAAAAAAAAAAAATCATCCATCTCATTTCCCTGCAGAGGCCCTCTATGAATTTTCTGAATGATGCTGGAAGCAGATTCCCTCCTTTCAATCCTCCCACTGTGAATGTGCTGTGAAGATGACCATAATAAGAGGGGCGGGAACGGAAAGCCATCAAATCCTCTGGAGTGCATTGATAAGGAGCTGACTGTGTGCATGTGTGTGTGTGTGTGTGGGTGGGTGTGTGTGTGTGTGTGTGTGCGCGTGTGTGTGCGCTGAGGGAAAGGTTAGTGCACGTACTCAGAAGTGTTCTGGGGAAGACATAGGGATCGGGGATGCCAATCCCAGCAGGAGATGATCAAAATGATGTCACTTCTGCCTTCTACTTTCTCACTTTCACACCTTCAACTTTTTGTTTTTCTTGTTGTCTTTCTCACCTATTTCCTTTCTGCTCGCCCCCATCTCACCTCCCTCACTGAGCTCAAACTGGGGCGTTGAGAGATAAAACCAAAACACTTGACATCGGCCAATCACAAATCAGCATAATCCCACACAAAAACTTAACTGATGTTGCTAGCCACCTGAATTGATTTGATGGAGAGTATATTATGCCCCATGGAAAAAATTGCCTCAGTGCTCTGAAATACAATTGGCTCTTCAGTTGTCTTGGATAATAGCTGTCTGTTTAGACAGTCTCCTCTCAGACACAACATCCCCGTCTGCAAGAAAAACAATTCTCAACTCCTTATAACCAGAAAAGTTGAAAATGCAATATATATCTTGTTTCTCATTTTAAAATTATGGCCATTGCTTTGACTGTAATCAGACAAGCACTAAATTGTGAATCTAATAAAGTGAAAACATTATTCATCACGTCAGACTGTTACATAAATAAAGTTTTCTGTATTGACAGAATTTAGGCTGAACTTATCTCAAACTCCTCAGCAGGAATCATTATTCACTTCATGTCTTGTCTCTTGATTCATTGCTGTGTACCTGCATGTCTCTTGACTTTACGGTGTTCTTTAAAGAAGCCATAGTGCATTGTTTACATATATTTCCACAATATTATATGATGAAATGAATGCAAATTGTGTTCATATGAAATAGAGAACACTGCCCTAACACAGTGACTTAATTCACTAACCTTTTGATGATCAGTTTGCTCTTGACTAAAACTGTACTTAAGCTAGTTATGTCCGTACAAATACTTGCACTTGAGGTATGGAACTCTCACTCCTTTCAATTCCACCACTTTATAGGCCTTGAATGCACCTTGAGGCACCTTTAAATTACTTTCTGCAAGCATTCAGAGGAGCATTCTGAATAAATTGGAGTAATAACATCTATAACATAGGATATGGGCCATGCAATGTCCTTTGTGGATACTCTAATTTCAGCTATAAGTCAGAAATAATAGCTGGACCTGAATTTGCCCGTGTGAAGTAAGCTGCTAAAAACTACTGTTAAAAATAATGCATTTTTACCGTAATAGATTAGCTGACTCCTAATGCCTCGTTTTCAATAATTATTAATAATGCTGCTATTGTAATATTTTCCTCACAAATCATTCATACCCATTAGATGTGTCTAGTATAATTAATGGTTTTTAATAAAGAAAAAGAGATTCCTCATAAGGCGGTAGGGGCAGGGAAAGGTGCAGTGCAACAGTGTATTAAAACATATTGCAGTGCTGAGAAAGGGGAAAATAGTCATTCATCATGCCATGGTAATGTCCATGCTTCAGTCTCCACCTATTCACAGCTATTGCCTGTGTGTGTGTGTGTGTGTGTGTGTGTGTGTGTGCACGTGCACGTAGTCATGTGCATGTCTCGGTGCTATCTGAGTCACTGGTGTGTGGTTATCTATGATGTAGCTCCTCATTACCACATAATTGGCCTGGTGATAAAATGATCATGGTTAGGCTAAATCACTCTGTCCATACAGACTGAGATAGACTCTGCTCTGTAATGCTATTACTACCAGGGACCGCAGGCACTTGATGCAGAAACACACACACTGATTGAAGTCCTGCATGGGGTGCCTGTTTGGGGAATGTGTGAGAAAAAGAAGGCATTCAGGATGGATAGCTTTCACGTTCCCTCTCATAACTTCCGCTGGTTCAGTTGCTGGCAAGTTTGGTGTTAACAAGTGTTATTAAAAGATCATATCTTGCAGTCTTTCATTTTTTTTTTATGCTCATTTGGAAGCCGTTGGCATCGTCAGGCAACCAAACACGCACAACAGAACAGATCTATATTTGTAGATGGTTTGCGTAATCAATGCCCTCTGTTGGAGAAAGAAAAGTCTTCTCAATCAATATATCTTCAGTTGGTCAAGTTCCCGCCCCAACACTTGACAGTCATCTTGATGAGCTGTCTGCCCTGCAACACAACTAGCCCGAGGCGGAGGCAACCGGCGCCTGTAAAGCCCACCACAGCCGCTGAAGAAGCAGACGCTGAACGTAGCCAATCTGCAACAAAACAATACAAAATAAATAAATAATGCATAAATAAATGTTTTTGAACGGGTCTTGTCTCCCGCACATTTAGCTTCACTGCTCTGTTGTTTCTTACTTCTTTCCACCATTGGTGTTGTTGCCATGACGCCCCTGCGCTTGGCAGCCACAGCCCAGCTCTGGCCACGCCCACAGCTAATGACATATGCCCAAAAACATCAAAACATCAATTAAAGGCCAATTTCAGGGAAATGGGGTAATTTTGGTATATACACAAAGGGTCACAAAGAGACAAAGACTGATAATGTACAATATATCCCAATTATTTGTTGTTATTTTAATAAGTTGCATATTGTAGCTTTAAGGAATCAAAATATTTTACTAGTATGTCCTAATTTCTTCACATGAAGCAGCAAGAATGCTTACTGTCTGATGCTCTTGGAACTGAATTATGTGAAAAAACTGAATTGTGTGAGCTATTTTTTCTACACAGCATTTAAGTCTAGCAACACCATTTAAGTCTCAACCTGTGACTGCGTGTGAACACTGTGTCGAGGCCGGCAGCCAGTGAAATGAAATGAAAGGCAAAAGAAAATGAAATAAAACAAATGGAAGGGAAATAAAACCCATTTCCTAACTTTCTGGGTTTTTAGCTCCAGTCTGCTACATGCAGCATAACTCAGTGATGAAGTATGACCAGTTGGTCATACACTTTATATAACTGCCAATTTCCACTCCATTGCTAACTTGTGCTGAAAATGTACTAAAATAGCTGCTAATACGGTACTTTCTGTAACAATGTGGAAAGAGTGGCAGTGGACTAGTCGTGCACCTGGAGAGTATGTTCTGTATTGATTAGAAGCGAACATGTTCTTCGTGATAACACGTTACACAGTAATGCGTTACAGTAATGTTTTCCCAATTACTTTTCCCAGTAGCGAGTAGTACAACAAATTACAATTTCAATTTAAGTGATAATATTATAGTTACCAATTTTTTAAAAATAAGTTGTTACTTGTTATTACCGCTTTTAAATATCTGAAGGTGAATTAACCAAAAGCTATATCCCACCCCCAACCCCCGATTCATTTTCATCACCCTCTCGGTTGATTGCCGGCGCACATTAAGCTTGATTAGATGAGAAATGGCTACTACTTTGATTTTATCAGCCAAAGGATGACAAGAACATTAGACATCGACTCTATTTGGTTACAGCAGAGGTAACTGAGTTATCTTGATTTTTGAAGGTTAAGAGAGGACGCAACCACCAACTTTGCTTGTCTAACAAATGACTTCAGTTTATTTTACATATTTGTTTTATCATCAAAAATAACACTAGCAATATTTTGCAGAGTACTTTGAGGTGCTTTGGAGTTAAATGATGTCAAGTGCCCCAGCATTCATAGGAGCTCACTTTCCCGGGCATAATAATCATGAAAAACACGTACAATGCCTGTCCTCACGCAGCAAAGTGGCCTTCCTGAGTTCTTAAATACATTCAAATAGATTGTAATCCAAACACAATGGGCGTGTATTACCGGTCATCTTACCCTTCCCTGTCCCTCAATAGGCCTCCCCATGGTGGTGAGCCCCTTGTGAAAGAGCAGACTCCATCTGCAGCAGGTGCAGGTCTAATGACGCTTTGATGCCATATGTCAAATCTCATCACTTGCTGAGTCGACTGACATTTCCGTTGATCGCTCCTAGCAACAGCATTACAAGTGGTCGAAGCTCGCCTCGCCTCGGAAGAAGGAAAGAAGCGCGAATACAAAATAACATTTATCCAGGACCACATGCTAGTCTGTACACATTTGACAAAGCTTTGTGTTTCATTTCCATACTAAAGATGTAGTTTGGGATATATATTATGCTGAAAGAGACACAAGGTCATTTGAGAGCATATGGTGGTAGAGCAAATGTTTTTTATAAGTCTGTTGGCTAATGTGCTTGTTTTATTGTCTCTGTCTCATTTTCTATACTGATTATGCATTTGAATCGGTGCGTTTGTATTTGCATATGTGCATGTGTGTGTGCATGTGAGGTGTGCATGTGCATCATTTCTATGTCTGTCCTCCCATGTTGGCAGTAGACAACTTTAGGTTATTGCAACGACAGCAGTTCTATCTCTAACGCTCCCCTAAATTGTGCTTTTTTATCAAATGATACCTCCGCAGCCTACATTTCGCCGGCTGAGTAACTAGCAATCATTCCACTTCTATTTGATGTGTGGGGCACTGTCTAGTCACAAGCCCATCAGAGTCAAGTGGTATGGAGTGATTGCCTGCATTGTGTCAGTGATGGAGATACAAGACACTGCTTGTCCTTGTGCAGTCTATAAAAAAACAACAAGAAAAAAAGCAAAGTGGAGCCATCCGGTCATCCTCACGTGTGTGTGTGTGTGTGTGTGTGTGCATGTGTGTGTGCCTGTGCATCCTTGCCGTGTGTAGTGACGAGGTTGCCACATACTCCAAGTGGCGACGCCAGCGCCCAAGGCTCGGCCCGGGGATTGATGCCAGGAGCCGCTCCTCCTCTTCTTCTCTCTCTTTCACCTTCATTACATTACACTGACCACTTCAAGGGTCTGTGGGACGAGCACAGCGATTGCCTGCTGTCACCTCATTTTAGTCACTCATGATTAAAATCACAAGGGGAAATATCAGCTCAGTTTCCTCTCAAAGACTATTCAGTCGCGTTACTGACCAGACAGAGTGGCCTTCTTTGTTTATCTGCTGTCTAATTCACAATTAGGGCTGTCAAAGAGAAGTGCCATTTATCAAAGGCAAGAGAGATTTGTGATATCTCAGGAGCAGAGAATAACAGTATTACACAGAGTGTTGCTGTATAATTGGCTACTAAACCGTATGACTCAGACAAATGGCAGCGTACAGTGATCTACATGGCCTAGCTGAGATGTATGCTAATAAAACTCCTTTCAGTGCTCCGCATCAATGTTGTTAAAGGTGTATTCTCTCCCTTGATGGCTTCTAATCAGCTCCGCTGAGCCAAGCTTACTCCACCTGGAGAACTGGCTACTGATTTTCTGTCAGAAGGAAAAGCACACCATAATTATGCTGCCATTTGAAATTCCATCACTCTCCTTTTGCAACAGAAATAAGATGCATCTCATTGAAATGTATGTGGAATGCTTGGGGGATATATTCTTGGGTAAACCTTGTCTTTTTAATTAAACACACGGTGGCCTTGGTGGATTGCTTGTGACACGGGGAATGATCGGGGCACTTAGAGGGCTGTAGTGCAGGTAAATATGCCTTTAATGTCCCTGAGGGCAGCTGGAGGGGCATGACTTGGCATCTTTATGCAACTGTGGAGTTTGGGAAGCATATTTAAAACACAGACTACAATAAAAACGGCAGTGCTTTCACCCTAAACAGTTAAACTGCACGCAGGAAAAACACAGCTAAATAAAAAATACGCTTCGTAAAAAGCCATCTTTCTTGGTGTGCATATCCTCACTGGTAATATTTTCCTGTGAAAAATGGGTTTGCATGAGGTTGTCCACACATATCCCTTGCATATTAAACCTGTGGTTAGATAATGCAGCCCATTCCTTATGATATATGCAGATTGTGAAGAATGATACAAGATCACGTCCCCCTGTGTCCCATTATTGGCGTCCCACTAGCACTTACAAATCCCAAACAAAGCCAGCTTCCAACAAACTCTGTTTCTAGACATGACTCTGATGTTCCTCTGTCTGTGTGCTTTGTATCTCATTTAGGATTTCAAAGCCACTCAGACAGAGGGAACAATAGACGCGTATTCATCCGGATTCTCTCATTAATCTTTAGTTTTATGATAAAAAAAAAACCCACCCTGGCACCGTCTCTCACAAGCAAAGAGAAAAGATGACACCCAGATCAGTAATTCCAGAAAGACAAAGTCGAATGACCTTGACATTTCACATCGCTGAAATGCCAGTAGATTATTCAGTCGACTGAAGAGAGAGAGAGAGAGACACAGAGAGGGACAGGGAGGGAGAGAGAGAGGGAGAGAGGAAAAACAAAAATAGAATTATTCTGAGGGGAAACAGACGTTTGAATTCTCAGTGATACGCCAAATTTATTTTTAGCTCGATTTACTGACAAGTGTTTGTCGCCGTTGAGGGGGAAAAGCTACAGTATGTGACTCAAATTATACATTGAGTTACCATTATATATCTTATTCATGGACTAGCATTCACTACTTGTACATTTTGGGTGAGTTATTATTTTCCCATAATGAAGAGTGACAGATTGTGAATGGACAATATTGGTTAAGATTAGTTGTACATGTTGGTGGTGTGTGCATACATTCCTGAAGACTTGATTTGTTTACGATTGTGTGTGCATGTGTGTGTGTATGTACATCCATTTAACTCTGCATGCCATGAATACAGTATATGTGTGTGTGTGTATGTCTGTATGTGTACGCTGGAGGGGGCTGGGGGGGGCAGAAGCTGAGGGCTTTCTGAGTCAGCCGTTACCCCCTCGCTCTCCTCTCGCTCCGCTGCCTCTCACCTCTCACCTGCCCCGTGGCCCGCCGCCTGCAGACAGGCGCGGGCTAATCTCGCCCTCCTTCCTCTCCCCCCCTCCTCTTCCCTTCCTCCTTCCCTCTCTCCTCAGCGGCCTCTCACAAACAGGGCGACGGGGGCTCGCCGCCCACCTCACACTTTCGACCGCATCGTTCACCTTACAGGGCCTCGTAAAGACAAAAAAACAAGAAAAAAAAAATTTGCCTTAGATTTTGCCCATATAGTGACTGAATGGGAGTTGTTGGCATCGAATAACCTTGACTCATCTTGCCAGGATGAAACTAAAAAACAACCAACAGCAATCTAAAACAGAGGTTTGTGGTCATTTCCGTTCATGATGAGACAGGAAATGAGGTGAATATACACTGCAGCACCAATCAACGCATGCCATTCTTTTGTATGCTGCCCACTTGTCACTTCACACTACTCAGACAGGGCTCACATATCATTTCACGTGTAGTATTTCCCTTGTTGTCGATGCTACGTCGCCATGTTACGCTGATCTCCGCCCATTATGGTCCGTGTCCCTGTCTCGTTTAATAAATGCAGCGCGCGGTCCTGCTTTCCTCCTCCTGTCCGCATTGTTTTGCCAGCAGTGCCGTGTCGCTCCGACTCATCTCTCGGAAATGTGCATCTGCATCACCTGTCACTCATAGGGAGGCATGCCATGTGTTGTTTGATTGACGTCTGGATCTGCTTGAGGAGAAGGGACCGTCTCTCACACGGTTCAGTGCGCCAAAGTACGTGTGAACAGAAATGAGGACATTTAGGGAAAATAACAAACTGCGAAGAAGAAAAAAAAAAATAATAAAAAAAATGATATGAACATGATTTAGATTCCGTGGTCCCCTGTGTGCTTTTGTGTGTTTATTTGAGTGCGTGTGGCTGCGTGTGTGTGTGTGTGTTTGTTTGCGTGCGTGTGCGCTCGTGTCCCTGCATGAGTGTATTCATGTATGCATAGCTGTGTGTGAAGGCGAGACGGTGAGATCTTTCTCTGTCGTGCCTCATCTAATGTTTCCCAGCCAAGCCAAGCGCCCCGGCAGGAAACGACAGGTACGCAGGTGTTGTTTGGCACTGCTCGTCTGCAGGCTGTACAGTCTGCACACACACCTGAGGCAGACTGCAAGATGGGATGATGTGCTTGCACCCTATGGTTCAATATAGGCCATCTTACATATATATATATATGAGGCAAGTTCAGGGCTGCGAGTACAATCGATGCAACGTTTCCATCTGTGTTACATCGGGCAAATTCTGCACGCGGCGTACCTTGAATTGTTACAGCTTGAGGAGCACACACACACACACACACACACACACACACCCCACACACACACACACCTCCTCTTTCTACAGAAGGCTAGTATGTGTGAGGCTTTGATGTTCTTCAAACCTTCAGTGTCCTCTTTGGTCACATTTAACGTCTCCTTGCAGGGCAATGGTTCTTTTACCAGGGCACAAATCAAAGTGCTGTATGTCTTACTGATGTCAGGGAAGGTCTTCACAGCCATCTCTTTTCAAAATCAAATTTTGGGAGAACGGATGATGGAGGAGATTCACTGTTGCATCAAGGATGAATGAAACAATTACATTCCTTGTAATCTAAAGGAGAATTCCAGCTATTCTAATAGTCTGTGACCATCCAATCAGAATTATTATCAACAGGCAACTCTCCAAAAGCTAAAAATCAGAAAAACAAGGCTCTGTCCACCGCTCCAATGACAATGGATTGGAGATAAATAGATAAATAGAAAGTGTGTCTGTATTTCAGCAAATTGAGCTTTGTTTTATACCATTGTTATCAATTCTGAGCCAGAATGTATACACTGAGCATGAGAAAATTAACCCTTATTTTATCACATACACTTACATTTTTGTTCATCGTTGTAACATTATTGATTAGAGGTGGGACAAACTTATTTCTGGCTATGGAAGACAGTATTGAATCTACAAATCTAAAGCAGAAACAAATAATGCAAATTGCTAATACAAAACTCCTGTTCAAGCAGCTACAGCTTGCTCACAGAATTGCTATACTGGCATGTTAATTCTAATGCTTCACTTTTCAATCTCTGAGATCATTTACAGTCACATCCCACAGTAGAAGTCGTAGAAAGCACTGCAGAAAGCCATCAGACAAGTTAACAACAGCTCGGGTTGCTTATGTGTTTTATTTATTCAACAATCCACTCATTGGTATTCTTCGACACAGTGAGGCTGTGTGTTTTGATAAAAGGATTCACAAACTGGCTGAATTCACCAAAAATGAAAGTTCACCTTTGAAAGAGATGATGTGCCGTTTGAAAATGTGTCTCTGACAGTTGCAGAACACCCCCCACAAGATTTTTGAAAGAATGGAAACTTGACAGTTTTGTGACTGTCTCCATGGAAACGGTGAGAGGGTCTCATTAGGGTAGTACCAGAAAAATCTGTTTTGGAGGAACAAAAACCCTGACAAAAAAGCTGAGAGCGGCATGATTTTTAAAGGACCTAAACAACAAAAAACAACAAAGGAATGATACATTTTGTTTGAAAATCTGAAAAAAAAAAGTCAAGCCTCAAAAACAGAGGACAGCAGAGGACTGCGATTTATTAAACATATTTGCAGAGCTGCGGATTCAAAATGGCTCTTGACAGACTATGAGTTTGCTGTTGCATCAGATGAAGCTAGTTTTTCAAGGGCATCTCTCTTACATATCTGATGGGGTTTGCCAACTATTTCACTGGCATCTGTAGCATCTACAGTATTTTGTCTGTATCTTTCCCTCTGCTTCGCAATGTATTTTCTCACACTTAGATTTTACACCTCGTAACATTTTCACTCCCACGTACAGATGCAACTGGCATAGAAATGTCTTTTTTTTTTTTCTGCATTCACTAACAGAGCACTATTTCTGCACTACTAAATCCCTGAAAGGAATTTTTTGGAAATTCAAATGGGCTTTTGTTTTCAGCTGTAGACAAATTAAGGTCTTACATATTTAACTTTGCAAACATTTAGATGCAATACTACTGCAGATCATGCAGAATAAATGCATGATGTGAGACTTCCTCACTGCTAACTACAGTTTCTTTCCCAATAACATTCTGTGCTTTAGCCCTCATCATTTCTTTTCAGATCATGTAAAGACAAAATCGGCAAAGAAATAAATGAATGCAATTTCACAGGGTTTTTGACTGTAATAATTTATTTCCCTATGATGGTTGTATCTGAAATTCTGAAACGCTATGCAAATCTCATCATGTTTTTTAATACTCTTTTCATTATCACAGCACAACGTACAATAATATGTATTTTAATTCAGGAGTCAACGTTACTAAATAATGAACTAATATTCAACTTGCATTGCATATTTCTTTTTTATCTCCATGAAATGCCTCCAGGACGTGGCATAATGTAAAATAATGGCAAAGCTGTGCCAGAGGAGGATATGCTGGGCCATGCAGAACAACTTAGACCCAACATTAGTTATGAATATTTTACAGTCATTTACGGAAGTCGGGGAGAACTTTTCACCCAATCTGAGTTTTGGTGGAGCAGATGGTCCTAATGAGTTGACACTGAGCTAATGCATCAGATGTTATTTGCTTGTATTCCTGTGTGCTCTAGTGGACCATTTACAGCAGTGGATAAAGTCCCATTCAAAACTTAATCTCAAAGTTGATATATAATGAAAATTGGAGAAAGTCCAGGCAGCTTCTGGGAGTGCTGTATTTATTTCCTGGGAGCAAGGGAGACAACAGGATGTTCAGTTGCCTCCTGTCTCTTCAGAGGTCCTCAGCCTTATATGCAAATCACCACTGTGTTTGCATTTTGAGTTGATTCCACTCTTAGTTGCTATTAGCGATATAAACAATGGTAGCATTTAAAACCATTATTATCTTTATCACTTATCATAAAATTAGTATTATCAATAATAAGAGAGTGACTCCACTGTTATTGTCTTTTTTCCTTTCCTTTTTAATGAACACACAAAGGCCATTTACGAGTCCTCATTAAAGACTGATTTCCACACATCTTTCATCTTCATGCCTCCACGTAGAACAACATCATTAATGTTAAATTGAAAGTAAGTGAAAGGTTGAAACGTTTGCATTTTTATATCCGGCCCAGGAAGCTCACTAAAGCTAAGAGCGGAGCCACAGAAAGGGCCACGGCATGCCTCGTGGAAAGCTGGGAATTAAGATGTAATACGCCAGGAAGAGAGAACTTTATTTATGGGCGCATCCGGAATAAGCAGAAGGAAATATGGCAGCGATACCTGGGGACAGTTCTAAATAGCGGGGGATCATTCCCAGGATAGGGACACGGCAGAAAAAGCAGGGGAAGAGCCGGCTAATGAGTGCGGGGTAGCGGACATTATGCAAAGACAGCGACACAACTGAGTAGAACAAATGAAAAGTTGACATTTACAGTGGGATCTGTCACATTATGTTCAACCTTCAAGGTATAGTGTACGTGTCAGCTGGCAACATATGTGCACTGCTGTACCTCTCACCTCATATATGATATTAATTACAGTGAACACGAAAACATTCTAGCTTGCATCTCATTATCGACACGCGGCACACACCAGGGCTCTCTGCAGGAGCTCGGGTAACAGAAAGGCAGGTGTGTGTGGATGTGTGTGTGTGTGTGTGTGTGTGTGTGTGTTTATGTATCATGTGTGCATGTGTGCGTTTATAAAATGCAATTATTTCAAGAAGGGCACGTTACAGTATGAGTGTTTGGCAGATATCCACTCATCTAAGAGAGAAAAGAGAGGGAAGAGCGAACGCTGAGAGCAACGGGGGGGAGAGAGGGGGAGTGGTGGAAAAGGAGGGGTGCTGCATAGTAAAGGCAGGGGCAGGGGAAAGGAGAATGCGAGAGAACGAGTCCAAGAGAGAACAGTACCCCAATTTGGCACCACTCTGCTGTCAGTTTTTTGCCTTCTGACGTGGCCTTCACCCCTACGTGTTGGCCCTGATGGCCCGCACTGTGAAGGGAGGAGGAGGCGGGCCTCTTCCCCCTCAGCCTCAGCCTCAGCCTCTCCTGAGAACACATGACAAAGAGCATCGAGCAGCCTGCAAAGCATCCAGCCTTCCTGAGCCAAATTCCCCTGCCTGCCAGCACCCGCCAAACCAACTCCCCACTACCCTCTTCCACTGTCTGTTCCAGACTATTTACAATCAGCAGAGAGACAGACAAAATATTTACTAATCTTCACAGCTGAACTGTACGGGGGGAAAAAAGTACAGTATGAAGCTTGACAGCAAATTAGTGCCCTGCCATGACACATGCGCTAGTGTGGCTCGACAGGTCCCCTCTTTTTCCATTTTTATTATCATCCATGCTTGAATTATTCAGTGGCAACCATTAGCATAACGGCAGCCATTTTATATTTAGCTCCCCCTATGTTGACTGCGTCAACAGTTCGCTCCAAATATTCCGCTAACGTCCCTGACAAGGGGAAAGAGGCGACGACTCAGAACCAAGTGCAATTAGTGACCAAGAAGACGATAACGTTTTTTTTTTTTTTTTTGTCCCTCCCTTCTCAAATCACAAGCCCAGGATCTGACCGTAATGTCTTTTCAACGCCTAACAAGAAAAAAGAAACAGTCCATAATTTTGATGAGGGTGAAAAACGGGTGGATTCTAATGTCATTTGCCAAAAAGAAAAATAACTGCTGCACATGTCTAAATGTGTTGTAGCTATCACCCAGTCTCATTTGTCACTATTAGCTGTGATATGAAAGATCCCTCATCTCGTCCTGGAGGTCTAATTTGTTGGCTTGCAATGGGAGCAGACTAGAGCTGCAATGATGAAAGCCCTCAGCACTCTTCTCCCTCACTGAGTTTGAAATTAAAACCCTTGCATAGTCGTTAAGGTTGATCTGTATGAGCTACTGTGCACCGGCATCATTACAGTTTATTTAGTTAACATTTTAATTCCTGGTTAAATGATTTATACAGTACAGTCACGGTGTCATATAGATACCATAAAGGTACACAGTTAAAAATGTGTGTCTGTTATTTACAGAAAGAGCCGTCTGTATTTGTGTGTGAGTGCGAGCGACTGTGTGTGTGTGACTGTGTCCTCAATCTGGTAGTGACTGGCATGTGATTCCATCTCGGCGTTGCATTTTGTGCCGCGCTCATCCCCACCAGCTGTACACTTTGACCTCCCACTCATCTTTGATCCACTGTCAAAGACCTTGCTCTCCGCCGTCGCTCAGCTTCACTCTGCAAACCTTCACTTCTTGCTCCAGATTTGGGCCTGGAGTCACTCTGTGTGAGCTTCTGACAATCTGTTTGAGGCGGCTCCCTGGTTAAGCTCTTAGAAGAGACGATCCGTGTGGAATTCGCTCGAACCAGAAACCTACTCCCACAGCCAAGGCATCACAATATATGCAGTTTGTTAACTTAATTAAACTTCAGAATGCTATGCAATCTGGGGAAATAAAGCTGTCATTTTCCCACAGTGCCGCTTTGACAGAATTGAAGCCCAAGGTGGTGATTTCTCTAAAAGCTCTTATGATATGTGATGTCTTAAACTCACGCATATTGATAAACTATATTTCTGAATGAAGTGGTTTTTGATTGAAAGCTGTTTAATTAAGAGCTGCTTGTCTTCATCTATAACTTACAGCAAGCATTTTTGGCCACCAAGCATGTATGTATATATAGTACAAAAATAAATATGTATGTTATTTATGTGCTATTTGCATACCGTTTATAATTTATCATGCATGTTGACCCCCTCCCTCTGGCTCTGACACGTTGGTTGATTTCTCATTATTCATGATGGGATGAAGAGAGCGGTCGGCTCAACAGTCTGCTACCGATGGAACAGAATCACCGGGAGACAAAGTCCAAGATACCTTGTTTTCTATCCTCTATTGGTAACATACAGAACAGAGAAAATGAAGGTTTTTTTAGTCATGTTTACAGATACTTTAATTTTGCTCAACCAAGAGGGTTCACTTTGTTTTTTCAACTTTGTTCTTAATGGGAAAGTACACAGAACTACACAGGCACACACATAGGCCAGCCTCCTAAGAAGTTGATCTGCATTAAAAGCGATATTACATTTATGTATTGATTGCAATACTTGATAGGGAAGTAGAAGAAGAGTGTGTTAGAATTTCAATTTTTATAATTATCAAAAACCCATTAATATGTGCAGGCGATTTCCGATTATCTCCAGTTAACACGTCACAACTATATGGAGTCTTGATTGCAACTCTTCCCTATAAGCAACTGTTTAAATCCAGGTGTGATGCATTTGAATTGAAACACTCACTGATGCTCATATGAGGAGGCTGGGTGGGGGAATTGCTTGGGTGCAGTATTGTTACTGTTTTCTGTGTCTGAATGTATTCTTGAAATTCATCCAAAAAACAAAAAAACAAAAAAACATTAACTGAACTATATATGTTAAACAAGCCCACCATGACGCACATCAGTCCTGTCCCGTGACATTATACATTAGAGAACAAATTCATGAAGCATGGATAGCATAAGAGCCTTAATGTATGTTCGAACATGATTGGAAGATTATGTAATACACAACTTCACATCAGATGGCAGCACCTAGTCAGCAAACCCGCCGCTTGGGTGGCAATAGCATAAAATTCAGTTGTAAATCCTCGCATGGCTTTAAGACGGCTGGCTTGAAAATAAACAAATGTAAACGACGAATGATAAAAATCAAACCCTCCTCCTGCGTGAGAGCTGGAATTCAGCGGTGACTGGCGCACGGAGGCCTCTGTGTAAATTTGGACAGCGCCGATACACGCTGATCCCCTGGTATATGATCGAATATTTTTTCCTTCCTCCCCAAGACAAGGATGTTTTCTCTCTTTCTTTGAAAAGTGCGGGGGGGGGGGGGGGGGGGGGGGGGGGGCTGAATTTGATTTACAGTGTGCTCAATATTGCTGTAGGACCCACTTTTCACTCTATCGCTCCCTTCCTCGTTCGCCGTATTAGCATAGAAAAGCACTGCATATGGATTCCACAGCAGAGCCGTAACTGCAGCAACTTCCGCAACTTCTGCACTCACTATGCATTGTACCGTAAAAAGTTTCACAAAACAGAAACTTTTCCACCTGTGTCACGCAGTCACATCGCGTTACAGGATAGCTGTTGTTTTCTGAGTGTGCCTGACACGATACAAAGTTCTTAGCCGCAGATTGTATGCAGCGCACATATATTGTGTATTGTAATGTAAAAAGAACACGCAGCTTAATACTGTCAGTCACATCCCGAATGTAGTCAGATGAAACCCGGCCTGCGGTGGAGATTGAGGATATACGTGTCACTGTTCCTCAGTCTGTGACACATGTCTTGTTGGGCCAGCAAAGCTCCTTTCTTCCCCCCCCCCTCCCTCTCTCTCACTCTATCTCACAGTGCAGGAGAGGAACATGCTCTCTCTCTATGCGCTCCACAGCCTCCTTGTTCTCTCCTCTCACCATAACACTGCAGCATTTCAGCATACCAATAACTGGGATGGGGAGGGGGGTGGGGGGTGGGGGGTGGGGGGGTTTGATCCTCGCCTCTTTCCTCACTGTTCTGCCAACCGCCCAGGTGTGACTAGGTGTCAGGGAACAGTCTCACTACAGCCACAATTACACTGTCTTCCTCACTCTGCTATGCCAGCCCTTCTTATTAGTCTGTGACCCACAGAAAATACCAATTACTGTACATGTACTGTATATACATGGATGGAAATATGGTAACACTTTAGATTAGGGAACACATATTAACTATTAAGTATGGGGTTTCCCTCAATAGTGTAATAATTTCTCTCAATGATATGTGATACTAGCACCTTATAAGCCCCATACCGAGCAAAGCATACTAAAAGCACAAGCTCATGTTCAACAACTTCCTTACTGATTGCTATGAGTGCTAATTAGGATGGTATCAAGGGAAAACCCATAGTTTATGGGATATACTTGTAGAATACAATAGTGCAGAATAAGGTGCTAATAAGTGGTTTGTAATGACTAATAATGAACCAATACACTACTAATGTGCATGTTAATAAGCAACCTATTAATAGTTATTCTGTGTTTTCCTAATCTAAAGTGTTACCATAAATGCATGTGTATCCATGTATATTTATCTCCCTGGATCACAGAGAATAGGAGTTGTTGGGAGGGTTGGGATGGTGTAATTACAACTGCAGTGACATTGAGAGGGATTAGGTGTGAGAGTAAGGACAGGTTTAATGGACAGAAAAAAAACAGGCTTAAAGGAGAATTCCAGTGTCATTTAGAGTTATTACCCATTTACTGTCTAGGTCTAGTTTACATTTCCCCTGTCATTTTGCAATGCATGCTGTACGCAATTAGACTTTTTGACATTTACTCGTTCATTTTTAATATACACACATTATGGTGTCAAATCCAGCTTGAAACGAACTGCTGTCCTAGCGAGCAAAGATGCCCTAAATAAGAAGACATGGATGTGACAATAAAGTTTGTGAGGCAACATTTTTTTTGAGGGATTATTTTCTGGCTGGGACTTCCATTTATTCCTGTGGGTGTCAAGTGATTGACAGTAAGCAGAGCGTAACATAATGTGTGCACTGATATGAAAACACTCAACTCTGGCACAATGAAATGATGATAAAACAGGAATTTAGATAAAACCAAATTAAGACTTCATGTTTACTGTGATGGATTATCAAACTTGGGCAATTCTCAAGCTTTCATTCTGCATAACAATCAATGGCAGCAAATAGCGTCTTCTAAATTTAAGAAAATGAGCCCTGATATCACTAACTATGCTGACTGTGTGCAAACAACCATGAATAAAGGAAAGGAGGGGGGGCAACCTAGATGACTGGCACAAACTAAAAAAAAAAAAAAAAGCCAGTATTATCCTTTAACAGTTTTGAAGAGGTCGGTTTAACTTTGCATTACCAATGTTTCAAGTGTCTTTCATGCCAGCAAAAACTCTAACGGTGAGCCCCTTCTATTCTCAAAACACACTCTTGAATTAGATGGATTATATTTCAGCCAGGAGAATAAATTAACCAACCTCTTCAATTCCATCACATTTAGTAGTACAGAAAAAAAAGAGGAGAAAGAAATGAGATAATGCTAATGTGCCACTTCATTGATCCTGGGAAATCCTCTTTTCGCGCCTCCCTCCCTTCCTCCCTCCCTCCCCTCTCCATAGGGAGATAGAGGTCAGACTCAGCTGCAGAACAGCGACCCTGGAGCTGGGAGGGATTCAGCGTCTTGCTCAAGGACACTTCAGCAGGGGCGGGTGTAGGAGAAAGGTCTAGGAGAAAGTGAGAGAGAGCGAAAGAGGAGGAACAACAAGGGGAGGGTAAAATGCAAACGAGAAGGGAGAGAGATCGGAGGAGCGAAGGTAAATGGGAGGAGGAGGAAGAAAGGGGGTTGTAGCGGCTGGAGGACAGGGGGTGGGGAGGTGGAGGAGGCTTAGGGGGGTGGGGGGTGGAGGGGCGTCTGACATCGCCCCCACGGTCATAACAGCAAGGTCTGCATATGGGAGCAGCTGCTGTGCCCTCTGCTTCTTCCCCGGGAAAATATGGCCGGAATATTAATTGCACTGCTAATTCTGCTTATCGCGGCTTTTCGTGACGCTCAGCAAAGTCCAGCGAGCCCTGTTACGTTTGGCTGTTAGCAATGATGACTGTCTCGCCAAAACACGGGTTGGACGAACCGAAAATCAAAGCTTTGTTTTTGGAATGCATAATAAAATAGAGTTAAGAGGACCAGAAGGCAATATAGTTGATTGGATCAGAAACTTCTAGAACAAACAAAAGATTAGCTTGTGTCTGCATGAGTATTTAGCAGATGTGTTCACTGTTGGCAATGTTCAATGCATTGATCTGTGCAGGAATAACTCTAAAAAGGTTCTCCTCATTTAATACCCCACATCTCATTAATCATAGATAGATAAAATCTGTTTGTGTCCTTGTTAGCTGCTGAAACTTCTCGAACTAGTTACAAATTAAGCTTTGACCCAATGTTTTTCGACAGAAAATCAGTCTAAAAGGTTTCTACCTTTCGCATCACCTCCATCTCTGTGTCGCATCATTAGTTCATTGTCTGACATGGGATCCGCTTGATTGGCTGTGATGTACTTATCCAAGTGTTGGGCTAATTTGAAGTAAACTCTGCACAAGTGGCTGAGTCGTTGTTTTGTGACCCTGTTTGTGTTGGATGAGCGCACCGTGCCTCTCTTGGGAGCAGCCTACAGGCATCCCACAGATCTGACACGCAGCTCCGCACGCTCACACAGAGAGAGAGAGAGAGAGAGAGAGAGAGAGAGAGAGAGAGGAAGGGAAAAGGAAAAAAAAAAAAAATACAGTTCCCCAAGAATCCTGGCTGAATACATTACAGAGAAATAAAAACTAACTTTGTGAAGTTTTTTTTTCTAAAGTTGGGGTCAAAATAAGTAAAGATGAAACATTCAGTGTACTCAGGAGCATGGCAAAAGAACTACAAGGTGCCTGAGATGGTAAATTTACTCCTTCTGTATTTCAAACGTTTTTCACACCCTGTCGGGTATGGGTACATAATCTTAAGAAGAAAGGGAACCTGAGAAAAATCTACAACCCAGCATTTTGTGACATTCATGCTGAAGTAAAATTTGAACTCCCCTTCTCGGCGACAACATGGGGATGTCTTTGCCTGATCAGAAAATATTCAGGACCTTTGTGAATGTATACATAAGGGCCTGCAGGGATCCTGGGCTCCCCCTGCCGCTGAAATACCTCGGCACTCAGCAGGACCTCTCAGATGACAGAAGGAGGCGAAATGTCAAAAGAAGGATAGAAGACGAGGCAGTGGCAGAGAGAGAGAGAGAGAGAAGGGGAGGGGGGGTTGGTTGCGGACCCTCGGGATCCTGGCGTGGGGCGGGATACGTGGGGAGGGGCGGGGGAGGTCAGAGGCGGCGAGTGCCAGCTTAATCTGATAGGAGTTCATCCAGGCAGAGGAGCCGGAGAGCCATGCAGAGAGGCAACAGTGATCTGCACAAATTATACACCGGTGAGGGGAGAAGACAGACAGGGGGAAATATATGGATGTGTGTGTGTGTGTGTGGAATGTAGATCATTTGTGACAGAGAAGGGAAGACGGAGAAGAGAGGCATCATGGGGTGCTTTGAAAACATGACAGCTGGAGTCACACGCGTGTAATTGTGTAAGGTAGATCTCAACTGCTTAACAAACCTCACCCGCGGAGTGTATACCTACAGTATGTGTGTGTGTGTGTGTGTGTGTGTGTGTGTGTGTGTGTGTGTGTGTGTGTGTGATAGTAAAGAGAGAGAGAGAAAAGGAGGGATGCTGAGTGGGACGGGGACAGACCGACAAAGAGATCTATGGTTTGTGATCCATACAGATGAACATATCTCCTCCTCCCTTCTCCACCTACTCCTCCTCCTCCTCCTCCTCACTGAACAGCGAGGGTCACCGCTACTCTCCCTTCTCCTTCCGCTCCACTGCATCCCCTCGTCATGCACTGTAATTAAAACCACAGGTGGGACCCGTAACACTGCCTGGCTGCTCCCAGCACGCAACAGGCACCATCTGGTTCAGAGGAGGGCCATTTTTTTCTTTCCTCCAAACAGCCAGGGGTTAAAACATCAAAGGCTCGGATCTTTGATCGGACCTCAGCGGGGTCGAGAGCAGAGGGAATAATAACCACTGTCTCTCGAATCTTTCTGCAACACAAAGCATGAAATGGGAGTACAGGGTTCAGCTTGTAAGCCACCAGGCCGGCTACCTGTCGCTCCCACAGGGACCCTTTTGCTCACCTATACCTTCCTTTCCCGGTATCATGTCCCCCTAAAAAAAATATCTGCCTGCAAACATGTTAGGGACTATTCTCCAAAGACTCCTGCAGTGCTGATTACTTTTGCTTCGGTGCATGCTTCGCTAAAGCGCACATGCTCATTACACCTTGAAACATGGCTGGAGTCATGAGAAAACATGTACCGTCTAGGTCACAGCACATCACAAAGCTCATCGCAAATACGATGAAACCTCTGGTGCATTTGTATGTTTTGCAGCATTTGTTTATTGGAGCCTTTTTGTCGGTGAGCGCGGAATCTAATATTCAATTTTCTTTGCAAGATAAGACTGCATGGTAAGCTGCTTTTTGCTTGCTTGGCAATTGGAAGAAATCTCTCCCAAATCAATATCTGAAATGACATGTTATGAGAAAGGGAAAATCATCTCCCACTCTCTTCACCGGTGTAACAGAGCCTCTAAACAAAGCATCATACAGTCGTCTCGGGACTCCGATCTGTGATCAGTTTTGAATGATTTTCACTGACAAGGAAGAAAAGGGTGATAAGCCCATTTGAGATCAGCGCAGAGTTTCACCTGGGGCGTTGGCAGATTGCAGATGTCTGCCTCTCCTCACTCCGGTACGCAGGGCGCAAGCGCTGTACATGGCACAACCCCCTGCTGGAGAGATTCACTTAAAGTTTGGTCTCTGAGGAACAATAAAGACCCCGAACAGCATGCTTAAATTTAAGCTAGCATGAAATCCCCCACTGTTCCTGGGTGGCTGGTTTGTCCCCCCCCCCCGTCCTTCTCTCTCTCTTCTTTCAGGGATGTGACACATTGTTTCAGTTGTCGCAGCGCAATTTGTATTTGCATGTTAGTTTTATGTACCGGGAGGTTTGGAGCAACAAGAGCGCCAGCCGTTTGTGTGTGTGTGTTTGTGTGTGTGAGCGTGTATGCACGTTTGAGTCGGTGAGTTTACTGAATGCGTCCTCAGCATCTGTTGTTGAAAAGGGTCTAATGAAGGTGTTTTTAGAGCAGACTTGAAACGAAGGGAGCACTGGTGCATTATATAGCACACTGAACCTTTCCAGCAGTAAACCTCACAGTGATTGAAAAGGCTCGGTCAGAGTGGAAATGGCTTGTAATACAATAACAACAGCATGAAAGCCAATGTAAACAGATACGTCTGTTTAAGCGTCAGTATAAACAGATACGGCAGTCATGGGACAATCAAAGGACATCTTCCTTCATCGACAAAGTTTGTGTAGAATTTGATGCATGTGGGTGTGTTTCATGAGTAGCAAGGCAATAATGAATATTTAAACAAACAAACCACCTTTCCAAAAGCATTCATTAATATGTAACTGAAACAGCTTGGTGGTGAGTTGCAGCGCAGCCAAAGGAATTTTTGATTATTGATGCTATGGTAGACATGTGGGAAATCTGTGGAAATTATTACGAAATGGCAAGGTTTTCTGATTCACAAGGAACCCAGACAGAGCATAGGGGAACGTGAGGGGCGCTATTACATCTGATGTGATCACTGACCTTGATCCAGATCTCTTTGTGGAGCGGGACCCATTCTCTCACCGGTATTTGACGGGAAGAGTTAAAGTGACACACTCAATGGCACACTATCCATTAAGGCAGGCACAGCAGGGGTTTCTTATCAAAATGCAGCGCTTATTGATGGATTGAGATTCATGTCTCGTGGTCCAGATATGATAACCCACGCTGCCTGGCCTTCAATTCACATTTCTCTTTCTGCCTCACAATTCATCCCTTTCCTCTCTCTCGCTCAACTCTTATTCTCTCTCCACCTTCTCACTCCCACTCCATCTTCCCCCATCAGTTCTTTACCCCCTGCTTCATATCTCCTTGCGCCCCCACCCTCGTACCCAACCCCCCCCGGTCTCTTGCTATTCCCTTTCTTCTTCTCCCTCTCTACCATTTCTTCACCTCTCCTTCCGTGCCCAGCAAGAAACTGTTGGAACTAGCGGCTCCAGAATTCTGATCAGCCACTTTGTGGTGTAAGAAGGCTCGCCAAACTGCCTTTCCGATTAATCAATAGTTCCATTGGCTGCGGTTAACACCTGTAACCTCTGCATGACATGGAGGGAAATGTTCAGTCCTGGAGCAGAATAGCAAACATCCAACTTATCCAGGCTACAGCCAAATCCTGCTTATTGCAAAACATTTTACCCACTGAGCAGATCAGTTTTCCAGGATTGGAAACATGGAGGTCTCTCTGTGTTTTTTCTCTCTCGCTCATTCTCATTCTCATTCTCATTCTCATTCTCACTGCATGTGTCTGTGTGTGTGTGTGTGTGTGTGTGTGTGTGTGTGTGAGTGAGTGAGTGAGTGAGCGAGCAAGTGAGTGAGTGAGTGAGTGAGTGAGTGAGCGAGTGAGTGAGTGAGAGTGAGCAAATGATGATCAAAAAAGCCTACCTGTGGGCTGTTTTTGTATCCGCTGCAGCTCCACAGTTGCCATATGGATGTGTAAGGAAAGTGAGGTACACTTAGATGCTGCGATAGAGGTAAATGAAATTCATACTCCAGTATCTAGGTCATTTATAAGGCCCAAAGCAACATCTCTCTCCCTGCCTGCCTGCCTGCCTTTGCCGTGTGTTGCTTGAGTCTCTGGCACATCAAGGAGATGAAAACACTCAACATCCTGTGTGTACAACATCTCACACAAGGATTTTTGCTACAAGCATGCAAGTATGGCCCTTAGAGTTTCTTCTGACAGATTATTCATAGAATAAGGCATTGTTGTGTTACTAAATGCATCAATATACATTTGATGAAATAATCAGTGGAAGCTTGAGCCTCCTCATACATTGAAAGAGTTGTAGGACTTTCTCAACCCATACATGACCATGTAATCCTTCAATTTAAGTTAAATCATGAAAATCATCAAAATAGGAGTTATGAGGTTTTCATCTGATACTGACAATATTTTTTTGTAACCACTGCAAAGCAAAAACATGCTATGAATCTGTCTTCAGTAGTTCTTCTTTCTCAGATTAAGTATACATGTGTCCCTAACCGGTGCCTCTGTATGTTTAAGTCCACCCTAAAACATTTTAACACTGTTAAAAAACACAAGGGTAACACTTTATTTTACAGCCCGCTAATTACGGTGTAACTAGTTTGTAATTATGGGGTACTAATAAAATAGCATTGCTGTAGTTACAGGGTAACAAAACAAGAAGTCTTGGAATTAAGTGGTAACAATTTTGTAATTATGAGAGATTTATAAGGTAGTTATGGTGTAACTATTTTTGTAATTACTGCATACTTAAAAAAACTAATTACAGGGTACAATAACGTAATTAGGGGGGACAAAGCAAATGTTATCGGTGCTTGTTCCCTGTAGTTATGGAGTAAGTATTTAGACCCTAAATTGTTTTATAAAAGGATTATGAAGGTTTTTATTTTACATTTTATATTATAAAATTGACATATTTGATATTTAATCTCAACATACTGTATATTACATTCAATAAAGCTCTTGTATGTTCAATTAAGTCTGTTACTGTGTGTTGAAGTTCCATATTTTTTGTGTATGCTGGTCAACAGCTGGTCTAGGGTCTCCTCTCCTAACATCGATTACATATATGACTCTCTGCTAAACTGTTTTTAATGTGGGGCATGTGTTTTTGTTTGTTTGTTTGTTTGTTTTTACAGAAAACAAGTGGTACATTAAAAGCAAAATGGACTCTCAGTGAAAAAACAGCCACATTTAGAATAAATATTGATTATATTATTGTAATACAGGTATAGAAAATGTTAATGGCCAACATATATTTACTAATTCCATTACACTTTCTCTGCTTTAGGCTACAGGTTACCCATAACTGTAGGAATAAAGGTGTGTTTTGAAGAAATGCGCAAAGACACTATAACAGTAGTGTGCAAATAAATGTATTCAAATAAAATGATTCAGTTGTACAATTGTGTAAATGGATAGGAAGATGACAGGAGTTCAGAAGTGGACTGCAGATGAGAGGGCAGTCAAGCAGGGCTTTGGCTCATCTGCTTCTGTTTGGCAGGTCTGTTGGAGAGGCGTCTCTGCTGTTGCAGCCATGTTGTCAGCAGATTTCTTGTTCTTCCGCCGGAATATGCGGGATAGCCAAGAAAAGAAGCCACGCTTCTTCTTCTTTGGATTTGTTGACAGGCTGTCTTTGGCACTGGAACTCTGAGGTCCTGTGGGTTTGACCAGTTGGACGGGTGAAAGTGTGTTTTCCAGGGTCAGACCGGACAGATCCTTGGTGTCCTTTACAGTTTCAACCACAAGGCTTGGTGAAGCTTTGACCTCAACCTGGATGGCTGGAGCCTGGGACTCCTGAAGGAGGTTGGTTGATCCTTCCTTCAGCAGGTGAATCAGGGTGTATTCAGCAAGAGAGACTGGGAGAGCCTCCTCTGAGGTGGAGGTATTGTCAGGTCCAGCAGAGAGGACAGTGACTTTTGTTCCCTCACAACATTCAGGTTGATGCAGGACGGTCACAGAGCTTTCAGCAGCGGCCTCAATCTGTGCACAAGAGTTGACCGTTTCCCTCTTGATGATAAAAGGACATTGTTCTTCCTCCTTCTCCAAGTCCTGGAGGAACAGCATCAGTTTAGAATCAGCTTTGATGATTGGCTCCCATTCATCAAGATGATCTTGAGTAGGGGCATGGTGTGCAGCACAGGCAGCCATAAATGTAGAACTCACTGATGAGGAAGCATAGTTGTGCTTTTCACCAAGTTCCTCTTCCTCCAGGAGGACTGAGAGGAACTGCATCAGGTGAGAATCAGTGCTGCTGACAACAGATTCCCATTTGTCAAGCTGGTCCAGAGAGAGATGTGATGAAGCGTAGAGGAGCTCCTCACCAAATCCCTCCTTCTCCAAGTCAAAGTGGGATTTGACCAGTGGCTCCCACTCATCCAGGCAGCCCAGAGTGGATCCACAGGGTGAGCAGCAGTCAGCCACAAATCCAGATGTGTCACCTGGGGGAGCATAGAGGCATCTCTTTCCAACTGCTTCCAGGTGGTAGTCATTGTCAAAACCATTGGGGGAGTGCTGAAGCAGCCTCAATCTCTCAATGATTTTGAAGTCATCAGTCATTTGAGCCTCATGGGATGGAGTCTCAACAAAGCGGAGCAGGTTGGATTGAGCCTCAACATGCTGAGCTGGGTGGATGGATGCTCCAGCATTACCTAACGCTGTGTCTTCGGTCATGAGAGGAGACTCTTTCTCTGTGGGAGGAAGGTCTCCTTTGTCCATATCCAAGAGACGTTTGTATGCTGATGAAGCTGTGCTGACTATTGGTTCCCATATATTGAGGCTCTCAAATCCACAAGCAGGTTTGGAGCCGAGACCAACAGCAGACTGAGGTGAAAGGTCACAGTCCAGCTCAGCAGTCACTCCAGAGAAACTAGAGGCTTCAGCATAAAGATAATGCTCCTTCTTCAGGACTTTCACAAACATGCAGTTGATGTTTTCATGGCGATCGTCACTAAGGGCATTGAGTTGAGCGACCATTTGCATTGATGCTGAAAGAAATGCAATGGGAACATCTTAATGAAACAAATAACCATGAGGCCGCCTGATGTAGCTTCATTCAAGGTCAACATGCTTCATCATAGCTTCATCGTATGCCTTTCATAGTTTTGTTTCAACAACAAATCTAACTGTGAATTTACAAAGTAAATCAAATTAAGGAAGAACTGGACACAAATGCAAATCCTTCAACACAAACAACTAGTCTATCCTGACTGTCTGTCTCTTGTTTGTCTGTTCAGCAAAATCCTCTGTACTAATCTTTTTCTGTTAAATATTTATAAACACATGTGGCTTACCAAGATGGAAATCACTCTCCATGTTTTCCTTTCTAAAAGGTAGATATTGTTGATGTTTCTCCAAATGAATGCAACGTGAGTCTTCTGTCTCAATGTGCAGGTGAACAACGATCAGAGATGAATCTGTGAGTCTGTCTGTGTTCAGGTCAATCGCTCCTTTATGACACTGACATTCTAAATTCTTTGAACTCTGCTGCATTCTGTCCAGCTGCATTATGATTCATCAGATGAAGCTCAGGCCCCAGTAAACGTTGTTGAAAGAGATGTCCCACTTTGTACATGGTTTATAAACTACACATGATTAAAAACACATAACTGAATATTTGTATTAAGATACCGTATTTTTTACGCGGAAAAGACCTATTTAATTGCTAATTCCTATTGCACTTTCACTGTTTTAAGCCACAACTTAGCTCACTCTTACTACTACCTACTACTATTACCACTATATATTACTATTACCTATTACTACTACCTACTATCATATCTGAGGGGATAGTTTCTTTTTTCCAGAACAACCTGCATCAACCCATGTAGTTAATAGAAACATGGGTAGCACTTTACAATGGCCTTTTTCCAGTGCATGAACCTTTAAGCACTGATAACATTTGTTTTGCCCCCTAATTACGTTACTGTACCCTGTAATTATTTAAGTATGCAGAAATTACAAAAATAGTTACATCATAACTACCTTATAAATCTCTCATAATTACCCGGACTTCTTGTTTTGTTACTGTAACTGCAGCATTGTCATTTTATTAGTACCCCATAATTACAAACTAGTTACACCGTAATTAGTGGGCTGTAAAATAAAGCGTTACCAAAACAAGTATTTTGCATTCCTGGGTCCATGTTGTCCATTGGTTGTTCGGTGGTGTATTCTGGTTCTTATTCTTGTGTATAAGTGGCCATACGTAGGTGATGTGATGTGACATTGGATATTTCCAGCAGCCACAATGGAGTCTGATAGTAGAACAATGTCTAAAGCAGGGCCGGTTTTAGCCTGCTATATTAGGGTGGGCTGGTAGAAATAATAGGTGGGCAACTTGGGCGGTAGGTACCCCAGAGGTTAGAGAAGCAGACCAGTAGTCCGAAGGTTGCCGGTTCGAATCCCTGGCCAGATGGCACAAAAATCTGGCAAAATGACAGCTGGCAACCGGGGGGTTGTCAGAGTCAAGATCAGATGCAAGCTCCTGCCATTGTGCCCTCAGGCCTCTCCAGCTTATGGCTGTGTGTTTGTGTATAGGGTGTTTGGATAGGTTAAATGCAGAAGATTAATTTCCCCATGGGGATTAATAAAGTAGTATTCTATTCTATTTTATTCTATTCTAATTTATAAAGAACAATTTGAAGCAGGGAAATTGGGAGGTAGTGAAGCAGCATTTCTAAGTTTGCTGCTACCCTATGATTTGAGTCAGTGGAGGGCAGATTGATTTACCCTAAAATAAAAAAATTCCTTCATCCAGATTTTAACATAATCAACTCCATTTCATTTCTTTTTGGATGAGCTTAGTTCTCAAATAAAATTAAAACCTAATCCAGTGAGACTTCTCACCATAGCCAATATTTACAAAAATAGAAGGCAGTCTTATTCAAACACAAACTGAAAAGTGACAAAGAAAACAACTAAATCAACTAACTCAAGCCTATACTCAAATATACTCAAATATATATGTACTGTATATATATATATATATATATATATATAATCCAACAGGGCAAAATCAGAACACCATTTTATAAAACTTTTTTTCTCTTTTTTTTTCACTTTGTTAGGTACATCCAACAGCAACCTGAAAATCCATATGTACAGTATATCAGTCATATATCCATTTCTTTATTTCTTTTTATCTATCTATCTATCTATCTATCTATCTATCTATCTATCTATCTATCTATCTATCTATCTATCTATCTATCTAACTATTCTCTGCTGCTGGGGGCGGGACTTTGGGTACGGGTCTGGCAGACACAGATCATTCTCCTCAATCTGTCCTTCTCCCTTCATCGAATAAATTTGAGTTGATGCAAATGGACTAAATCTGGTGCAAAGCATCTCCTCTCTTTGAGATTACTGTTTTTGTACATGATCCCTTACTTATATTACTTTTACAGTATATATATATATAAATATGTACTTATTTCATTATCTATTTTATTCTATTAACTAATATTGTTATTCACATTATTTTTTGTTAATTTCATTCCTTAACATTGTCTTTCATAATCGTAATTGCGCTTTGGCAACACATGTCAAATGTCATGCCAATAAAGCCTATTGAATTGAATTGAATTGAATTGAGAGAGAGAGAGTGAGAGAGAGAGAGCAGCGGTGGTCGAGCGAGCTAGAGAGTGAATGAAGAGAGGGAGCGGTGGTAGTGAGAAAGCCGGTGAATCATCAGAAATAAAACATTATTTTCTGATTGTTTCACAGCGGTTACGTTCTAAAGCACAAATAAACACGCCCACACCCCCGCACACCTCCGCACAACCCTGCGGGAAGTGCCGCAACGCCTGATTTGATGGGAATACGGCCACACTGTGCAGCGGACGGGTCGCTTCAGAGCTCTGTGTGTTTGTGCCTGAACACGACGAGAAGAGGGGGTGGGCAGTGGGCTGTAGGCTGCCCACCCAATCAGAAGTTAGAAACGGTACTGGTATTTTCTGTGCTATTTTTCCATTGGCTGAACAAAAAAAAAATGTTTTCTTAACTTTTGATTGGGTGGGCAAGACGCATGTTTGGGTGGGCTGAACCCACCCCTGCCCATAGCTACCGCCGGCCTTGGTCTAAAGCATCTAAAACATCAACAGTAAACGTTTCTTTCTAGACTAACCATTTTGCACTGGCATTCAACAATCATTCAGGGCAAAATCAATCGTAGAAGAGGCAGAGATACCGATTTCTCCACCAACGATAGCCTCAATAGACCAGACTGCAATACAGCCACAAGACATTGCATTCTGAGTAAGGGGTAAGACTCAATTTTTCTTGACTGGAAATCTTGCTCTCTTGTTACTATCACTATCACTATCACTATCGTTATTCCTCTCTCCTCCTACATGTAAAACCAATAGCTGGATGCAACAAGTCCAGGCAAGCTTCCTGTGGGATGCCCACAGCCATTCTGGGAAATGTAGGAAATCACAAACTGAAGTAGAAGTAGATGAGGCAGGTTGAGGTGAAGTTCTACTAGAGAGACAACACAAAACGGCAAAGCAGCTTAACCCTCATCCTACCAACATATTTAACATACAAGGACTACCGACTGGGGTCCCTGGGGACCCCAAGAATAAACTACTGTAAGAAACAACCATCATAGCAAAATGTTAACTTATTTCTTCTCAAAACATTATTAGTTATTTAATTAATGTCATCTGAAAAAAAACAAAAACAGATTATTATTATTTTTGGAAAGTTACAGTTAATTAAATGATGTATTGTATTTCTGACTTTGAACATCATCTTACCTTAGGTAGAGCAGTATTTAGGGTCGTCGACAGAGCACATGAGGAAATCTGTGTCTGCTGCATCTGTGTCTGTCTCCTTCAAAATGACTGACAGAGTGCCCCTACCCCCCCTGATAGTGTGTGATACTTTAAATTAGGACCCATGGCAAACATGAACTCAATAAATAGTTCCATCTATTAAAACTGCATAGGCGGAATTGGGTGCTTTTGACTGGGGTCCCCCAGGACCCCAATACATTGGTATTTTTAAAAAGCACTAATTAAAACAGAAACAGAAAACAATGACATTGTCATTAGGAACAAATTGATTGACAAAGTCATGAAAAATTGGAATGATAGGGTAACACTTTACAGTAAGGGTACATTAATTTAGGGTTAGTTAATGCTTAATAAGCATTAACTAACCCTTAATTAACAGTAAAACTAATGTGTCTGGTAATCATTTACTAATGGTGTTCATGTTAACTAAGGTAATACATTATTTAATAGTCATCTTTATAAACTATTAAATAATGCATAAATTAATACCTTAGTTAACATGAACACCATTAGTAAATTACACATTAGTTAACTGTTAAGTAAGGGTTAGTTAATACTTATTAAGCATTAACTAACCTTTAACTTAGTGTACCCTTATTGTAAAGTGTTACCAATGATAGAATAAAGCACCTGTGAGATATGACAAAAAGTATACCTCTGGGGTCTGCGGGTACCCCAGTCGGTAGGATGAGGGTTAAAAGATTGTATTTCTGCTCATTCTTTGGCGTGGGCCCCTGATCCAAGAGGGCATACTACTTCTTCCGTAAACTTTCACGTAAATTGCAACACCTCATCACAAAATAACTCCTGGCACGCACTGAACATCACAGATTGATGATATTTAATAGTGTGAGAGTATCTGAGGGTGGAATTTTCCTTTAATGTCACTGACATAAACACTGTGGCTCTCATCCATTTAATTGCATCTTGGCTCTTTTCAGTCATGCAGAGACGCTGTTTCCTCTCTGCATGACTCTCCAGCTCCTCTGCCTGGATGAATTCCTATGAGATTAAGCGGGCTTTCACTGACTCCGACCTCCGCACATCCTCATATCCTCATCCCCCCACCCCACCCCCCACCCCCCACACACATGTCCTCCACCCGTCCCTCCCTCCCTCTCTCCCTCCTTCCCTCCCTCTCTCCCTCCTTCTATCCGACTCTCCAGATCCCAGGAGTATCCCACTGCCCCCCTCACCCAGCCCTGACCCCCACACACTCATGGCCCACTGCTCATACATAAACACATGCACGCTAACGCACACATACAAACATCTTCCACACACACACAAACATCCTCCACACACACACACTCACTCACACACACACACACACACACACACAAAGGTACCATGAAATTCAGCTGGCCTCTGAACGCCTCTAGTTGCCATGCACGTCTCAATCACACCTCAGCATTATTTAGTCCTTGGCTGGTTGATTACTGCACAGTGCATCTACATAAGGGATGACTGTGATGAAGGACTTAACATAATGAGCATCATTACTGAGCATACTTCTCTATTTAGACGATCCTATATTCCACTCCATTTCCTTTCATATTGTATAGGCAGTAATACACATGCATTAGGATTGTAAGAAAGTCCATTTTGGCCCATGATATAATCCACAATAATGTATGTAAGTATGTTAAACAGTATGGGACATCCCACTGAAGAAAAAAAAAAAAAGATGTGCATCATGTTTGTGCTGTGACTCTTGCAAATCTATTTCCCTCAAGTCGGATGTTACTTTTATTTGCATTCCCTACCGTGAATAATGAAAAACTGAAAAATTACAACCAAAAGTCATTTCACAGAGTCAATAGTTAAATGTATTTGTTTTTTGTTTTCCATAACATATTTGACAATTGCACAGCACCAGATAACTGAGACAGTCAGGGAGGCAGATATCCAGCTCAGACGTAGATGGTAGCAAGAAATAAAAACAGATTCTGGCAGTTGACAGGTGGAATGAAAAGTGGGTAGTATCCTTGATGTCGAACGCTCAGAAGAACCCAGATCAAAGTTTAAAGTGACTTTTAATATTTATCCAAGAAAAAGTATTTCTGAAACATCAGTAGTTGTTTTTCCCCTTCTTTTTGACTCTTTACTTTGCTAAGAGCCCAAAAATGTTGCTTAAGTTAAACCACTATTAGTGAACCACTTGTTCACTAACAGTGGTCCTTCCAAACAACCCAGTTGGAGTAAGGAGAAACTGTTCTTTATTTTCTAGACTGTCGATTTTTGTATTCTAGATATCAAACATATATCTAAAGCAATTTTGAATGTCTATGTGTGTCTACTTTTGAAAATGTGGAAATGCGGATTTTACAATAGTTATAGTTTCACTCTAATCTTCCTTTACACTTAAAACTGTCTAAAGTGATAAGTTTTGTGATGAAACATTATAAATTCAGAAAATTGGGTAGATGGAGGGAAGCTAAAATCTTTCCTACAGACAGTTTATTGACTTTCTAAAGTTCGATTATAGCGGCAACAAGGGGGGAGGGGGGGGGGGGGGGGGGGGTTGGTGAAACTTCATAACATTTACATTTTTCCCTCATTAGTCACATCTTTTACCCAAACCTTGAGAATTAATTATCGGGCCCTGCTGCCAACTAAATCTCATTGATTTCCTTCTTTTCCCTGAAATGATATAAATTATATCACTCAAGCATAATGCAGGCTCATACAACTCTCAGCAGACGTTGATTCACAATGCATATTTCAGAGGAGTGTGTGCAGACAGGAGAGGGAGAGGTGTGTGTGTGTGTGTGTGTGTGTGTGTGTGTGATCAATAGCTCCGTTTGTTTCTGGCTTAGTTTCTGCCACCATGACATGTCCATGATAGTTTTTGGACAGATGCCTGATGTTTCCCCACGTCAGTGAATTTATAATCAATTCAGTATCTTTAGAATAAGTATGCTCCTATCAGGGGGAATGAATTGAGTAACTGTCAACGATCAGTGGTTGAAAACTAGAAAAAAGGTACAGTGCTGCTACTTATCCTATAGCAGTCTGTGTACAATAAAATATTAATGAGAAGTGTCATAAAGAACAAATATTGTGATTTACTAATATGTATTGTTTGTCCTTCAATAATTCAAATGAAAGTGTCTGCTTTTCAGAAAATTCCGTTGCCTTGGTTTTATCCTTCACTCTCACTCACCCTTCACTCTCTCTCTCTCTCTGCTTTCCTTTTCAAGTCGCAGGTGATATTCCCTCGCTCCCCGCTGGATTGTCATCAACTGTCATCAACGGCAGCGGACCTTGAACCAGATACAAGATGAGGGATTTCTCTGCCCTGCCTAAGTGTGTGTGGCAGCCCGACTCAGAATGAGCTCTGGGCTGAGGGCGAGGAGCACAGAGCGCCGTGTCGGAGGCCTACCAGGAGACCTGGAATAGCCAGCGCACCGTGTCTCAAATCTCTGCCCCGGTGTCATGTCCGCCTCATGTTCCCCCAGCCCAGACTCTCACAAAACAACCGCCTGTCCGTACACAGGGGGCCGAGAAGCAGCTGGTCGGTTACAGGATTGTGTGGACGGAAACATGTGCTTTATGCTTCATCGGCACCGGTGTGTTTTTCCTCAACTCCTTGACTACTTCTAATAACTTTTTTTTTTCCAAGATGCTCTCTGTTGCTCCACTTTTCTTATTTTCATTTTTATTTGATTTATATTGAGGTTTTATCTAACCAGGTTATTTCAGAGCAAATTCTTGAAGTGGCAAAATCCACAAGATCCTCATCTTTTTATTTTGGTGACATCTCTGGTGCAAAGCGTTCATTGCTGTGGTGTTTTTGCACTGCAATTCCAAGAGATCACTTCATAATCAGTGTGGCCGGTACTGTGATGTCTTTTTCTTTCTTCTTTTCTTTTCTTTGTCTGGTCAGCCACGATGCCTATCGCTGCTCATGCTAACTACCCAGTTCTTCTTCAATTTATTCCAAACAAACCACGGTTGCTGCTGCTGGAAACGTAAAATCCATCACAGACACCTGTCTGCCAGACAAATAATGACAAAAAAAAATTCCCTTCTTTTCTTTTACAGCCAAAAATAGTTGGTAGTTGCAGTAGTTAATTATGCCTCAAAATGACAAAAGAAAATAGTAAGAAAAGGGTAACACTTTACAATAAGGGTACACTAAGTTAAGGGTTAGTTATGCTTAATAATTAACAGTTAACTAATGTGTAATTTACTAATGGTGTTCAAGTTAACTAAGGTATTAATTTATACATTATTTAATAGTTTATAAAGATGACTATTAAATAATGTATACATTAATACCTTAGTTAACATGAACACCATTAGTAAATGATTACCAGACACATTAGTTAACTGTTAATTAAGGGTTAGTTAATGCTTATTAAGCATTAACTAACCCTTAATTAATGTACCCTTATTGTAAAGTGTTACCAAGAAAAGTAATAAACTACTAAAAACGCTATCCAAATTTGAATGTAGTTGAACCACAATCAAGCAAGAGCAAAATGTAGTTAAACTACTAGTTGCATTGTACAGAAATTCTAAAGAGGCGATAAACTGTCCTAAGTTAATCACAGTGAAGTAAGCTGCAGTCTGACCTCTCCGGCAAACAGCAGAGCATGAGGAGACGTCCTTTGTCTTTAGGGCGATGACAGAAGTCTTGGATGTGTTCATCAGTGTCTATGTTTTCACTGCTGGCTTCCCCTGCACCTTCCAGCCTCTGTCTGCACTCAGTCCTCTCCCTGGGCGCCGCACAGCTGTGGGTGTCGATGGCGACAGGTCAGCTAATTAGAGCAGCACTGTGTCTGTCTCAGGCTGCTGCAGGGAGCTGCTGGGCACATGACTGTCAAGGCTCTCATCGATGCCTCTGGCCCCGCAAAGGCACCCATGCTTACACACAGAGGCACGCCGAGGCATACGGACGCACATGCCTACAAACATATTAAGCTACATTTAGTACAGTGGCTAAAAAAAGTAGTAACCCCTTCACTTTTTACATGTTTTCTTGTGATACTAAAATAGCTCAATATACATTTTATTGGAGATTTGTTTGGTCTGAAATCTATGTAATATACTAGACAGCATTTTTTCTTCTCAAACTCTTACTGTGGAGGTCAATGAAGAAATTGGACAGAAAAGTGAAGACTGCACCCTGTGTACTTATAAGGTAAACCTAGATCAAATAAAATGCATTAAAAATGTTTGACAATAACCTAAAGGTTAAATATGAATAATATGTTATAAAATGCAAATTTAGCCTAAATGAATGAAGGGGCAGAATATTGGAATTGTATACTCTCATATAAATGTATGTAATATATATGAATTTCCACTCCATTTTGACAGAAGTCCTTTGCATAGATTTTAGAACAAAAAATATCCCCCAGAAATGCATTTTGAGCTTATTTTGTGGCACAATAAAGTGTTTAAAAAGTCAAGGGGGGTGAACACCTTAATAGCCACTGTATAAGTTATGAAGCTCATATTGTCATAATTATGTGATTGACCTTGGAGGAGGCAGGTTTATTAATATTAAAGTTATATGTATCCTGGACAGCCATTAGCTAGGTTGACCTTCAGCGATGTAACCACCTCCATGTCTCCAAGCTCCTCTGACCTCCCCGAGCCTCGACGCTCCGTCACAACCTGACACCTCCCTGTGACACACAGTTTGACCCTCTGCCCCGAGCAACGGCCATACTGTACAAACAGATGGAAGCAAGTATACACACACATATACACACACACACACTTGCATACATAAACACAGTGTATATGAATGCAAAGTACTCACACTCTCGCATCTTCCACTTCATGAGCATGCATGTGGACCTCTCCAGACACACACACACACACACACACACACACACACACACACACACATTGCCCTTTATTGTACCTCACTGTCTGCATACGAAATGTGTCAAAATGTGCCTCATTAAAAATGTCTCTGCAACTCTCTTGACACCTACAGTAACTATGACAAACAACTATTAACCAAAGAGATTCCAGGTCGCTGGATTTGGATTCCATGACACAGCAGTGAGACAGTTATTATTGGTGCTTCACTAACTGTATTTGGGGTGAACTATCACTTTAATATTGTCAAATTTGGTATTGAACGCGGCCCATTTGACACCAGTGTATCTAGTATTGGTGCAGTGGCCATCTCTTTCTGAGATGCTGCCAAGGGAGGTCTTAGAGGTGAGCTTCTTTTCTGTCAGATAAATTGCTTATTTTTCCTCCTTCTTCCTCCATGAGCTGGACCTTTTGCCCCGGCTGGCTCTTTGGTGGCTCCAGAGTCATCTACTTTTATTGCAGTTAATGCTCCAAGGTACAAAACAGCAGTGATGCACAAGGAGTTTGCAGCCCTGGCACCCAACTTAAGTGCCAATCAATTTTTAATCACCACTGAATCAATAGTAGCAGGTTATTTTTGAGTAAGAAAAACACTGATAGCAAAATGGAAAGCAAATAGCGCACGAGGCCCGATGCACTGTCTATATTTACATTTGGTCAAGGGTTATCAGCATACAGTAAAAACCTGATCCCTTCTCCTGGCAAGAGCACAAGTCGGGGTCTTAGCAAACAACACAAAACGCATTTAATGGCCACCTTATGTGAAATATTTAAATATTAATGTGTGCATTTTCATTTGATATATACTGCAGCAATAAAGTGAGATTAAAAGGCCTATTTGAGAGTTTCCTCAGTTGCACTTAATGGACTTAATGTGATTGGGGAACTTTTTACAGCCCACACTTTGTCCCTATCATAATAATAGCAATGTTGCCTATTTTTCTTCCGCCAGTTCATAAAATCATGCTTGAATGCTTAATAGCCCTAAACCTCCAATAGACTGGGACCTTCACAATAGTTGCATCTTAAATCCAGAGCGCACATTTGTTAGAATACGCATTAAGATATGGGATGAACCTTCATCACCGCAGCATCTGTGTGTAAAAATGCTTGCCACTCTTACAACACCAAACCGTATCCGCGACAACCATAATCAATTAAGTTAACACAAGCTTCCCATGGGTAACATGATGACAGTAAAACATTGTATTCCTGCCCGCAAAAGGTGTATGGAATTGATATATGACTGTGCATCCTGAAATAGATGTAATGAACAATTTGTCTTACATGCTAATATGTAAATGACAGCTGCATCTAAGTGGCTGCTTGTGAAAAAAGAAAACACTGCAATAACTGAGTGGCATATGGTTCCAATCGTCTCTTTGTTGGCAATTCCTATACACAAGGCAATATATATAGGTGGAAATGCAGAGGCAGCAGAATCCCTTACTGAAGCCTTATGCTGCCTTCCTATAATGGCAAAATGAAGTTTCGAGTTTCGGAGTTGTGCTCCCGTGTGTGTTTTTTGTTGACAGAAACAAAACCGAGATTTCAAAATAACAGTGATTACTCTGAAAGATAATCGTAATCTATGTCGTACATGCCGTGCTATACGCTTCAGCCTCTGCGTCACAATGATGGAATTCTCCTTCTTGTTTGTATGTGAAGTTTGTTTGTGAAAACCAAAGTGTACCAAGCTCCGTTATTATCTCGATCGTAACCTGAGAGGCTGCGGCCCACTGAGTGCCAAGATGTAAAAGCTGTCCAATGAGTCTCAACGTTATGCAAAGCTCCCCTGTTAATAATTCATGTCTGAGTTTACAAATGGCACTGTTGCGCAGAGACGAATCAGTCGTGCCGTTGAAATGCTGTTTGGAGGAGATGAAAGTTTAATTCTTGTCCTAGATTGCTCCTCCTCATATCTAAGCAGGCCCATTATTTTGCCTCCACCGATGTTTTCCCACCCGCCGTAATGGGGAACGAAGGGAGACATAGGCTACAGTGGTGGTGGGACACGGCCAGTTATGCACTCACTGAGGATCCTCCCTGATAGGTGACAGCTGGGCGGCTATTTGCATCGCTGTTTGAGGGAGCGTCCTGTTAGGCCACAAGCTGCTATAGGAAAACAGGGCCAGTACTGTGGATGTCGCATGTTGATGTGTGTGTGCACTGCAAAAAAAAAGTCCATATTAACAAGTCATTTAGTCTCATATTCAGCCTTCAAATCTTATTTTTCTTAAACCCAGAGAAAAATTCTGCCAATGAGGTGAGATAACTTCATTTGTTTCCAATACAGTTTCACTTGTTTCAGGAATTTTCTAGAAATGAGTGTCAATATCTTGAAACAAGTCAGAATACACTGCACTTATATCAAGAAAATGACACTTAAAGTTGATTTGTATTGGAAACAAGTGAAATTATCTAACCTCATTGGCAGATTTTTTCATTTATTTTAAGAAAATTATCATTTTAGGACTCAATAACAGACTAAATGACGAAGATTTTTTGCAGTGTGTGTGTGTGTGTGTGTGAGAGAGAGAGACACGGGAGAGACAGACAGAAAGTGCGACAGGGAGACAGAGAGGAAGAAGGAGTCCTGTCAGTTAATGCTATCAGTGGGTTGACTCAAAATATTGAGAGCGCTGTCACATTACACACACACACAGTGGGCAAGGCGATATTCCATTTGACTGATTGTGTAGTCATTGATGCCTTTTTGAGCTATAAATTGCTGCAATTCAGAGACTATGTGTGTTTATACGTCAGCTTTCTATCCAAAATAGCAGACCAGGCACAGTATTTGTACAGTACTAAATAAGAGCTGTGATCGGCAGCACACACGCAACACCTGAACCTGAGAGAGATCCCTGCATGCCTCTGTGTGGGCTCCTGTAGATCAGTATGCTGCTGTGGCCAGTGAGAGTTGTCAAAGGCACTGAAGAGCTCTTTGATAAACGCTGAGGGCCATCCTCCACCTCTCTCTCTATCTCACTCTCTGTCTTTATCTCTCTCCCTCTCTCTTTCAACTTGAAGACTCCGAGCAGTAAATCAGACGTGATCAAAGGCATATTGGAATTGTTTCTTTGCCCGAAGGCCTGAGGTCAAAACATTTCTAGTGATACTCCTGCTCCAGATAAGGAAAGCTTTAAGTGGGACTCTTGGCTTTATTCCACGTCACACTGTGGATCACTAAACTGACCGTTTACTTCCTGCAACTCTGATACTGGATCCTTGGATATTTAGCCGCCAAACTACTTGATATGAGTGGTACAGTGCTATATCTTCTTGTGGAAACTTATAGCAAAGCCCAAGGCATTAACTCACACACATATGCACGCATGCATGCACACACACATTCACACTCACACTCACACCCACACCCACACTCACACGTGATGATCTAAATTGGTAGATCATCTAAATTGGTGGATTTGGTGTCAGATTGCAGGAAAACGGCAACTTGCTCATGATCTATATCATGAGTGATGTGCTGTTCACACATCTGTATATTCTTAGCCTGATGCTTGTTTTTTGTCACAACTGTGGAAGAAGTAAATGCTCCATCCAGCGGGTGATTCGATTAAATTTAACAAGCTGAGTGGTAAGAAAAAAACAAAAACACTTTCCCTGAAGCTGTTTTTCCTAAAGGCATTAATATACAGAGCAACTATGATTGACTACATCACCCAAAGAAATGTCGTAGCGCTGTTGAATCACATAAGAACATCTTGTTGGCAGGAAAAAAAATTAGAGATATTATGCCATTATGCCTCACTTTGCTGCCTATTGCTGCCACTGTGTAAAACAAACAAACAAAAATTGCATCACCACCCCTAAATAAGAGCGTTACCATTCCAGTTCATCATTCCTTCTAGTCATGTTTATATATTAGAATTACTATAGGAATTTTAGGAATTACAAGACGGTTACACAACGGAGGATTCACACTCAAGGTGCAGAATAAAACATAAAAGGACACCATATACAACACAAGCAAGATGTACTGTATGACTGTATACTAAACATAAACACACTACAAATACACATTGAATACAATATGTATAACCACTACAGCATAACGTACAGTATAACATTTTGGTTCTTAGAGATGGTTTGAATTTGAAACCTGTGATATTGTCCTTTTGTAGTGTTGAACGCTACACAGAATCCTTTTTCTATTTTTCTCTCCTTTTTTCTCTCTTTGTGTCTGTGTTTCTTGCCTGTTTATGTATTGCAGGAGAATTTTTTAGCAAGCCTCATGCTCCAAATAATATGGCACTTTACTCCAGCTCTATATGTATTTTTAAACTAGAAATACTGTTTGGCTATTTAGTGGCCCAACTGCCTCACTATCCGAGTTGTCGAGCCTTCTGTCTGATTAATGGTAAGTTGTTCTTGTGGAAAATAGGGGAGAAGCTTTCCTACTTTTTTTTAAACTTCATCTAACCAGGGAAGTTGACTAAGAACACGTCCTTTTTTGACCTTGCCAGCCTGGGGAAGTAGTTGCACAGAGAGGAAGGGTTACACACATTTTGACAGTCGCATTCTGTGGGAGCTGCTCCGTATTTCCAGAGAAGTACCACTGAGCAGCTCCATTGGAGCATTTGGGGGTTCACTGCCTTACATAAGGGCACTTCAGCAGCAGTTGTTGAGGGAGGAGAGAGTGTTACTCATTCACCTCCCCCCAACTCGGGTATTCCCAGATGGTGTGGGGAGTCAAACTGGCAACCTCGCAGTCACAAACCCTCTTCAATAGCCTTCAGTCCGCAGCTGCCTTCCTTGTTGACTTGGTAATTTCTTTCTGTGGAAAAACCGGATGCTTCAAACCAGAAAGTGCCCTCCAGATGTTCCAAGTGTCATAATATAATAATACAGGTGGCAGACTGACAGCGAGGTAGATTTTACTCCTCGCCACTGCCAGCGAATGTCTTTTGTCAAGGCATCCACACGAAAAAGGAAGAGCTAAAATTCAGTTGGTGCTCTTTGGCTGGTTACAGATCACAGGAGAAACCTGCTTTTGTGCATGTATCCTATTTATCTCTTCAGGTTTTTTTTATTTTACTTTTGGCCTTAAGCCTCCATGGTAAAATGGCTACAAATGGCTGAAATGATGCTGGCTCACTCTGTCTCACTATCTGTGAAACGCATGCTCTCTGAGTGATTGGTAGACCGCACAAATACCTGAACTATAGCTCACTAAAATACTGGCTCATCTCTGCTCTGTCTATCTGTCTTTTTCTCTCTTTTTTTCACTTGCTCTCTCCCCTCCTCTCTATTTCCCTCTGTTTCTCTCTCTCTCTCTCTCTCTCTCTCTCTCTCTCTCTCTCTCTCTCTCTCACACACACACACACACACACATAGAATGCCCATGACTGAAGATGTATGTATGTACAATCATAACAACACACTCATAAACGCAAATCAATGCTGTCGTGCACTGAACCAACACACCTCAAGCCATTCCATGACAAGTGTGGCTGCTGTCAGTGTCGGGGAGATTGCCAGGGGGAATACAAGGTATTTATCAGAGATACGCCATCTCCTCGTCTCGTCCCCGATGCCTCGCTCGCCGCAAATATCCAAGGGCTTGGACACACTAGCGACCCCCTTTCCACCACCTCTCCCTGCAACACATTAACCCTAGGACACCATCAATTACTGACTAATTAATCTACTTAGATTGGCAAATCTGTATTTATTGCCATCTGGCAATTCTGGTGATGAACACAATAAACTGCTTTGCTAATTGGTCATTGCTTTGTGTTTGCACATTAAAATCCACATGAGATACACACATATTACATGTGTTGTAGATGTAGGCTTGTATTGGTTAGTGTCTTATTCAGCCCTTTGAATGTGCTGTTTTTCTTTCTTAATAATGGGATGCAGCTGAATAAGATCTTATATTGTTTTCAAGAAGGTCTCATGACTGCTGATGGATGTCAAATAACTAATAATGTACTTGACACAATGATAAAATACAAATGATCTTGTTTTGTGCAGGTGTTGAAACTATAATTGGATCGCTATAGTACGGCACTCTCTTTCAACATAGTGGGATCAATAATCCCGCAGAGGGAACCCAACAAATTATCCTGGAGAATATCAGCCTATACTGTCTTGTGCTGATGATGCCAGAGGCAAATGCTGGAGCCTTGGATTTAATGAAAAGTTTTCACTCAGACCACAAATATTACCATGCTTTAGCAACTAACGAGCCCTTGAAAGACAGTGTGCCCTCGGTGTGCTTGAGGAATACAATGCTTTGTCTAGACATGTTAAAATTTTATGCTTCAAAATAAAATTCACGTTCTGTTCCTGGAATAAATATTCTGTGTGCATGTGTGTGTGTGTGAGAGAGAGAGAGACAGAGAGAGAGAGAGAGAGAGAGAGAGAGAGAGAGAGAGAGCGAGAAGATAAAAAAATACAGACTGTTTTACAGAATGTTTTTAAGAATAATGTCAAAACTATCAAAATTTTACAATTTGTTTTTATTAGTATCCGCAAGGAAACATCAAATTTAGGATAAAAGACTGAAGACTGGCCAGTTTCACAGATGTGGACTAAGCTCTGTCCTGTTTTTAATAGAGATCTCAAGAGAAAAATAGATTTCAGTCTAGGACTAAGCTGTATTCATGTCCGTGAAGATCCACTTAAATATGATCAGCGTTAAGAAACAAGGCATCACCTGCAGTATAGATTTCTGGTTTGTAGAAATGGTTTGAACTTTGATGGACATTAATTGTTCAATTCCTTCTCAGAAGTGAGTTGTATTGTCCTGCTGCAGTGCTGAACAAGAATTACCTGCAGCACACACCAGGATACGAAGCATTTCACTTCATACTGTGTTCCTGCTTCACAGAAAGACCAATTTACAACTGATGAATTACTCTCTAACATGATTGGTACGTTGAAGCCATTACACTCAGGCCATAGGTTCTAGTGTGCCTTTATTTCTGGTGAAAATAATGACAGGTTATCAAAATAGCTGAGCACACTCATAAAGGCAACCAAAAGTTTGGTGATTGATAACAGTTGAAATAGCCACACAGTTGTTATTTTTTTCATGGCAGAAATGGGTACGGCTCTCCCGCAATATAATCTAGCAAAGACCAAATTGTTGAAAGAAGTAATTTCATTGGGTCAGGTGGAGGAAATTGACATAGTCAGACTAAATGTGGCTTCTAATGGAACAAAGTGGACATGACAAATTTGAGAATAGAAAAATGGAGAGATTGATGGCGGTGTAAAGAAATTATATATAAAAAGGTCTTTTCATGGGTCAGGCATGTGGAGAAGCTTGTTTTTGACACAAACGGCAGTTTCCTGCAAGTCACCCTTTCATTCATTTCAGCCATTCCTTCAGTGTCTTATCAGGATTAAATGTTTTGCCCTGAGGGTATGACACACTTTGTATTAATTCAAAGAGCATTTTTTTTCATATCGCCCATTAGTGCTTGTGCTTCAGTATAAATCATATAAATGTTATAATTTCCTTTAAATCCTTCCACAGGAGCTTCATTAAAAAAAAAAAAAAAGTTTTGAATCAATTCACAAACAGAGAGATTGAAATGGACCTAAGTAATCTTGTCCTCAACCTAAGGTGAAATGCTGACTATGATGCATGACTTGACAGTTTCCTCATCCCTCAAATCTATTGTTTTAAATCGACTCTGCTTTCACACGATTCAATTATACAGTCAATATTGCAGGGTTGGCTTTCTACTGCGAAACATTTGACGATATGAGAACCTCGTGTGACCCATTTATTTTGATTTGGGAAAACAATTGTATCTCATCCCTAATGTCTGTCGTGGGCAGGGTTCATAAATCATTCCGCTGGCTGCGAACAAGTTTATGATTGGTGCCGTAAATTCAGCAATATCAAAAGGAAGAAATTAACATGCATTATGTCATGTATTTATCAGTGATATGTTGAAAATGAAGTATGTTGCACATGTTGCTGTTCGTGTGCCACCCCTTCTAAGATATTCTCTATTATGGGAAAAATAAGAAGTTATCCACAGAAATGGGCTCTCCCCTACAGTTTAATCAGAAAACAATGTCTTTTAATCAGAATACACACCGCACAATCTCTTTGAAGTTACTTTCTCTCTTTAACAGGCAAAAGCAATGACACTCACCGTAAACGTTTTATGCAAAACACAAATGAATCCAGGCATGAGCTTTAACACTGACGATAGATCAAACCACTCAGTGTTACCAATACACTCCCCACTATTTTCCTCAAGATTGGTGTGTTGTCTTTTCTTCCCATGAAAGAGAATTATAAAAAGGACCTCCACTACTGCAGGAGAGTGAGAGAAAGAGAGAAAGGGAGAGAGAGTGAGGAGAGATAGTGTTTATTGCTTGTGGGAGGTGAATGATGGCGCAGCATAAAACCCCACCAAACCGAGCAGATGGAGCCTATGTGACAGTAAAACCCCAAACGTCCGCTGAAGGTTTTTACCAGTGACTTATGAAAGCTATCTGTCAAAACAAAGGCAAGAGTTAGCAGGATTGTATGCTAATGAACCAGCGTTGCTCCGGTGACAAATCATGTTAAAAAAGTAAATTGTTTCTCATAAGAGGCCTAAGTATGAGCAAGGACAGCAGTGAGTGCATGGTTTGACAACATTATTGGCCCAGAAAGTGACATGAGACGAGTGGTTACTGAAGTTCAGTACAAAAATGGACACCAACATTTCATAATTTTGGGAGGAACTTTTCCACCAAAAAGAATTATCTCAAAAAATTCCATGTTTCTATATTGTTAAATCTCCAGAAGACAGCAATAATGTTACTGCTACATATTTCTCCTCTGCATCCAGGCCTATATTATCTCTTTTATTCTGGGAAAATAAACATGAACTATGCATTATCAAGCTGTAATAGTCTTCTTTTCCAACTGATGGAGACTGGGTTAGGAACTGCACTGCACTCTGAAACCATAACAGGAGTTGATAAAGTCCACTTTCACGAGCACACCTTTTAAGTAAAAAAAAAATAAAGGCAGAAAGTGAGAGAAAAAGCCAGGGTTGCTGTGACCAGAGGGGGCAGCGTATCGGCAGCCAAAGCCTATGAAGGTAAGAAAGGGCAAACCTGCGGGAGGTTTTATGAGTGAGTTATTGTCAATGTTTACATGCCAGGTGTCAATGGTGTCACAGATTGCCATCCCAGTGTTCTCAGCAAGGCTTCGGCACGGTAAACAGACTTCAAAGGAGAAAGCCTCTGTGTTGAAACAGAGACACATATGCACACGCGCACAACGGCACGCACGCACGTCCACCCCCCCCCCCCCCCCCACACACACACACACACAGAAACACTGTTACACACACACAAACACTGTTAGATAAGCATGCATGCATAAAAGTGCATGTGCAGATACATGCAGATACATGCAAAGACATGCGTGCAAACATGCACATGCATATGCACATACACACACACTTGCACTCTCTCTCTCTCTCTCTCTCTCTCTCTCTGTCTTTCTCTCTCTCTCACACACACAAACACACACATGCATGCCGATACAAAAATGCATTGCATCATAGAATGGCATTTCCAACTATGGTATTAGTGTCCAACTGAGACCACTGCCAACACGAGAAGTCCATCCAGCATAAACACAGTGAGATACAGTACAGTTCACATAGAAATTACACACTTCTGAGGAACAACTCAATCGAAATGTCAGGCCCGGTCAGAACTAGGGGTGATAGGGTGGATGATTTGGTCCATGCCAAACACAGTGTGAGATTGTGCGTATGTGTGTGTGCACGTGTATGTTTTTGTGTATAAGCAGGTGTATGATGCATTATGTGCGTTTGCATGCGTATGTGCATGTGCAAGGGCGAATACACGTGATTGTGCGCACACTTCCAATATATTTGTGTATGAGGTTTACCCAAGTGGGTTGCAGAGTGTGTGTGTTCTGCTGCATGCGCTATGTAATTAGGCTGAAATTTTCAAATAATCCATTATTAGCCAGAGTGAGTCATAATATACAGGGAAAACAAAGGCACGACTAAGTTTTCTTATTTCCTGCTGCCTCACAATGTCTCAGCATGTTTTTTTTTTATTCAAACTCCATTTAATATTGTTTGCAATGTGAAGCTGATTTCTAAATTGGTAAAAGAGCAAAGAAAACAGCATCACATGGCATTGCAATAGTTTTTTAAAATGTTCATCAACTGAAATGACTTTCAATCCTGTGCTGTCTTTGTATTCTATAGACATATTGGTATTCCAGCAGTATGCAATGTTTTATGAATCATTAAGCCTGCAGCTACTGTTGAAATATTTTCTAAATCATAAAGAATCCTCTCATATGCACAGCAGTCATGAGGACAAAGCCTAAGAATTTGGTGGAGCAGTAAAGGTTTGATGTTTTAGGGGGTTTGAAGGTTTGCAAGTCTGGAAAAAAAAAAAAATCTCTCATCTCTTATGCAGGCAGAGTGGATGTGCCTTGAGATACGCGTTTTGCTGAGCCACGTTGGAGTGTTTGATTTCAAACCAATTTTTAGCTGATCATTATATTTTATTAAAAGCACCTCAGTTCATTATATAAAAGCCCTTTCCAATGTTTGGAAGAAAAAGCCTTGAATCAAAAGCCAGACGGAGAACTGGGGAGAGTACGCCTTTAATACGAGTTGTGGTTTACAGACTTACGAACCAAACAAATAAGTGCTACCACAAGAGCTGCTGTAGCTGTCAGACTAAATGTATTATTACTCTGATATCACCCAGTCCGCATTTTACACTTTTTTCTGTTCAGATATTAGATATTTTATTCCTCTGTAGGAAAGTCTTCAGCTCCCAGCTTACTTTCAGTGGCAAATTCAGGTGGGCGAAGACGGGACATGGGATTTTCTCCTCCTTCAATGTATTTTATGCTCTTTGTTTTACCGATAGTTTTGAGAATCTCCTACACTGTTTGCTTCCCAGCCCTGGGGCCAATCAGAATTCAGCTCGTCTCCCCAACACGGCCCCTCTTAGCCTCGTCCTGTGAGGCCATGCATACCAAGGGGACGCTGTCATCCACACATCTTTAATATTTAATCATGACAACAGAGCAGCAAATCGCATCAGAAGCAATGCATGCTAGATCATATTGTCTGATCCAATAGCGTGCTCCTGTACCGCTATCAATTACAACTTTGGCACCCAACTAATTCGTTTGAGGGCTGGATTGGTAATTTGATTTCGGGCTCACTCACTTGATTTCCCTTACCCATTAATTTCATTTGCACTTGCCCATCAGCGGCACCAGCACATGTTGAGTCACCCACGTCCCAGAGCTCATCTTAGCCCGGTCTTATTAATGCCACCAGTGTGTGGCAAGTGCCAGGCTGACGCTCACACACCAGCCCCGCTCACTCCGAGGCGCCGCAGCCTGCGTGTCTCCTTCAGTGGCTTGGAACCTCTTAACCTGTCCACTCCTCACCTCACCAGCCACCTCATGTTTGTGCTGCTGCTGAATATGAATTCGGAGCCCGTGCCCAAACAATGCCAGCTTACCCATGTTAAAATCAATTTTGATTCTGGGCAAAGAATTCCAATTGTAGCAGGTGTGTCTTCAGAGAGAAATTGATTATTGCGATTATTCCGAGACTGATTATGCCATGCGGAGCTTCATTTTGTACAAAAAATAGCCCATAGTGTGATATTAGGGTTAGATAAAAAGGTATTCATCTATTTATGAAAATACAATGATCAAGCAAGGAGATAGTGTCATGACTATAATGAGTCCATTTGACACATCAAGATAATTTATTGGGAAAACATATTTGTATTGCACATTCTAGAGAAGGTTAGTTAGGAAACAGTGTATCCAATTAACCTTTCATCATACTGCCATCAATGTAATCCACTCATGCCTTTAGCTTACAGTAAGGCACACAAATAGATGATTTGAAAATTAAAAAAGATATCACTTTGACAAAGACCGTAATACATGAACAGGAATCTCCTTAAATATGAATAATAGAATGTAGTAATATTCCCTGATGAAAAAAGTGGCTCATTTAACAGTTAAAGTCATGCAAATCCCATTTGTATTGATGAGCCCACTGAAAAGTGTCATGTGAGAGAGACTAGTGTTATTGAAATTTTAACAAGGATAAATGGCAGAGACACTGTGGCACCCTCTGGGGAATCTTCCTCCCTCTCAACACTGGTGTTGCGAGGATGTCTTCTGTCGTAATGCTTAAATGAGCCGGGCTGTAATTTGAGCGCTTCTCTATATTTCATATTTCATAACATGTCTTTGAGTGAGTCTAATTTCCTCTCCATATGGGTGGTTAGCGGTAAAGAGTGAATAATAAAGGAAACCCAAACAATTATGGGGTTTTAGTCACGCTTCGCTGGCCTCGGTAATGTCACTTGTCTGTGAGGAGAAGTATTCTGTCTTTGTTAGAAGCACTGTCACCCCGGGCCTTTGGATCCCTGTCTGTAAACTGTTGCTATGTGGCCCTGGAGGTTTCTAATTTTTTTCTTCTTACATACTTCTTCTTACATGCAGATGCAGTGTCTGTGTGCATGTATGAGTATGTGCGTGTGTGTCTGAGGGATTGGGGGTGGGTACGAGTGCACAGAGAGTGACCTTTGCACTTATATCCCCAAATATTGACACGGGGATTTGAGCGGTGGGTTACTGAATCACTCGATCACTTATTGAGCCTCGTCTTCACACAGATAAGCTAACTTCGGCTCCCGAGAGCTAACACAATCTTCGGTGGATCTATTGTAGTCACTGTGTGAGCACACAACAGCTGTCTCGGAAAACAGAAAGAGCAGAGCTGAGAAAATTCAAACCTGCAGCGTTCGAAGGGAAGTCTCTTTATCCAGACAAAGAAAGGATTTCAGATATTACATTGTGTAAAACAGAAATAATGAAAAAGCGCTATTTCACATCTTTAAGTATTGCTTTTTGCTCCCTTCTGTCTCAAATGTTGCATGCCGACGCGGGGAGCGGTGGGGTGAGGCGGGGGCTTGTGGATATGACAGTCCTGCAGAGAAGCACATCAATACGCACCCCTGCCACCAATTCCCCGACTTCCCACCCCTCCCGGTAAATGATCAAGCCCTCTTTCATAAATAAGAATGAAAGAAAACACATTTGGAGTGTATAATAAGATGCAGTAATTAATGTCATCGATTCACATCTGTAAGGATACAGACTGGGAGAAATGTGATTACTTTTATCACATTTCAAAACTTGGAGTTAGTTTCGGAGCCCTGTAACTCAGTTAGTGTTTGACTGTGGAGAGAGCGAGAGGGCTGCTCTTGCTCTGTGATTGATGAGCACACACCGGGCAGGCTATTAAAAAAGCTGCAGCGTATTCCACAGACAATGGCAATAAACATATTCAGGGTGCTGAATTCAAAATGACTTATTTAGGGAGAGAAAATGTTTTTTTTTTTGTTTTTTTCCCCTTGCACCAACCATAACCATAAACCTTGGATTAATGGGGAATGCTGTGTGCACATTCAAATGTACTACTATGCAAAAACACGTATACACACACACACACACACACACACGCACACTGACATACATGCATGCACACGTTTGGCTTTGTTCTTTCGTATGTAAAGGGTGCTCTTTGCTGACCTCCATTACAATCAACAAGGCCATTAGATATTCATAACAATTAATTATGTATATCAGGCACATCACACTGACACACACTTTTAATATTAAAGCCATCCAATTCAATTCTCAACCAAGCAAAGAAAATATTAAGTACAAGCTCCTGGGGACTTCGAAAGGAATTATTTGGCAGTCAATGCAGACTTGTACCTATCTGGGGGTATGAAAAGGTTATGATTAAAAGAATGTTCAGTAGGGCGAGATGAATAATAGGCTCTTATTCAAAAGAAATGTCTTTTGAAATAGAGCAGGTGATTAGCAATACTGTAGATGCTTTGCAAAATGAGGGAGTTGCAGCGTGAAGAGAGAGAGGGAGACAGAGAGAGAGAGAGACAGAGAGAGAGAGAGAGAGAGACAGAGAGAGAGAGAGAGAGAGAGAGAGAGAGAGAGAAATCCACATTGTTACAGATGGATAATTTATAAATGTGCTGCACATGGTGATATCTCTAGAGATGACAGAATATATACATCTGCAAATTGTGGTAGATGAGAGTTTAATAGCAAAGTAATGACTATTTTGGCACAGACTCTAAATACAATATGCAGATCAAATAAAATCAGAATCCTTGGATAAACATCTCATTTGATAAAGTTCCTTGTGCTTTGGTCTTGTCCTGGGGTTATACGGCTTCACTGAACACAAGAAGCACACATACTGTACACACACACACACACACACACACACATTGAGGAGCGGAAGTGTGCATGCGTGTGCTATGTGTGTGCCGACTGTGGGTACAGGTGCTCCATTATTCAAAGTATCTCCTTGGGCTTTAAAGCTCTGACAGAGAACTAGACGAGGTTCCTGCCTCTCCTCAGCCCCCCCCCCCCCCCCACTCCTCCCCCATCCCCACACCGCAAAAATATTACCAGAGCTTCCCCGGGGAGACGGAGAGGGGAAACGTGATCTGGAAGAGAGGGGCGAATCCACCACAACAACAGCTGTTTCCAAATCACAACAACCTGGGGAAGGGTTGTGGGTTATATTTTATGGGTGGAGAGGGACCACGGATGTTCATTTATTTATCTCCACAGTCAGCGTTGAGGTGTGTGTGTGTGCGTGTGTGTGTGTGTGTGCGACAAGATCTGTCATCATAGCTCACTTTTTACTTGTACGGAAAAGGGCGTAAGGCCACTGCACACTAGTCGCTCTGTGGAACGCTAAGGCCCGTAACGCCACGGCCATCAACATACACGCAAATGATGAATATGTAAAAATAATCAATTTCATGCGTCAAACTATGATAAAGAATGTATGGGGTATAGAAATTCTTATTGAGTGGGTCGGATGCCGTTTGCTTTCCTCTTCACTCGCTCTCATAGATGCCACTTCTCCATGGGTACAATTATGCTGAGAGCAATTTCATATTTCAAGTATGCAAATATATCGATACTGTGTGGCCACAAACAGTGCATATACGGAAAATATGTAGGCTGCAGCATGGTAATCCGTTTGAAGTGTCGTGCTCGTATACGCCGTTCTAAATTAGCTAGCATGTGCGAATGAACAGACGCGCGAGCACACACACACACACACACACACACACACAGGATCTAAATTAGCCTAATGGTTCTCAGTAGACCTAACACCAAACACACATGCCTCTGGTGGGGTAAATGGTGGGGCATGGATTGGAGCTGAATACAAACACAACCATTAGCAGTTGGAGCTGGCCAATCTATGGCAATGACCTTGGACAGGTGTTGGTGTCTGCTCTCTCCTTGACTACACACTATCATTAATTTGGCTCTCTCCTCTTGTGCATACAGCATATTATAGCTCATCTAATATTATTTTCCCATCCATACAACCATTGTGAGAATCCTAAACTGAGCTCTGTCAGGTTGGCTATTCTTCCTCTTCTTTGTTTTGTATTACAACTTTTTAACCTCAGTCAGTGGTGCTGACTTGGATTGCGACCAAATAACAGTGACAGATCAGTTTCTACCATTTGTTTGTTGCTATTCCTGTTGTATTTGAAGATGTTTTCTGGGTGAGAGATCTGACGGCTGTGGTGCACAACAACTTTCTCACCGGGAGGATTCTCCGCCATTCTGTCCCTCTGATGTGGGCCTTCTCACTCTTATTACCTGTGTATTGTCTTTTTTCCTCCGTCTCGCTGCACCATCTGTCTGTCCTGTGTTTGTTAAATCACAGTTAGCCCACTCATGGCGCCCCCTGCCTCGACTTCACCCCTGGCACTTTCCGTTTAGTCCTGAAAAGCGCAGAATAATATGCAAGTCTGAGTCAATCCACCCTGAGTTCTTGGATCTTTGTCAAACAATACCGGAACGACAGCGTGATTTGCTCCGTGTGCGGATCTCGATACTCTACACCCTCTTGGCATTGTTTCGGGAAGACAGCGAAGGCAGAAACAGACATGGAGAAAATATCCTATCAATCTACAGGATATTAGCTGCAAGGCACCAGCTAATACTGCCAGTGATGTAACCCTCTGTGCCAGTATGAGCAAGTGCCACAATAAATTACTTCACATCATCCAATACTTTTATCTGATGATAACGTACTGTGTGGGTTGTGTGATCTCATGCTTGAGGTTTTGTTGTGGCGGCAGTGGTAGCATGGTGATTAAGAGTGTGTGAGAGGAGAGAGAATCAGAAGAGAAAAGCATGCATCGGTTTGTTTTCATGATTGTTAATGTGCAGGGTTTAATGGTTGAATCCAAAGAAACTGCAGACCCCAGCCACTACTCCCCCTAGTGTAGTAACATATGTAAACGTATTTTTAAAATGATCCAGTAATTGATCTGACAGTCAAGAGGTTGTCAGATGAGATGATACCCTGTTCAAACCCACTTCACAGGGTTTTGTCTTTTTTTAACTTAAGGCAAGAAGAACATGGTATTGTTTTAGGGGAAAATAATGCAAATTATGGACATGATTGGCAAGTATAAGAAAGGATATGGTTTGGGAGTTAGGTGTCAGGGTTTGTTGCTTAAATACAGACTTCAACGCAAATATTTTACTGTGCAACAGATGTTCGCTCCAATTTCCACCATGAATTCAGGCTGTGTGTGTGTGTGTGTGTACACCACCAAAAGAAAAATACAACCGCCAAATTCTTCTATTTCGGTTTGATTTTACATAGCCCTCTTTTCCCCCCTTCCTTCCCAGGCTTGAATTAGAGAAACAACAGCAGTCTCTCTTCATCCAAGCTGAGCTGGCCATAGATGAGAGGAAGGTGTGGGCGGTGGGCATCTTGGCATACCTGTGTGACCCTGGACTTGGTGAACCAAGGGGTGAGATTTGCCAAATAGTGGACTGGTTGGCAGAGCCATTCTAATCAGTTCAGGGATTGGTTTCTAAGTTGGCGTGAGATTCTTGGGCAATCACAGAAAAGATCGTTCAGAAAAAAAGAGATTCATTGTGTTAATTGTACTATAAATATCTTAGTCTATAGCTACATGAGACAGAGATACAGAGAGAGAGAGAGAGAGAGAGAGAGAGAGAGAGAGAGAGAAAGAGAGAGAGAGAGAGAGAGAGAGAGAGGGGATGAGGAAGTATACCTAAGCCTGCCTGGTTGCTGACTAGTATTAGCTACTGTCTGGCTGCCAACAGAGTATTTGCCAAAAAAGAAGGAAGTACTAGGCACCACATCCATCTTTGCCACCCTCAGTCTAGTATGCAATTCTCTCAAAATGTTGAAGGATGAGACTTTGGTAATGTATCAATTTACAGGCCGCTAATTTACTGCCATTATGGTTCATTAACCTAAAATTTAGCACCGAATTCACATTAAGGACACAGTAATGTGAAATAAAGCTAAGAAAACAGATGTTACTGTACAGTAAATAACTTGATTGTTTACCAGCAATTACTGGTTTGTTTACTTGTAAAGAAACTTAAATGAGACAATAAGTGGATACTTCGCATCAGAAGGTGTTATGAAGCCTAAAGTACGTAATCATTTATAAGTCATAACAAATTAACATATATGTAGATCTGTAACTACAGGTTAATCATAATTAATTTGGTATATGAAAATTTATAATATTGAAGGTATGGTGTGTTTACAGTGAAATTGGACACTAATTATGTGGCCAACTAATTTTTTGCTCAAAAGTATTGTTATTTTCTCAAAAAGTAATCAAATCAGTAATTACAAGCAAACAATGAGGTTTATTTACTATAATATGGTTTAGCTTAGCTTTATTCATTACACATTACTGTGTCTTTAATCAGAGGTTAGCAATCAATTTCGAGTGAGTGAGGCGTAATGACAACCTGTAAATTAATGTTACCAAGACTTTTTAAAGTTGCCATTAAAGGAACATTTGTTGTATTCTATAGTCAGTGGTTGGCAGGTTACTCAAAATAATATGATCATTATAGATTACCTGTGAAAAAACAATTATTACTGAAATCTGTTTCTTTTTACTGTTGCTTGTTGCTGGGAGTGCCGTCCCTCTACACTGCCAAAAACTTGCCAAAAACTTGTCATCTTCTAGCACCTGTTTCTCCGCATCTAAGGCAAACAACAAAAGCTGCATCCTTTTATTCATTTTTGCTTTAGGTGAGTAGGTAACTGTACGAAATGATGATAAGGTAAGCTAAAACGTGAATTACATGTATTGTTACCATAAAGTTTACTTATTTTTTTAAAAAGTAGGGCTTTTGGGGAAGCTGATTCAATAAAACTATTTCTCATAACTGTACCTTAAAAAAAAATCATGAAAATAACTGCAAAAATGGTAATAGGGTAAAAAGTTAAGTTTTATGTTAAGAAGAAGTGAGGTCAAGTCATTGCTGACTTTAAACAGGTGATGATACACTTTCACATCTGTTCACCTCCCTCAAAATGTAGCCATCCGGTTCCCACCAGGGCGATTTGTGCTGCAGGAACGGCTCCAGAGAGGCTGGCTACATATGGCCTTTAAACAAGGCTAGGATGACATTTTTTCTCCATAACTCTGCCAAGATTAATATATAAATATAACTCATCATTCATCAGATAATCATAAATGTAACTGTAACCTCTAAAACAATATGTAGAACATAGATTTCAAAAGGGATTTTTAAGGGAAAATTTAAGGGCAAATCTAAATCCATTTCTAACCCTGTAAAACATGTCAATACATACATTTTTCACTTCAGCTGAATAGAAATGCTTTCATCATTCAGTTAAATTATGATATATATAGTCCAGAATTCAGTCCAGAAATGTATGGGTTAAACTATTTTGGGCCACTGATGTAAATCCTTCACTGGGTCAGGTTGGAACCAATGCTATATAGCAGTACTTGAGTCTTGAGTGTCTTGGTGTTATTTCAACATAACATACTGCCTTTAAAATGGTGCCAATGTAAATATTTCACATATTGGATCAGTATGTCTAGGTCAAACTCCCTTTGGGCCGGGCTACAAACTAAACAATTTGTTTTGAAAATATTTGAGCTTGTAGTTGTAAATCAGTTATTGCATCAGTGGCCGAACATACAACCCATGAATTCTGGTTTGAAAACACTGAAAAAGTTTATGGCGACTACCTACAGTATGCCATATTTATTGATATTGTATATAACATAATTTAACTGAATGATGTTAAAATATGTTGTTCTACAAAGCTGAAGTGAAAAGTGTGTGTTGACATGTTTTATGGGGTTAAAAACTGATTTAGGTTCCCCTAGGTTACCCCTAACCTTGCAAAAACAATAAGCTGTGAATCGGAAACCAACTTCAGCTTTGAGATCCTATTCTCATAATAAAAAGAAAAGCTCACTCACATGATAACAAGAAAAGATCTCAGAATGATAAGAAAAGATCTTAATATTCAGAGATCATCAAGACATCAAGGAACTAATGGAAAATATCTTGTTATTACAAGAAAACCTGGTAATTAGTTTTTCAAGATCAATGCAATACATTTCCATAGCTTCCTTCTTTTCCTCACCAAAATACTCAGCTTCTTCAGAACTGAAAGCAGATCATATAGGGCTATTGTAGTCAGATTTGTACACACACAAATGTAATAATATAAAAATCTACATATAGCCAGTTTGAATCAAAAACATAGGCTAAACATAATGGATACAAAGAAATCAAAGCTTACATCAAATCTGCAATTTGTTTTCTGCTTGCTGCTGTTTCATCTCCAGCAACACCATGTTTAGTGACCTGGCAACATGTCATGTTGTGTCAAGTCCTCAGTCCTAAGAAGACTCGCTGAACAGAAAGGTCAGAAAAGCATGCTCATAAAGGGATGTGGACAGCTTTTAGCCTGTGGCTTTGCTTTAATCAAAGCCAAACGCAGTTGCAGTCAGAAAACACTTCTGATTTACTCAAGCAACAGTGAACACTGGCTCTGAGTAAGACCTGTAGGATTTGTGGCGTCGAGGGCATTGACTAAGAAATCGCAACATTTCCTCCAGAGGTATGAGGTGTGTGTTTGTGTCTGTGTGTGTGTGCGTGTGTGTGTGTGTGTGTGTGTGTGTGTGTGTGTGTGTGTGTGTGTGTGTGTGTGTGTGTGTGTGTGTGCGTGTGTGTGTGTGCAGGCTGTCCTTGTGGCGAGTCCATGCCCTGGGCTGTTTTTTCCTGACTTTGTCAGAAACATGTGGCATGAAGCAATACACCTGCAAGTCATGGTGTTAAGTCATTGGTGCTGTGCACTTCACAGTCCTTGGGCCAGTCCATGGTTAACTAGATTTATTTCTTATCTTGCAGAGAACAGATTCATAACAAAAAATAACCTCCAATAATTTCCAAGATGCATTTCAAATTGTGTAGGCTCTCACCTCGATCAAAATGATTGCAATAAAAAGCTAACAATATTTATGTACATTTTTTTTGTTGCCCAATTACGTAAATGAGTGCAATTTATTTCTGATGACAAACAAAATTGTATTCACCCACTGCTGCTATGGCAACAAATACATTTAGTGAGATTATATATCTTGGAGACCACTGTGGTGTGTGAGTAGTGAGCGAGCGCCCATTTGTAAAAGCTCTTCCATCATGATGAAAGACAGCCCACACAGCCCTAAATTGCTGATGAGCTTATTTTTAGTTGAGGGGCTACCCCTATGTCTGGTATCCACTGGGACAGAGAGGAAATGTAGAGCAGATTTCCCAGTTAATACTTGTGTAGCAAGCCTTCCTGCTCTGTAATTAACCAATTAACAAGTAACATGCCCCACCAACACCATACCTGATTCAATTTGCAATCAGAAATGCTCGTCTGCAAAGTTTTAATTGTGCCCGTGGCAATAACTTACTGTTTGTAATCACATTCTCTCTCTCCCTATATTGCACCATGGTGCGTTTGGGAGAAAAAACTTACTGGCGCAAGCTAATTCGGCAAACCTCCATGTTGGAGGTGAGCACAATGCCCATTACCGACAGGGCTTAGGGTTTTGCTGAACAACAGAATGAGAGTTAATATGCTCCCCAATCATTTACACTTTGTGCATTTATAGCCTCCGGTGAGAGGTGGTAGGCAGGCAGGGGAGCGTTCACTCAACATGTCCCCCTCATCATTGTTCCACAGTAAGGCTGTGTCGAGGCTACAGACTGCGGACACATGCAAAGATGAAGTTCCCTCCCTCCATCTTTCTTGCTTGCTTTTGAGTACAGTAAGGGAGACAACATCACCGGTTTTGACAAGGGAAACCACATGCTCTGTTTGCATGGTGAAGGTAAGCCCAGTGTCAGAGCCAATCAACATTCACCAGGCAGATATGGTGGATGTGCTGGATGAATCACAAGGCCGTCGTCTGACTGATTCACATTCTGACTGTTGGAACGCAAATTATAGGTGATTTAATGTTCCTTTTTTCTCTGCTTTTCTGGTGCGCTGCCAGGCCATACGCTGTGCTAAAAGGCAGAAATATAGTCTGTCAGATTTAAGTCACCACTAATTGTTCAGTTCAAATCCTTCCTTCTTCAGCAGACCACAGCCACCCACCGCCTTTAAAGATACATGGTTGATGCTATGGGCTACATTAACAATGGACGTCAAGCAATTACGAGATTCATGAATATTAATATGATAGGCAGAGGACAGACTGGGATTAGCATTGCACAGTTGATGCTACATAAGGACCCTAACCGCAAAACACAAACAATCTAGGGCAGCTATTCCAAATCCAATTGTTGTGAACATGAAGCCAGCTAGTTTCAGGCAGTGGGGTGAGTTTGGCCCACACATACCAATTAGGCCTGTTTCCAAAGCAATACTGCACAATGCTGCCCAGAGGACTGCAGCAGAACAAGACTTTGATTTCCCTCAATGTGATAGTAATTTCATATTCCTCTGAAAAGCAACATGGCTACCGAGGGTAGACTCTCGAGTTGATCTATGAAGAGCAATTCACAACAAGATGCTTGTTTGGTCATGCACATACAATTCCTCAAACAGCTACACAAATATACTGTGAATAGTTTAGTGGAGATGTTATTGGAACACACACACACACACACACACACACACATGCACACACAACAGCTTGTGATACATCCAAGGGGGCCTCTTTTATTGTACATCAGAATAGATCCCTTGGTAGAGTTGGGTTAATCGTTTGTATTTGACCAGTTATCGTCTCTCGCTTCCCCGAGACGTCTCGGTGTAATCCTGGTATCTGGGATCAAGGATCATGGCCACAAATGAGTGTGCCGCCTGTGGCCTTCACACCGGCTAAACGCCGTTGAGCCCCGGTCCCACCACAGCGCTTCAAACAGAGTCTGGAGTGGAGAGGGAGGAGGCATGTAATGAGAGCCGGGAGAATTACTACACTCTATTTATAGGGAGCGCATTGTTTACCTTGTTTTTTGGCTGCTTGTTTTGACTGGCAGTGAATTACTAATGAGAATAGACAACATTTCATTGCTATATCGTTATGTATCACCTTCCGGTACTTAGGCTGGAATTTACCTGTGAGAAGCTAAGAGGTGTTTTCATGATACTGCTTTAAAACCTGCGTGTTCCCCTCATTCTATTTACTTCTCTCTTGCTCCCTACCATGAAATACAATCATACTTTCTGCGCTGGGAGTAGCAGCAGCAAGACAGTCTATTCAGCCGGGTGATACTTACTTGTGGTGTGGGAGAGCCTATTGTTGGAATAAATCTTCACCCTCTCATTTGAATCACTGGGAATGCTTGATCATTTGTCACAGGGGAGGAGAGAAACCAAAGTACCCCAAAGAGAGTGCAGAGGTGTTACTGCACGGAGGCGGCCATATTAGCAGAGATATTCCTCAGGATTATGTGCCCCTTCAACCCGGGCCAGGAATTTGTCAGCAGAAGTGCAGATATGGCTCTATCAATAATCCATGGCATTGTGTATTTCCCAACTGATGCCATTATACGGCTGGGGGATGACAGCACTCACCAACTCCATCATCTTATCCACAGGGACCAGGATCTCATAAAGCGCTCTCAACATAGACATCTCATATAACGGGTAATAACTCCAGCCAGTTAATACAGGGGAATTATCAGGGAGAGGAGCGATGAACCCAGCAAAAACTGGGGCGTCCGCGGCAGTATTATGGTCGTAGAGAGGAAAGAGCCGGGGAGGGAGTCGGAACAGAGGGGGAGGGAACGAAGAGTGAGGTGGAAAATAGAAAGGGGCAATGAGAGAGCATGTGAGATAAGAGGGGAAGAGATGGAGAAAGAAACAGAGCGGGGGGGGGGGGGGGGAGAGAGAGAGATGGGAAGAAATACAGCGAGTGAGTGAGAGGTAGCAAGGTTGCGGTGTGGGAGAGAGGTAGAAAAGACAAAACAAAGAAGAGAAAAGGTGAGGGAGTAAGGAGAAGGAGTAAGAGAAATGAGTAAAGAGTGAGGAGAAGTAAGAGAGATAAATGAGACATCGGTTGTTAATGGTGTAAATGCAGTGTGAGAGTGGGCAATGAGGCCAGAGCTTCAGAAGAGTGTCTGTCTCTATGTCTTTTTTTTTTTTTTTTAATATCACCATGGAAAATCTTTACATGCTTTGGAGCCCTTCCCATCAGACTATGCATTGAAATGGAAGGTATCTTTGAATAAGACTCAATAACGGTGAGCTTCAGCCGGTAATCTCCCTAATCCGAATTAAAGCTGTCTGTAACGTTATTTATTATATGGCTTTCAGCATAATTTAGAGAGAGACGGGTATACATGATGCATGGTTACATTAAGACATGGACTTTCCCTTAATATCAATAGTAATATGTGGTGTTGCACTGATGCTTTTATGCCCTAACAGTAGTGAACTCTTCTTACCCAGCTGTGCCGCACCTTGTCTCTTTCTGTGTCACTCTCCATTAAAGGACAAATCCAGAGTGATTGGAGTTGTTGCTCATTTTGTACATTTTCCATCCCTTCAATGTTAATCGTGACAGTCTTTACATGCATGCGCCACAATTAAAGATATTTGAAATCAGCCCTACCTCTTGGTATGGATTTACTTATGGATTATGGAGTATGGATTTACTTATTTATTCAGTTCAAAACAGCATAACAACTCTGGAGACTAATTCAGTCAGTAAAGGTAATCTATCACTGTCAATAAGAAGCTGCCAATCGCATTTTTGCATATCAGGCTATAAACTTTTACATTTTGAAAAAAGTCACAGTTTCATATTAATGCACGTATTTGGGGATTCTGCAAGAGCCGAGATGAGCGATGAGGGAACCTCTTTCCGCTTTCTGCTTCTCTGATTTCCGTATTTTCCCCTCCAAAATAAAACCAGTTAGTTTAGTTGGCACCTTCTTATTTCCTGAGAATAGCTCATAATATTTAGGCAGTGTTTGTTTCAAAATATTTACTCTGAAAAACAACTAAGACGAACGAAAAATAGCAAATATATCATAACATGATTAAAACACTGGAAAATTATCTACAGTGATGTAAAGCAGTAAGGAAATGCAGGAAATAAGCAAAAACTCCAGTCACACTGGAATTGTCCTTTAAGTCTTAGGTAAACCATAATAAGCATCTGGATTCAACCCTCTATCAGGCCTTTTAGTCTTAAATGTGGGTGGGTGCCAGCCACCAGAGCTCTAAGCAGGGAGGTAGACAGGAGGGAGAAAATAAATATATAATAACACCACCCACCTAGCAAAGATATTCAGTGTTTGCATTTCAGGGGACAATAAAGAGGGCCATCTGTTCCTGTCATTCGTGCTTTATTGTTTTCCTCGGCGGGCCACTCACTTTGGAACACCACATCAAGCCCTCCCCGCCCTGCCTTCACCTCACACTCTCCATCCCGCAGACACACACACACACACACACACACACACACACATACACACACACACACACACACACACACACTACACTCAAGACATGTGTACACAAACGCACACACACACACATACACACACAGACTGCTCTCACTCTAAGCCTAGTAGGGCTGTAAGACAAGGAAGGGCAAAAGGGGGCTTTGGCATTTTGGGTCTGTGGTACACAGCACTCGGTCAAAAATGCATGGCAAAGCTGAAATGCTGAGGGGGACATGGCTTTGAATAAATTCTCGGTCCTTGTCCCCCATGTTGGTGCCAACAGTGGTATGGCAAACAGTGCCAAATGTTGCTCTCTTATTGCACCAGCTGCAGCAGGAGCATGAGAAGAGGAGAGAAGAGAAGAGACAAGACAAGAGGAGAGGAGAGGAGGGACAAAGCATGGAAATCAGACCACCCTTGTCTCCTTCTCCTGGCATGGGGGTTACCAGGGAGCAAGTCCACAATGTAGACCCAGGAAGTGGATGGCTCCTGGGGGACATATCTGCCAAGCTCCCCTTGTAGCACTGGATGAGGCTGGCAGCTGGACAGGGTGTGACTCCGGGACTGTGGTGACAGATACTGGGCCGAGTCAGAGGGAGAACACAGGTTGAAGACCATGCTATGTCTGATCATGAAGGATGGATTCTGGACAAATAAAAATGTCTTCCTGGTTTCAAACTGCATCGCCACCTATGATAGCTGTTTAAAGTGAGATCTTCATTTTTTGATTTGATTAGATTTTTTGATTTTGGCAACTCCTCTGGTGACAAGCAATCATTGCTGTGGTGTTTTTGTGCCACACTTCCCAGAGATCGCTTCACAATCAACCAGTGTCTCCAGTGCTGTGATGTCTTTTTCCTTGGATTTCCTTGGAATTTTTTTGAGTTTCTGTAGGTACTTGTCTTTTCCTTGTCTTTTCAGCCATGGTGGTGATGGCTGGTCATGCTAACTACCTAGTTCTTCTATTTAAACCAAACAAATGCACTACCAGGTGTTTGTAATAGCAATTGTGAAAGCATTCATGAACTGTGTATAGGTTGAATCACTATTGTGTTATATCAATCTGTGCAAAACCGACATTTATTTCCATGAAAATGTTGCAGATTATTACTTCTAGTTCCTGATAAACCAGCTAGCCTGGATAATGGAGATAAATATGGTCTATTATAGATACCCAACAAGAGAGATAATTTTCTAGTGCTTTCAAGTCAAAGACATGCTAATTTAATGCATGTCATAGAATAACATGTGTAAGAATGCTATAAATATACAACAAAATCCCACCACAGATACGTAAGTAAGACAACAGTCACAAGCAATATTTTTTTCTCACCAGTGAGATGACTGAACACAAGATTTGCAGGTGCTTTTCCATCACAGTCAGCAAGGTTAAACTCCAGAGAAATTAAACAAATTGCTCCTCTAATGCAGACTAAAACAAATGGAGAACTTTAGTGCACATGTGGAACCCTCTTGGGTTCTAATTATGTAAAACTATAGACATCAGAAGGCACTGTATTCTTTAATGAGCACTTGAGAGAACAAAGGGAATTTAAGTGCATGTTAATAAGGGAGACGAGACAACAGGAGGAGGCAAAATGCCACAGAAAGAATCACTACACATTAAATGGGGGCATTTGCCATCCTAACACCAGCCGCCACACAGAAGCAGCTTCCAACACTTCCTACCACATAATAATTGGGAGAAGTCTATTTCTCACACTGGTTTGTGGCAGTTAGAATGTCCACACGGCTAACGTGCAAATAGGTTCTCCATGGAAACAACATACAGCAAATTGAGATGAATGGAATGCCAGGGAATTGAAATTTCGCTGTCAGTACAGAAGAGGATGAGCCGGATGGAGATGACACACTTGGAGATGTTTCTCTCCACAACCTGCAGTCAGTGAACTCGCGCCTCCCCCCTGACCAGTGTGGTCCATGTAGGTAGGAAATTACAGGTTAAACTCCCTTGTCAGCTACTGGGGCTGCCAGCGGACTCCACAGCGCCACAGCCACAGTAGCATTTGGATTTACTCACTAACAAACAAGGCGTGATGTGTTCAGGAAGCTGTGTTCCACTTCGCTGGTTGGTAGGCTGGCCAATTAGCATTGACAAAGACTCCCGTGTGTATAGGCAGGCACAACACCGCCCAGATAGCACATTTCTGTTCAGGAGCCAAAATGGATTGCACTGTGGGGGGTCCTTTAATCCCCACTGTTTCAGTGAATAATGTTTCAAATCAAGAAACTGTGGTGCAGGATAGGCACCTTTGTAGCCATATGCCTGCTGCCTTTGTACTACCACTGCATTACTGTTGACTTGCTTAATTATAGTGTTTGCATGCATGTGTCCACATGTATAGGTATGCTTGTGCCTGAATGCATGCATGTGTGTATACATAGAGATTTGCATGATATTTTGAGAGTGAATACATGCACTCACATTCTCATATCACATATATTTGCATATGCATGAGCCTCTCTCGTAAGTGCTTTGAGTAATTGGAGTGAGGGGAGCCGTACAATAGTGAAGTGATTCAGAGTCTGTGATCCAAAGTTGTGCTCTCTGTGGTGCTGCAGTTCAATCAAAATGAGAGTCTTTGTTTGGCATGAATAGCTGCAGATCAGTACTGTACCTTTGCCACAGACTTTACAGGAGCTTGAGCAAAACTATGGCACTGACAGAACAAGGTTAGCACAGAGTTTCAGAAAGATGCTGAACTCAAGACAAACCTCAAAAGGCAAAATCAAAAGGTGTGTTCATATTCAAAGAAGTCTGCCTCTGTGTCTTATGTTGCATGGATCACTGCTGAGCTGCGGTACACTAATATATTGAATATTATAGAGTGTAGAAAATCATCTTTCAACAGTATGTAAGCAGTGCCTGTCAGTAGAGTTAAAGGTCTTGTGAATTATCAATATGTTTACTCTTCCATAGTCATGCTTGGCCAACCTTGGCAGAGAGAGTTGCAGCTATACATCTGGCAACACTTCAACACTTTTTCCTCATTTACTCAAATTTCCTATTGTTTACTCTCACAAGCCTCAAACACACGCTTTCACTGTGAAACGGCCTGGCCATCACTCAATAATTAATCATTATCACTTCAAAATGGTATGTGCTTTTTTACCTCTCCTCTAACAGCTCTCTACTCACAGAATAATTACTGGGTGGGGGGAAAAAAAGGTATGAAAGTATTTCATCCTATTCTATTCAAATTTCTCAGCACCCTCTTTGATTTCCATAGTCCAAAGTAAGGTAAGCCCCAGGGCGGTGATGGACTGTCATCCCTCCCCTGGGGGCAGGAACTGCTCTCTTCAGCTCCCTAATGATGCGCCTGTCTTTTGAACGGAGAAGCCCATGCCATGGCCTATCACTTAGCAAGCTTAACTAAGCAGGGGGGTGGTGGGGCGGACAGAGAGACAGACAAAGACAGAAACAGAGAGAGACAGAAGTGCGATGGTGTAGGTTCAGCTTTTTGGCACATTAAAGCTGTCCCTTACAGGGTTTCAAGCGGAAATGAAGCAGATTTCAAGCAGAAATTCCATGACACTTATAGCCATCCAGGACTCGCTTTAGCCTTAGCATAATTAATTGTCTCACTCATTGTTACATTGACCTGAAGTTGAAACTGAACAGAATAGAATGATAGATGACAATAATGTTACTTCTATCAAAATCTATCAGTTTGCATGTCAACATTTATTGTGTTATTCTTTTATCTTGATGAGCATTTGTTACATTGCAGTTGGAATAAAGAAGCCATATAGATATTAGATAATTGAAGACATGCTGCAGCGAAATACATATTGCATAACTGACAGGCAGTAATACAGCTGTTGTTGTCCCAGTATCACACTGTAAATATGAACATTCTCAATCTGGAGGACTCGGCATAATCACTGTTTATCCATTATATCCTCCTCTCTCCTGCTGAATGGCAGCACACACACAGTCGGATTGCCCTCAATCATTCAGTAATTGATGCTGTGGCATTTCACGCTTGTATTACCCAAAACAGCCTTGGTTTGCTCTCATCGCACCCCCCCACACCCCCTCCCTGCCTAGATCCTCCCTCTTTCTCCAAATATCCCAAGGCTTCTTTCCCTGCAATTTTCAGTTTAGATTGATTTAAGCTCTCCTGGAAGCCAATTTGGTCTGTTTGAATGTTCTTATAATCTCCTGATTTGATTCACCAGGGGACTGCTGTTCGTTCAACAGAAACAGCCTATACAGCAGAGGAGTAAAGAATAGCATCACGCGCATTGTGAAGCAAAGGAAGTGCAACCGCTATAAAAGAACAGCAGCCCGGGGGTGCTGGGAGTGGTCACAAGGACTTCCTTTCTTCCCCTGTCCTTTTTACATTATTAAATCACATAAATGCGGGAACACCTGGGACAGCCCATGAGGGGTGGGGGGAGAGGGAGGCGGGTTGAAGCACCGCCCTAAAAACCTTGGTAGTGTGAAGTATATCTGAATATAATTCTACTATAGTCTGTGGCAAGGATTAAACGCAGCCCACACTGTCAAACATATGGATCAAGCGTTCTTTTCATTTCTTTCTGCCCACCGCTCGCTGAACAGTTTTCCTGTGTTCCAAGAATCTAAGGGGGTTCCACACAGAACAGGCTTGGCTTTTGATGTAGGACATATTTTCAGGTTCATGTGTGGTGTGTGTTATTGCCCTTCGTCCCTCTGTTCCACAGCACACAGTGCTTAAAGGGGGGGGGGGGTGGAAATGACTAAAGGGAGGCTGCCTTTACTTTCCCTTAGGATATGTGAAAGACATAGGAGTGAATGCAGAAATATGCGACTGGAGAGGTTTTTGATTGTCTGCGCATGCACACGTGCATATGTGCATAAGTGCGGGCTGTGCATATGCATATCTGTGGGCTCAGGCTATGTTTGACAGCTATGGATTTGCTGCATCAGTATAGAAGCCAAGACTCAAGTCTGAGCAGCAGGCTGTATCCTGCTCATGCACATTCAGATGAAAGACAGGAAAGGTAGAACCACTTCCCTTAAACCTCTTTGAAGTAAAGTCAGAAGCAAAAATGATATGTGCAGAGATGGGAAGGAGGGAAGAAAAAGAATGTTGAGGCACTGGTATCATCTGATGAACCTGTGGGAGATAGAAATCAAGAAGTGTAGAGGGTGAAAAAGGAGACAGGGAGAGGGCGGGGGAGAGAGAGAGAGAGAGAGAGAGAGAGAGAGAGAGAGCAAGAGAGAGAGAGAGAGAGAAAGACATAGATACTGAGACAGAGAGTGTTTTGGGATGGGAATACACTCTGGGAGTAGAAAAAGCACACCATCTTTGCATTTAAAAACACTCCAAAACTTTGCAATATGAAAGGCAGGAGTAGGAAGGCAGGACACAAAAGAATATTCACAATGCCTAGAAAAAGAAAAAAAAAAAAAAAAGATGTTTCTTCTGCTTCTTCGCCTCTCTGCCTGGGTAGAGTCTCTCCACGTTGATCACGGTTTACCGTCTGAAGATGCATTGGCAGTTGTTGACAGAGTTTGTGATGGTAGTCACAGTTATTCCATAGAGAGAGAGAAGGGAGGGGCAGTGAGGGGGAGTCAACTCCCCTCTCTTGTTTTCTTGCTGACTCTCTTAACTGTGTTTACTCTTTCAACACTGACATCCAAAGGTATGCGGTGCTGATAAAACTTTCCTGCCCGCTGAAATTTAACATTGTTTTAGGCGCTTTAACTTACTCAAACAATCCCATACCACATATGCATTCAATATTCATTCAGTATTAAATTCAGAGGAAAATAATGAATGAATGACTTTGATGGAACATATTTAATGGATAGATGAAAAATGTCACTGGTAACAATGAGATTGTTATGTGTTTGATTTTTAGGTTTAGCACTGAAAAACACTGAAAAAAACCCACACTGAAATGTGCATTGTAATATAATTCAGTGTAGTTGTTTTTAATTCATGGATCAGTGAATCAAGTAAGTGATTATTTAAATTGTCCCTCTTTGTAAGACCTGAAGCTAGCTTGTCAATCACTGAGCTACTCGAGAGAACAATGAGGTCCATCTGTATTTCAGAGAATTGAGAATAGAATAAAGGGAAATAAAACACAGCAGCACATCAGCCAGTTTCTATAAAGATCTGCGAGGCCATTAGCTTGACTGACAAATAAGAAGCGGCAGCCCATTTGGAAAAAAAAAAAAATCAAGCTTTTAAAAATTAACAGATGATAAAAATCTGACAGTGGCATGGACAGAAACCTAACACTTAAATTTCCCTCCTAATAATCTTTGAGTCCTGTTTTAGGTGACATTTATTGGATCCTACTGTACAAGGCCCTATTCCCCTGGGTAGGCAAGCACTGCAATGCATTGATGGCAATGTTGGGGAGGCTATGATCATTCCCAAGTTTCATCCGGAGCCTCTGAGCCAGGATCGCTGGGAAACTTCAAGTAGACGCGCAAGAGCAGAGAGAGGAGATGAGTGAAGAGAAAAAACAACTGATTTCCATCAAAACAGATTGTCTAACCAGATGGGGACTATTCCAGAACTGGGGCAGGGTGGATGGGGAGGGACTTTGATTGGGCAAATCTCAACACAAACCAGACACTAGCACCAGAACAAAATGGATTTTCTAAGCACTCCGCTGCTCCTCTGTCATGTAATTCTAAATGTTTTTTAAATAATTCTGAATTAAGTTTTATTCAGTATACTGAATATTAAAGTATTCAAAATGCTGCAATTCAGTGTGGAATTGTACAGTTTACAGTAGAGAGTATACGTGTGTTTGTGCTTTGTTGGGAGGATTCGGCTCTACTGAGTTGCCAGTAAATGATGATGGCTATGTTTAATTTCCTGGACAGAGAAGGTGCTTCTGACCTTTCACCCTTTAATATGACATTACTGATTTACCAACGACCACCCTGCGTACTGGGTATGTCTGTGTGCATGTGTGCGCGTGCATGTGTGTGTTTGTGGTTTTGTGTGTATTTCATTAGTTCCTCCTATGGACCATTGCTGCTCCTGGTCCGATTCTGCATGCTCTGAGCATTATCACGGTGCCTCTGGCAACACCTGCGCAAAGCTCATCAGCATGCCAGCACTGATCCCCACACAAGGTCCTCCCCAAAGTGGACTGGATCTAACACATCCTTTAAACATGTTATCTGAGCCAGCGCACACTCAAGCCTCCAACAAGAGGCTCTTCTGTCAGCCACAGAGCAGGCAGAGTAAACACATATGCTCATTCCCAGGACTGGGGAGTAAGGCTTTACTACAGTAACAGCGATCAAATAACCAAAAGCGGTAATTGTAATCTATCAAATCTAAAAAAAACGCACTGATTTGACTGGATGTATATTTACAGGTGCTTTAAGGGAAGATGTTTACTTGTTCGGTTACTCAAATACATGTTTGAAAGGAAGATTTAGGTTATGACATCATAAACGGTAACAGAATTTTACATATTTTGCAATAAAGGTTGATGCTGGTTGTAGATATTGATGATGATATCACTATTCAAATTATAATAAACTGTTAATTTACAGTATTTGTATATTCTATGGATTTTGGAGGCAAAGCAACCAAAAAGTAAATGAAAGTAAGATTATGTTACTGAGTTTGAGTGTTCCAGCGTTACTGAATGCAGTTTTAAGCAGGTTTTACATTTTCAAAGTGACCTCCCCATCTCTGCTAATTCCCTTCTCAAGGTTTCTCAGGATGATGCCTTGTCAGAACGGGGGAAATGAAGGTGATTATTGACAGAGAGATGAATTTCCATACCTTTCCATTCTCACTGTGGTGGATTGATCGCAGATCAACCTCAACTCTCTAGCCTGCCGAAGAGTTCTCTCTCTCTTTTCGCCCTTAAACATGCCTGTAGCATTCCTGAAGGTCCCCCGCGATGCCTGGGGCTGTGGAGAAACTCCAATGAACACAGGCTCAATTCAATCTTTCCACCAAGCCTCCTCACCCATATGTTTATGATATGATGAGCCTGACATGCTCAGGCTATTAATTCCTCATCCGTAGAGACATTGATCTCACTTGCAGCAACCCACAACTTATCAATAATGGAATTTTTGAAAGGAGTATAGGCAAGGAGTAATGTCATGTATTCCACGTCCAATGAAAAGATATGACGCTTACCCTCTTGAAATATATAGTTTGCCTATAAAAGCCGTTTTATTGAGAAATACCAGTCTGATACGTACAGGGGCTCCTTAAATCTTTCCCATTTCTCCTGCCACTTAGGATGCCTCTGAGTGTACTGCAGTGTCCTGTGATGCTGGAGCTGTGGGTCAGAGTGTGTCACTAAATGGGTCCCCACATGACAAAAGCTCTTGTATATTTTAATGGGTTCCAGGACAAGATTTGATTTCTCCATCTTGGTCCCAGGCTGAAAAGCTTTAGGAGTCCAGTATGTAGAGTTTGTTAGAAAATTCCTTATGTTTCATTACTCAGTTTATAGATTATTGTCTGATATACCACAAATAAGTAAGTAAGACTGTCAATGTGTCTAAAAGCAACTATTCCAGAGGAGTAAGTGGAAGTAATCTGTGGTGAATATCCAATTAAAAGCCAATATTAGCAGTCTAGTATTAAGGAAAGAAAACCATGAAGTCTACACACACTTGTCCACATGCAAAAGTATATTTTCTACTAGGGCATCTTGTTTCGATACCATTCTTTGTCACAGCGTACTGTATGCATGTTAACTACAGAGTATGATGGCCTCGCTGTGTGTCAGAGTGTGTGGAAAAGCTCTGAGCAGCGCCTCTAATTCATTGCTAGCTGACTATCTAGTTAGCTGCTGAACAACAGGATTTTGCAGCCTGCTCGGTTCTGTCACCATGCAGAGCCAACCTAACTGGATCATCTGGATCAATCATCTGGCATCTTGTCACAGAGAAACATATTGATTTTAGCTTGTGTTTTGTTTACTTTACACATCAGTATCACTGATGGTATAGGGCGTTTTTTTTTTTTGCTGAGAAGGCAGTTCTTAATTTAGTTCTCCTCCTCCAAGCACTCTCCAATTTACAGTCAAATATTCTGATGTAGCAAAAAATTGTTTGTGAAGCTTAGATTAGTTCTAAATAATTATTAAAAAAATATCCTTATGGGAACAATTAAAATCCCACTGATGACTTAACAGCAAAAGCGTTCCTTCCAACAAATATTTGCATTTGTTGATGACAAGTGAATTTAATAAATTAAAAAATAAATATACAACTCAGCTTCTTATATGGGAAGGAGCCCATGACTTCCACATGACAGCAGAAAACAAATAGCCTATGTCCACAGGGATATAATCAATATGGACAACACATTGTACCTCGTACCTCTAATCCTCTGGATGCTAATTATCATTGCACCTGCCAGTATATTACAAGGGATGGATTTTGTGCTGTCACTGTGTATTGTTGGTCATATCTTGCTATTTGGAGAGAGGAGCACTGCCTGTGGTTTATCTATTAAGCACTGCAGAGAGGTGTAAATAAATACTACCTCATACCTCTCTCTCTCTCTCTCTCTCTCTCTCTCTCTCTCTCTCTCTCTCTCTCTCTCTCTCCGTGCAGAACAACAGGTTTCACGTAGTTGTGGGAACCCTGCATGCCATCATAGAGCTGGGTAAATGGAATAAACTATATCAAATTAAATCCCATCAACATTTGAGCGTCAGTGACTGAACGATTGCCGAGAGCTGCTTCTGCTTTATAGAAACATTTGGCGTTCTTTTGATGGTTTGACTTTTCAGCTCTGTTCATGCTTGTGTTTTTATTTGTCTTGTTTATCCCCCCATTTTTTTTTGCATCTACTGTAATGTATCTTTCTATTGTGAAAAATATGTCTTCACTATTTTAACATGTTCATGGAGCAAAAAAAGAACACTTTTCTCACTATTCACATAAAGATGCCTATCAACAAAAAACAACAACAAACAAAAAAATCCACTTACAGGTGACACCTGGTTTGTATTCTTGCCCAGTCCTCCAAGAAAACTTTAACTGTAGCAGAAATGCCCCAAATATTGAATTATGTATGGGAATCCATTAGCAATATAACAAATAGTTGGCTTCTTTAGCCGTGGTCGGTGACAGTCTATTTTCAGTTACAGGGGCAAGAATTCTAACCTTATTAAAGCCAACGTTATATCCTTTCCAAGTGATCTATAAAATTACCATAACCAGAACCCATGCCTACACCTGTAAAAAAAATCCTATTGCTGATGCTGCTGCTCTGTGTGTGTGTGTGTGTGTGTGTGTGTGAGTGTGTTGTATGTTCCCACATCTGCCATTGTCCAAAGCATCCACAGCTCGCATATGGGTGTGTTCTGTCATCCACCCAGGCTAGTTGTGCTGAGGCACTGTTTTTCCCATTCTAATGAATGTAGTTAAACTGGTTAGGTGCTGGGTCCAGGACGCCTTCGCTCAGGCTTGCTGTGCCTGAATCTAATGTGTAGACAGATGATGTATTGGAACCATCACATCAAGGAGTTGTTCATATGAGCCTGGGTTGCCTGGCTCTGCATAGCCTACTGTCTCCGTGGTGGGGGTGCTGAGGGGTGGGCTTGGACGGGGTTGTATTTTCTTTGGGGAATTGCGTGTTTCAGCAGTATGGATATTGCAGGCTGTGGCAGAAGGAATAAACAGACTTTCTCTCTCTTTTTCCTCTCCTCCCTTTCCTTCAGGGATGGGCCTGTTCACAGAGGCGGTTCTGTGACTGATGTTTGTCTGTGTTATGCGTCTATTTATTTGTTTGGCAAACAAATGCATTATTAACAAGCCACCGCCACATGTTATCCTCTCCGTGTATTCTCCGTTTGCATCACTGTCTTTCTATTCAAGTGCAAATTAGCTAGGTCAGTGCACAACCTTAACTACAATGGCAAAGTCTCAGGTGAAATTATTGACTCTAACAGATATATAACTCTGCTATAGCCTTGTGAATAAACAATAATAAGAAAAAACATATTCCAATGTGTCTAAGTAATTTGCTCCTTGGTAAAGTCTTCTTTTTTATTCCTCAGTAGAAGAGGGCACAGGTGGTTATGTCTCACACAGGTTATGTCTCCCTGGCTTTGCCGACAAAATGCTGCCATTACTGTGGGCCGTGAAATTAGCAGAGCTCATTTGGAGGGAAACCTATGGAAAGAGGTTTTAAAAATGATATAAAGAGGTTTGGACCATTAAAACCGGTGATAAATCCTGACATTCAGTATGCATTTCCTTTTAACTTGCTGCCACATTAGATATTAGATTGAGTGGGCCCCTAAGCGTCATTTCAGACCCAAAAGGAAATGCCTGTAGGTTTGCCTGAGAACAGCCTGAATAAAAATAATGCTGTGAAAGGCTTATTCGCTCTCACAATCACACTTAAGGCAATTTCAGCCATAACAGGGACTGGGACGGGGAGAAAATGAGTCTTTGGCAAAAGACACCATTTTTGTGGAAATTTTCACATGCATACCAATGTATTTGGTTCATCAGCAATCAGAAAAAAGGCTGGAAAGTGAAAAGGTTGTTAGGGTGGCTCTCCAATGATAGCGAGGGCCTCTTGAGCAATATACAATGCATGTCCACACTTTCCAATGGAACAGTGTAGAACAAACGTAATATTGGAATTCAGTCCTGGCAGCATTTGAAAGGAAATATTTGTTCCATCAGTCAAAGTGACCAGCCTTTAAAAAGCGGAGCTAGAAAGATAATTAGTGAATCTGGGGCTGATAGGTACACTCTGCAGCAACTCGGCTTCTGGTGATATTGCTGTTTGTGGGTCCCAGAGGAATTACTCGCCTACTTCTTAAACTATGGTTCGGGACCCAAAATGGGTCATGAGCCGATTTCTGATGGGTCCCTACGTGCCAAGAGTAACGACATGTTTTCATGAGCTTAGGGCCCAGAATATGAGACACTACATTTCTCATTTGGGTCCCAGGATGCAAAAGTTTAAGAAGAGAGCTTCTCACTGAAACAGAAAAAAATGTGTGAGGATGTAGGGAAGGTCGAGTTTAGCCTCAGACCAAAATCTGAATGTGAAGCTGAAATTATTCAGATCAAGTTTTTCAAGATCAAGATCAAGATTTTTTAGGGGTATGAAGCAACTCTACAATGCCAAAATTAACCATCAAGTCATTTAATCTAGCAGAGTCATACCATGTTCTATTTCTTAAAACAAGAAAAAAAATCTGCCAGTGGGGTGAGATAATTTTACTTGTTTCCAATTCAAAGGATTTTCTTAAATCAAGTGCCATTTTCTTAATACTAGTGGAGTGAGCCGCCTAATTCTGCCTTGTTTCAAAATATTACCACTTGTTTCTAGAAAATTCCTGAAGCAAGTGAATCTGTATTGAAAGCAAGTGGAATTATTTCGCCCCATTGGCAGAATGTGTCCATTGTTTTTTAGAAAAATAAGATTTAAAACTGAATTTGAGACTAATGGTAAGATGGACTTTTTTGCAGTGAGGAAAGAAAAGCTGTCAGTATGAAGCTGAATCAACACACTGTTGGTAGACCAATCTAACAGAACTACTAAGTTATGACATATTTTGAGGATAATGAGGTCCAACGGTGTTTTATATCAGGGAATAAAAAGAGCGTGGAAACATGTGGTTTGGTTAGAAGTACTGAGCCAACATTGGTATATGGCACAAAAAGCTGGTACAAAGATTAAGAATGAGTCTATTTCAGCATCAGGCAAGAGCAAGGTTCAATTTTTACTGCTCCTTTTTTTTTTCAATTAGGCCCTTTTTTCATTCACAATAAATACATGAAAAATATGGAGGGGATGCTTTGATGAAAGGAGGAGGTTGGCATTCCTCTTGTTTGCACAAATGATAAATGTATTTCCCTTGTTAACTTGGAAAATGTGAGAAAAAAAATGACACTTTACCTGCCAGCTAATCCTTGTTAAAATTTTTTACAAATCACCCACTGAAGATATGCAAGGCAATGTAATTAAATTTTTAGATGTTCAGAGACTAAAAGACGAGCTGAAATGAATGTCAAAGCCATCTTGATCTTCAGACGACAGCTTTCAAATCAAGACCAGAAGACTTTAATTCTTATTGCTAAAATGGTTTTAATGTTGTTTTTCTACAGCGGTTTGAAGATGCGTTTAGATGTTTGCAAATACGAGCCGCTTTGTTCAGGGCTGAATGAACAGGAATTAAACTTGTTGTGATGTGTGTGTGTGTGTACAGTACGTGTGTATGCCATGTACATAATATTCATAAGTGCACATGAGCACACTTTGTCTGTGTATGTGTGTTTGTGTGCGTATATATGTTTACACACCAAAACCGCCCGATTAATGAAATAACTGACATTCTTTATGAGAGCCTGGAACCAAAGACGACATCCCTCTGATGACTCTATTACATAATTTAGACTCTAATGCATAGAGCACCGCTGCGCCTCATGCTGCCAGGGCCCACGGTGCAGCCACTCTGTGATCTTACTAGAAGTGCTGTGTCCTAGAGTCATACCAATAAAAGCACCAACCCTCAAAGGATGCGTATCATCAAGACATAATCTTTCAAGAGACCGGCGACGAACAAAGACGTCTCTAAAAAAGCTTAAAGGCCGTACGAGTTCGGGGATTTTTAATAGCAACTACCAGTTTTGTAATGATCTGTGTGTGGCCCACAAAGCACAGTAGAATGCCATCTGCGCTTCCATAAAAGTGCCCCCCATATTTGAAGATTGATTGTACTTTTGTACTTTAGGGGCGGACACATGGTGGGTTTATACTCCAACATCGTTGATAAATGTTGATGATCCTGGATGTGCTGCTACAAACACAAAACTCTGCCCAATCAATTAGGCTCAATGGCTAGACCAGGTTTGGAATCATTAGGTGTTTTACTGCATCAGAGACTAGAAGTTGCATGTCAGCATGTCTAATCATTAGTATGTCATGGTAGTGGTTGATCACATATCTTCCTAGATTAAATATAAAGATTTCAACAACTTTCTGTCATCAATTTCACCACCCAGTCTTCCTGCACCCAAAGAATCACATGCATGAAAGTTAAATTAAGAATTACCTTGTTCATGGAGGAGTAGATTTATTGTGATCAATTTAATAAGATGCCATAATTTATTGCATTTGTCATTTGGTCTGTTTACTGATTACTTGTTTGACATGCTATCTCAATTAGCTAAGGGGATAATTTTGAAATAGACTTTTCATTCCAGTATGGGCACAATTAGCAGTTTATAGGCCAGTTTAATACACTCTCCAAATCACTCTGATTTGCTGGCAGTTGTTACTGCTTTGTGCAGTCCTATTGCTGGCAGCAGCAGGCTATCAGCAGGTCTTTCTGCTTTGTTCTCAGCTGTTGTGTTCTGTTCTACAGAAGATGAAGGTATTACAAAATGGTAGCAGATATCCATGTTGAAGAAGCAAGACCAACAAACTCAAATTTCCAGATGCTCACATGTATGATATTGATAATTAGAAATGCAAATGCTCTCCTATCCCAACAGCTGTTGGCTTTCATTCTTGATCCACATGAACAAAGAATAATTTTTATCTTTTCTTATGTTTGTGAGTGACTGTTCAGAAACAGTACAATGATATGATGTTTCAATAACCAAAGGATTATTGTTAAGTGTTGCAATGTGGCAGTTAACCCTTCTGACAGATTTTCTACATTACTTACAAACTAAGTACGGTTTCTCCAAAAATGATTTGGATATTAATGGCTTCATGTTGTCTTTGTGTTGAATGGGCATTTCCTCTGCAGAATGGCATGCTGTTAATATAAGGATCAGCTTTCATGCCACTCCACCAATCAGAGGGTCTTCATCTTTTTACTGGAGTGCCATCTTGTTTTGACTAAGTCACCAAAAATAATGTTTTGGACCTTTACAACCTCCACACCTTTTTTGCACAAAACCTAAATTCTTTAGCTAATTTTTGCCTCCACACCAAACTTTGAACATTTGAAAATGCATTTAAAGATCATATGACGCTAAACTCTCCACTTAAACCAATACAAAGTTTGTTTTTAGGCCAGGTGGCAACTCGTTTGATGGGGTGAGCCACGGTGAGGCATTCTGTTGCACCTCTTATCAGGTTTTAAGTGAAAATAGTGCTATTTTGATGGACACTGATTTAATTAATATAATTGTTCTAATGGCAGATGACTGACACCAAACATTACCCGGGTCAGACTTCAAATCCAAACAAATCAAAACGCACAAGGCATGACATCCATTTTTGTCATTTCACATACAGTAGGCCTACTTAAAAAAGCTAGCTTGCTCACAGTTTTCACCTGTGATGAGTTTTTCCAATTAGAGCAGAAAAATCTCCCCACAGACTCACATGTTAAGGTAAAGACATTTGTCAGCACACCATAGCCCAGCTTGTTTAAAGGAAGTTGAAAGGTGTGGCCCTCCTGTGCACTTGACTGTGTCTCCAAAGCTAAAATGGCGAAAGCTAAGTAGAATACAGATAATTTAAGATAACTCCATAAAGAACCACAAATTGGTCAAATGCCCATAACATTTCTCTTCACTGAGCTGAGGCTTAAGTTTGCCCTTTGAGCCAATAATCTTACATCAGAGAGCACAATCATCTTGACCTGCATAATCACGTACTGTAACTCTTCCATAATTCTTCCCTAAACCTGCCTTCTTGACCCTGTTTCTGGACAAACCATAGGAGATTATACTGAATGTACAAAATATTAGGGACATCTTCCTCATATTGTGTTGCAGCCCCTTTTGCACAATCCATATCTCAATTGTCTCAAAGCTTTAAAATCTAACTTGTCTGCTTCTCTTTATCTCAACCTCCTTTGTGATGGGTGTAGATTTAATAAGGGAAATCAATGAGGGATAATGGCTTTTACCTGGATTCACCTCATCAGTCTACTTCATGAAAAGAGTGTCCCAAATATTTTGTACATTGTGTATGTTTCCCGTAGAATCTTCCTTTATTCATCAAAGAACTGTATATACAAATAATTAAGGATTGACTAAATTATCTTTGGTAAAATATTTTATTCTAAGCCTTATCAGAGGGGGTAAAAATGATTTCACTTAAGGTGAGTGCCAAACTGTCTGATATCGCAACCATTCAAAAAAAAAATCACTAAATAAAAGATCGATTGTGGCACTTGTACAGGATCTTGTCTGAATCATCTCGGTTCTGAATTTGGGTTGAGAGAGAGAGAGAGAGGCGAGGAGGAGGGGTGGGGTGGGGGGTGCAGGGCGATGTGTGTGGGTGAAGATGTCCTGCAGGGTTGATTTTCCCCAGTACGCCCAAAACAATATCTTATTGTCTCTGGCTTCCCATTATATCACAATAAAAAAAAAACCTTAGACACCATGGTGAGGAGGGAACTTTGCGCTGGTGCAACTACAGTGTAGGCTATTTTTTTTCTTCTTCTTTTATCATTTTAATCTTCACGAAATCTAATTCACCATCAAAGTTGATCGTGATTTTACTTGAGAGTCGATTCTGCTCTGAAAGAAAAGGTTTCTCTCTGGTTTTTGTTCGTCCTGCGCTGCGTAAAGACGCTCCAAGGTCTAGCGGCTCAGTTCTGTGTGCAGTAACGTATTACATTTCACAGTTACAAGTATTGTAACGGATACCTATTTCAGTTAATACTATTACAGTTACCAATCAACATGAAAGAAAAAAGGTCGTTACTTTTGTTATCTCTAAATATCATATTAAAGTTGAACCTACCAAAAAATATATCTCTCCTCCTTCCCTTGATTCTTTTACTGCTCCCTGCGAGGAGCCCCTACAGTAATAACATTATTTTTGAAATGAGTAACGAGTAATTAGTAATGCGTTACTTTTTTTTAATAAGGAGCCCAGCAGTGTGTTTCAGCACCTCGGACAGAGACTAAGGCGCAATGGGTATTGAGTTGATAGTGGGCCTTTTGGCTTCATTTACTCTCACTTCCATAACAGGCATGATTTTTTTGTTCAGTCTATTCCTCGTCAGTGCAAAGTCATATGAATAAAAAGTGATAGATGCGCTTAGCCTATACAATACAATATCTTTTATTAAGCGGGACATATAGGGATTCTTCTATTATTTCCACAATGTACATTTGGTGAGCAACGTCACTGAACATTAAATCAGTCAAAGCTACGCAGATCCGAAATGTAGAACACACAATAATGTGAATATGTACTTTATAAATTATATAATGTTTTTTAATAAAAGGGCTCTAAGTTGTCTCCGGTGGCTGAAATATGTCGCCTTTTTTCTCTTTTAATAAACTCTGAATAGTAGGCGGCCTACATTTGGCTTATTTTCAATATGTTCAGCATCCAAACGCAACACCATGGACAGCACAAAACAAAAAAGAAAAAACTTCCATTCGTGCAAAAAATGCCTTGGGCGTGAAAGCACTTCTTCTCTGGATGTCCATAATTCCATATACTTCACTTGGACGGAAACCATAATTCTTTAAGGCTATACAAACATAAAATAGAGCATAACACACTCGGCCTGTCCAGGACATAAGTTCTTCCACTTTTCATCTTCTCCCGTCCATTTTGCCCAGGTGCACCTGTTTGTCTGTTGGCAAAGTTTGTTTTCCAAGCGAGAAAAATCCAAATAACCGACAAGCACACGCCACAGGCCGATCAATACGTTTAATCATCCAGATTGCGTTAAAGTTGACTGATGGATTTGGATATATGAAACTCCAAGGAAACGTTCATATTTGACTAGATAGTGGACGAGTGTAGGTATACAGATATTCGTCGGCTTCCTTGGCTGACAGTTTTTTAAGTTCAAAATAAATGGCATGGTTTTTTTGTTCCTCGACCTAGAAGGAGAGTCCCGTGCGACGTAGGTCATCGCAGATTATTAGATTATAGAGGAAAGACTAGAAAGCCTGAGAAGGTGGAGTATTTCCATCCGCCCATGAGGGTGCCCCGTTCCAGCTTCAGATAGACCCGGTCCTCCCGTTCAACCATCAGCAGTACTCCGTTGCTGGCCGCCTCTCTCGTAACGTCCTGGTCACCGGCAAATGCTGATATAACCGGATAATCATTCTGCATCAGGTTCACCTATAGGGTGCGATGAAGGGGGGAAAGCAAGCTCAATTTTTAGTCTCATATTCAATTCCGCCGGTGGACTGAAATTAGATCTATTTTCAGTATTTGTATTTGGATGCAGACCAAATAGGCTATTTGGTAATTGCTCACCTGTATGGTTTGTCTGTTGTAGACCTTGACCACGTGAAAGCTGAAACTATATATTCCCCTCCTTGGCGCCTGGAAAACACTTGCTTTGAGATCGAAATGGTTGCCGATGTTCACTAAAACCTGTGACCAAAAAAGGCGCACAATGAGAGAGCGCTGTGTTTTTCCAGGTGCATGCTTTACTTTAAATCAGAACTGGTTTTAATAAATTGTCCCTGCTATCCTTAGTAATAACAGAGCAGCATATCAGTCTGATGGTTCTTATATGCCAAATGTTTTAGGCTGCACTTGATTCCCACTGTGTAAGATTCCCCACGCGTAAGAAATAATAGGCCGCTATCCAAAGACCTCAGCAGTGAAACTTGTCTTGATGGGAACATCCAACCAATAGCAATAAAGCACAAATCTAAATTCTGCCAAGGCCTAAGACGCATATGTGATAAATGATTCTGCATGCATGATCCTTAATTTTGGCACCGCATTTCCAAATTACGCCAATTACGCACAGCATTAAATTAGCCATACCCATAAGAAAACAGCTTTCTGCTGTTTACCTTAGGGAGGCTTAGGGATCAGATTACACAGAGCGTGAGTAGTGATAGGAAATCAATGCAACATCACCTTTAACAAGTTATGAACGCCCACAGCAAATACACGGGAAGTCATATAGTGTTAAACAAAAATAATGAAACAACCGAAGGAAAACAGTAACCACTGTAACTAAGTTGATGAACCAAATCAGATTATGATTCGACTGGTGATGGGCTGTGTTACTAGCAAATTTCCGTAGACACCTGACCTGGTCAAAATAGATGGTCATAGACGTGTTGCTCATCTCTGACGGCTCATGGTTGGTTCCACGCACGGCTGAAAAAGCCACCTTTGCGCCGGCGGAGCGGACGGATATGCCGAGTGAGGAGGTGACTGCTCCGTCCGAAGAAGGGTTCGAGTCGCACACCACCAGACACTTCCCTTCCAGCACGATGGGCTCCGTGTCGTTCTGGCCGAGGCAGAGAGCCACGCCGCATCCCAAGAGGAGGGTCAGTGCCAGCATGGCACAGGGTCCCGGGAAGCGCGCTGGCACCATGGTCGGAACGCTGATCCTGTGCACACTGATACAACCCGGCAGCCCCTTGGAGGTTTGTTAGTACTCGATCACCTGGTCCAGACTTACTCCCTTCTCTCTCTCTCTCTCTCTCTCTCTCTCTATCTCTCTCTCTCTCTCCCTCCCTCTCTCTCTCTCTCTCTCTCTTCCTCTATCTGTGATGCTCCCTCACTCTCTCAAACACCCTCTGACACACAGACGCACTCAGACTCTCTCCGGCTCTCTCACTCCCCTCCCTCCTGTGCGTCTTAGTTGATTTTAGGGGGGTCTTCAGACAGCTGGTGTTGTAAATCCTGATGATTAAAGAGTAAAATAAAAGTGATTATGTCAGAGAATACTAGGAGAACTATCTTGCATAGTTGCCTGAAAAAAACTTGAACATATTCTGTGTGCGTAAAGTAGCCAGCGTGCGTAAAAGCAAAGGTAGTCTATTATGCGTAAAATATCTAAATATTCACGTTGTTTGCATTAATATTGATGTTGTATTGGTCCGATATTGATCAAATCATCTGTTTAGGCTACTGTAGAATATCCCCCAATACAGTTATGCGCCACAGCTCTTTCAGTTACAAGTTATATATTCCATCCAAAATTATAATCCATCGATCCGCTAGCCTCGTACTTATTCTTGGTAATAGCAAAACAAACACTTGGTAGACATTTCTTACTCAGGAAAAAGTAAATGTCGGAGCTTACCTGTGCAATCCATCCCGCTGGTATGCTCTCTGTCTCTCGCAGACTGAACTGAGCGCTTGGATCGCCGGTGCAAAGAAGGAATCGTCTCTTGGCTCCCTTTAGAGGGACAATTCACGCCCATTCTTTGAGTGTAATGTAACCACTGCAGCGAGACTCCTCAAAAGTACCCCACAATCGAGAGCACACGCGTGGATTAATGAGTTTGTTTACATATTAATCAGTTCAGTGTTGTGAGCTCAGGGGGCCTCTCGGGACGGCAGAGATCACTTGCTCTCAATGTCTGTAATTTATATGCTATGGGGTTCTCACGTCGCTCCCTGATTAATCTGAGATGAAGGGGGTTGAACAGCGGATAACCTTGCTGTTGCATGGCGGATTCGGCATGCATGTATATGTTACTAATTTGAGTCTAAAACCAGCATTTTTATGAGTCAAACATAGATACTTGTGCGCCATCCAGTGGCAGACAGCAGAATTTGCCTGCCTCTGCGTTTCAGGTGTACACAGAAACGCCACAGCATAATGTTTTAAATAATAAAACTGTGCGCTATTTGGCTTATATATTTCAGATGAACAATGGATATTGGCATATCAGCAAATCATTTCACGTACGCATCATATTTCACAAACATGCCAAGTTGAAGGGAGTTGACAGTTTGGAAAGTGCCTGCTTCACAGTCAAGGACCTGCAGTCCCTGTACCTTTCTTACCCTTTCTTTTCAATTCATCCCTGACATGTCATCATCCTTTGAAGAGCTGTGTAGAGGGCTCCTTATCAGTGCTCCACACCTCTGAAGGGTCTGAGAGTGGGCTTCAGTGAACCCTCACTTTAGCCCTCTAATGAGCTGTCACTCTCCTTACTTAAATATATGCTAATTGGCTGGATTATGTATGGAGCTCACATTCATAGAGGAAGGTATAGACTGTGTTTGACTTCACTAATTATCCAAATAGAGAGAGGGAGGTGAATACTTCTTTTAACAGAATTCATCAGGACTGTGATCTATATTTCAAATGCAATCAAAACAGATGGATTAGGCTCTATAGCAGATGCTATTAAACATGCATGCTGGACTCGCTCAAACTCACACAAAACATACAGAATATGTAGATGAAACAACTACCAACATCAATATGCAATGCCCTTGTATAATGATCCATGACTTGCACTATTTTAGACTTAATCATGGTTACTCCGTCCCCACACCCTCCAACCCCTTTCTCAACCCCATTTGACAAACATTGCACTGTCAGTGCTGACTGACAAGCCATGCAGAAGAGTGACATCAGGTATCCAAGAGCCACAACTGACCCCAGGCCTGCAGAAGGACACACAGCTACAGAAAACATCAAATGTCAAGTATGGGGGACATGCAAGGAAAAGGCATGTGGCCTACATGGCATTACCATACCAGAGGCTGCCGTTGCCTGAAGAGGGTGTGCACTTCCATCAGGCAAGCTGATCGGCCAGACTGACAACGACGTTACGGTTATTTTCCCTGACAGCTAGCAGAGCCTACTGGCTCCCAGGAACGGGGAGGTCGATCATGTGACGGGTCTTAAAGCGAGCCATCTGCTTTTGCAATGTAAAGAGACTTCGCCTCAGTCTGACTGGCTTTGTTTTTCTGCACAAGTCACAGCACAAGCAAGTACTTCTATGGGCAGAAAGCATTGGGTAACCTACAGTACATTAACAGCATGATTCCCCTTGTGACTTGGGTTTGATTTTGCTCAATGTAACGGTCATTACTTTGGTTAAGAAATCAGTCTGTCAGAATGTGTGTCTGCATGGAAGGTAATTGCTGTTCATTTGATCTTTCCTTCAGAGGAGTTATGCCTTTTTCTGTTTGTCCTAAATTCATTGCATCTTCATCTCCTGTTTCATTATATAAATATTATACATAAAATATCCTGTGCTAAAAAGCGGAGGAAATCCATAACAAGAAGCACTGAGCACTCGTACCACCATGTGCCTCAAGAGGTCTAAAACAACCACGTTAAGACAAATGTGTGTGCACTGTGTGTGTGTGTGTGTGTGTGTGTCTGTCTGTCTGTCTGACTGCCTGTCTGTCTGTGTGCGGCTATGTATTCTAAATGTGTGTGTGTATCTTCATGTCTCAAAGGTCAACGTCTCCAACAAGTTCATACACCATGGGAGGTCTCTCTCACTTCAACCCTGAAAGAAACCTTCGTGAGAAAGAGATTACAATTTCGCCTTCTGCTTTGTCTCTCCTGTGCCTTACATCAGTAAGACGTGACCTCTATCTTAGCATGTGTGTGAGGAGAAAAATAACATCAATCTTCCACTTCCTCCCCTGCTAGTGTTGGGCTAACACCTAGCCTCCCTGATGAGGAGTATATTGCTAACCCGGAGAAAGGTTACAGCAAACAGCACTGTGCCTGGTATACAGTAGCTGATACAAGTTTGTCAGCTACCCATGTGTGCGTGTGTGCGTTTGAAGATTTAGCTGTAGGTGGCAATAGCAGTGGAAGCAAAGAAAACTCATGTAAGACTATTTGAAAGGGCTGCTTTCAGAAAATAATCAAACAAGACAAACTTGGCTCCTGGTTTTAAACATAAATCTGTCTGCTGTGTGAATATGAAGCCTTGATGGGCCTCATACTCATTATGTGAATTGTAAAACACAGCAGACTCATCACGGGTGACTTTGGGAGAACCTCTACTTTCAGAAAAGAGACACATAAAAACAGTGAAGAACTATATTGGATGATTGACACAATAAACTGAAGCAGAAGAAGTCCTCCCAAGTTGTTCTGTCTCAGGTTTGTTTTTAATTTCCCATAGTAAAGTATGATGCTGACTGAAGGTCTCAATTCAACAGACAGCCACCTAATAATCCTGCATAGATTTTATGTTTAAATCTTCACAAAGGAATATTTTGCAGTGCAATTATTATGTTCAATTCAATACCTCTTAGGCCTTGAGTGACATATGGCATGCAATGATGTACACACAACATGGGTGGAAAGCAATAAAATACTATATTTTATGGGGGGAAAAATGGCATACTTTTCAACAGAAATGTGAGAGAAAGAGAATACCACTCAGTTTGATAATTAATTGCAAATGTCATTCCAATTGTCTAGTCCAATAAATAGTTGTTAACATTAACAACTCTCTTCCAGACCTAGAAACAATAGCAGGCTACAAGACTCTTTGATGTCATCAAGAAATGAACGTTATTGTCATATAATATTATCAGTTATGACCCAGAAAGTGGACCTTTATTGCCACAAAATATCCCTTGCTGCTCTTAGTCACCTTTCCATCTTTCCCAGTTTGTTCTCTGTGTACGAATTCTGGCAGTTGTTCACAAATGCTCCCAAATACTGATTGGACTGTCATCGACTAAAGTACACAAATAATATGAATTCTTAGGCGTATATTGGATGGTTTCCCCGTTGACTGTATTTTGAAGACTTTGATTTTGAAATGTCTTACCGGAAGTCCAAGCAATGCTGCTGCTAGCTTCATAGCCAATCTACAGGCGCTCACGCGGCTAGGTTGAACTTTAGTAACGGTTAACCTATCTAACTTAATTGAAAATCAATTGCCATTACAATTACACCTATAACCATTTCCAACCTCGTTTAGCTAAGCTGCGATTTTATTTGCAGTTGGGGGCACTTGTTCAAAATAGCCAGAAAATGCTGGTCGTACCAGCAGCTCACCTGTGAGCTCCTTTAGCTGTTGTCGGCTACATGTGAGGGGAAGTGCAGAGCAGAGCTCGCTACACTACCCGAGGTTAGCTGTACATTTAATGTAATGCTGACTTAACCTTGTTTTTGACTCTGATCCACCATATTTCTTCACCAGGTGGCGTTTTATCAACTGTCAATAGGCCTACAATCTACTCGTGGTAGCCTATTTTCCATGTTCTAGGCCAGTGGTTCTCAACGTGGGGTCCGGGGACCACCAGGGGTCCTTGAGGGGATTCCAGGGGGTCCCCGGCAAATTGATTAATTGTGAAATTATGAAACCTCACCATTATTTAATTTACAAGAAGTTAACACAATTAGAGAATGTAGAAGAATGACTGTTTTGATCATAGTTTCACTGTTATCTCTCTACCTACAATACAGATAGTCTAACCCTAACCCAAAATCATATCCAACAATAAAAATAGTCTCGGATTTGGGTCCGAGAGACAAAATCTCATCAGATGGGGGTCTGTGGATCTAATGTGGACTAAATTAGGGTCCTTGATATGAAAAAGGTTGAGAATCACTGTTCTAGGCTATATTCATTTTAGCTCTGCGAGATGACTATTGAACAGTGACAATAGAGGGATCATTTGGTTCAGTAGGGATAGGTGTTTAATTTACAAGACAATCTTCACTCAAATTAATTGGCATTTGTCGGCGACAATCAAATTCAAATGATTCATTTGTGCGCTTTAATTTTGAAGGCAAAATCGCTAGACCGGAAGGCTTATCTGTGCTAGTAGCTGCAGCTTGACTTGCTTGACTTGCCCTCACCATGGCGACTGGACGCGGACAGTTCTTTCGGAGTTTCATAGAGGGTCTGGAGAGAAAACCTGCACAGCCACTTCAAGGCAGAGGAAAGGCTACTAAAAAGAAGAAAAGACATCCCAGGACAATGTCGGCCCTCAGGTGAAGCATCAAGTGACATGTTATCCCATGCTGGCTCGGCGTAAAATAATGAAATCCGTGGTCTGGAAACCACAGAATAATTTTAGACTAGACTGCTGCCAACGCCGTACTTTAACACGTTAACAGTCTGTAGCCTACCTTGCAAATATAACCGATGTTGTATCTGTCTCATAGGAGGCCCGGGTCAAGACCAGTGAAACAAATGGCAGCACCAAATGCCGATATTTTAACAGTGCCAGGAGCAAGGTTGTCCAAAACTGCTGACAAATCATCTCGAGCCTCCACTCAAAACTTCCTAGAAACGTAAGCTGTCCACTGATGTTTGTGTTTGCCCAAATTCTCACCACTTTCAGGTTCAATGGTCAGAAACTGTCCTGTTTCAAGTACAAACTTAATTGTCCCTTAAGGAAAATGGTTTGCAGACAGGGTTGGTAGTAAAACTCAAGCACAGTAGAATTATTACAGGCTTAAGACACTTCATCAGCCTATGTGTCCAAACTAAGCAATCTAATTAAAGTGGGAATACAGGAAGAGTCCCTGCTTCTTTTCCTAGTGAGTTTATGCACTTTAAGTAGACACCAAGGGGGCATCAGCTCAAACTGCCCAAGTCAGTCAAGAAGGACCATGACCTTCCTCACCTGGTTCACATCAGTAACCTTAGTGGCTATTTTCACCGAGCTCCGCAGTCTGTTTTTATTGTTTAATCTGAAACTGCCAAACCAGGGTGCAATACAAAGGGTAAAAACAGATGAAAGGAAAAAAAAATCAGATTGAACAAGGTTATCGTTTGACCATGCATATTGAAAGAGTTAATTTTCCATTTTTATCTGCCATATGAAAAACAAACCCTCCCTTATCTTCTTGCAGCACCTGTATTTGTCTCATAAATCGCTAACAGCTCCCATATATTTAGATTTATTGAGCTGTCCAACAGTTCAAACTGAGATTAACAGAAAATCTTTACTGTCAAATGTGGCTCAAGACCTCAGCTAAGCACAACTGACCACAACTGAGCCAGAAAGTTCCCATTTCAGTCTGCTGGGAAGCATTCAGTGTCCAAAGGTTGGACCAGTGGTTTCTAAAATGTCTAAACACATTTTCGGCAACTTTGTCTATTTACCCCCAGTGAATGGTAGAATGAAGCACCTGCCCTACCAGTGTATGACACATCATTGCAGATATGTAGTTCAGATATAACCATACTGGATGCTTTGAGATGTATTTTTTTTTATAAAAAGCAACATGGATGATGTAGATTAGTCAACAGATGGAATTATGGAAACACTTTTGAGGAATTCAAGCCAACAGGACGTTCCCTGACTCTGATAGGTGCCCGGGGTCGGATTTTTATGCACTATTTGCGAAAAGATGAGTCTCAGGATGCTTTTTGACGCTGGGTTAATACAGCACCATCACTAGCATGTACTGGCAATGTTGTGGATATGAGTGCAGCTTGTTTCTTGCCTGTCATCCCCTCTCTTAAACTGTCTTGTCACTTTCTGCTACGCTGTTAGAAATGCCAAAGAAACCCTTAAAGCTGCACTAGGCTGCACTTTGCATGCTGGTGGCTCCAAATGGCAGTGAGTAGTAACCGTTTGAAAAATTTGAACTTCTTTATCCAGAAATCATGTAACCAGAATTTCATCTGAGCAAATAAGGTGAATGTACAGGGTCTAAGTTCAGCGGGATCTGACACTTTTCTCAATCGCAGCCCCACTTTGTGATTTAGGCTGATATGACTGCTGTATCTTTACATAAAAATCCTGAGTAGTGTAGCTTTAAAAAACGGAGTCCTGAAGTTGGTATGAGTCATCATGACTGTTCATTATCTGTGTGGGTTTTATACCAAATCTACTAAATGGGAACATTATTGCTTGGCGTTGGCCAGTTGGGTATATTGCCAGAAGCACAGCGTAAGATTGCAAAGTTGTCAAAAGAGTATATTTGTTTCATACACTAGCCCCTAAAGAAAAGAACTGCATGCCGCTGAACCACAGGTGGCACGAAAACATTGGTGTCAGTTCCTTGTAGTCATGTCTAATTACCTTTTCCTTAGACTGCCATCTGAGATCCTGATTAACATTCTGTCATACCTGGATGCCTCCTCGCTTTTCTGCATCAGCCACGTCAACAAGCTCTTCTATCAGCTCGCCAATGATGAGTAAGTCTGCAAAAGGTCTCATGAATGCAGTCGGCACAGTTAAACTTTAAATAGAAGAGTATTTTAATCAAGAACTCATAGCTTCAATCCAACAGCAAGTAAGTGCAGTGTTCCTGCCAGTCAGGGAATTTCTTAAATATCGTGGAATATTGACAGCTCTCTTGCAGACAGACAGGGAAGTTCAAGCAGTCCGATAACTTCTTTGTCCTGGACTACCAGGAATCTTTATCAGAATGTATTTTTTTCAGCTTTTTCATATCAAATGGTGGCCACCATGTGTCAGGGAATTGCCCACATATCTTAGAATGGGAGCCCTGTAAGGAAATAACTTACTAGACTCACAAAATCATTCAATCATTTGTGTCTTTCTTCAGCTGTTTCCACTCACAGCAGTCTTACTTCTCTACGCCTATCTGGCTCTTACTTCCCTTCACTGTAGTGCCATGTGGCATAAGATGTACATATCAGAGTTTGGCAAGAGTCAGAGGTGGAAGCCGAAGTGCATGGACGAGGTGCTGCTGAAGCTGGACGCAGTGGAGGTGCGGGATCGGGCCGCGGGCTACTGGAAGAGGCTGTACTTCAGGAGCATAACTGGATACGACGTGAACAAGTGGAAGAGAGAGCTTCGGGACATCAGCCCGTACACCGGGCTGCCCAGCCAGACACAGTGGGTCCTCAGGTGAGAGACGGGCCCAGGCAAAAACTGTTTGAAGTACTTGAGTTGTATGATTTGCATGATGTACTAAGCACTTGATTTCACGTACTAGACACTTAGTATCTTTAAAAGTGTTGCTTGTTAAGCTAATCAAATGCTCACCATGTACACTACCAGTCAAAAGTTTGGACACACTTGATTGAATGTACTATGTTTTTCATTATCTTAAAGCCGTTTTGATCTAAAGGCTTATGCTGAAATGCTTGAAATTAGTTTTTTAGACAAATATAAATAGTGAAGTAAGCAAGTAAGTGAAGCAAAGGGTGGCTATGTTAAAGAATCTAAAACATAAGATAGTTTTGATTTGTTTAACACTTTTTTAGCCACTGCATAATTCCATTTCTGTTATTTCACAGTTTTGATGTCTTTACTATTATTCTAAAATGTGAAAAATAGTAAAAATACAGAAAAATGTGTGTCCAAACTTTTGACTGGTAGTGTATATTCAAACACTACTGTTCAACTTCTATTTAACTACAATTTAACGCAAAATGCAAGAGGTCTCAGTTAAAAAGCAAACACATTTCCATGGGAATCCTTTTGAAGTCTTATGTCCGTTACATTTATGTGTTACAATTTGTTACTTTGCCTTCTTTCAATGGACAGGTGTTTATGTAGGACAACCGAATCAATGGTTTTGGTTGACCTCATATTTACAATACCATAATTTGTATTTGCCGTCTGTTGTGTATGCTTGGCTGTTTGACAATGGGAAGCAGCAGTGTGAGCTGTCATGGGAACCCCTGCTATTGTGCACTCTTCCTGGCTCGCACCGCAAAGTTAAACCGCGGCGCTCCAACCTCGCTGTTATGACAGTTTAAGGGTAGAAACCAGAGGACGATCCAAACCGCTGGCAATCAAAAACAAAGCATGGTTTGTTTTCCCTCTCACACTTAATGACACTTTCTTATTAAAGGTGAGAGAGGAGGTCTCTGTCTGAATGCGTTGTGTGCTCAGGGGGATGCCGGCGCACAGGGGAAAGCTCCCTCACCGCCTCCACCGCGGTTTCTGCTGTGTTTTTATAACCTCTGATTAGAGGCTGTGCAGCACTCAATTTTGAGTTCTGTGGCAGCCGCTGAGGTACAGAGGGGAAGTAGAAATAATTGTGTTCCTTGCAGAGGCTGTCTGAATTGTTGAAATAAATTACTTGGACACCCCCCCCACACACACACACACACACACACACACACCTTCCCCTTCCTCCCTCCCCCCACCAACCCAGACAATTCCCTGTGGGGGTTTGTCTGTTAGAGAAACGCAGGCGGATGCGATTTACCTTGGTAATAATCATTTCACAAGACATCAGACATACAGACAATGGGGAGTGAAATCCCTTGGGTCACCTGAGGCCTCCTGGGCCGCTCTGGTTTTTAGTTTTATTCCTCTACTTAATTGATATTGGATGGTGCCTCAGCTCGACAGCGGCTGCATCACAGTGGGGGCATCCCTGAATCACAGTTTGGACAGAATTGGATCAAGAGATTTGTCACAACAGCTGTGGTTTCATTTCAGCTATTGCATATCATTTAATTAGCAAGTGTAGCTTCACCAGAGTCACAATACACCCCACTGCTGTCAAAAGTAGATGTTAGAGCCATTAAACTCATGGTTTGCGTGATTAAAGGAGTTGGGTTGAGCTGTACAGTACATTGCACAATTATCTACACTGTATTAAGTTAAAATAATTATATAGATGACTTGATTTTTGGTTCAACAATGCCAATTCTGGCCTAGTCATAGCTATTACGGAGTGTGAATTGAGGTAATTCCCAGTTTAGAAAGTAGAGGGCTTGTCTGTGTAATTTTTGCATTGTTTATTTTCAAACTAGCAGCTCACAAATGATCTTGTGAGGAAACTCTCCCACCCCCACCGCCACCCCACATGTGTGCTTTTATTGCCGTACCCGAAACATCTGCCATATCTTTCTGCATCGCATTATCTTTTTCTAGAAACTTGCATGTCACCTGGGAGCTGACGGTATCTGACAAGTCAGGGTGTGAGGGGACATTTGAGCAGAGCCGAGCGCACTTCTTTGAGTCTTCTGTGATCGCATGCTGGAGCGGAGGCCGCTGGCCCAACTACCACCGCGTTTCCACCCTTCAACTCCACGGTGTCCGGACAACCCACAGCTGCCTCAGCCTAAAGAAGTAAGACAGCCTCGCCTCCTCTCCTCTCCTCTCCTCTCCTCTCCTCTCCTCTCCTCTCCTCTCCTCTCCTCTCAATAATATCTTTTTTCCCCTTTGCCCTGTCAGACCTGGCTGGCGGTCCCTCATGGCCAAGTTTGACATGGAGACTCTATCTAAAAGTACGCAGGTTATTGGCAGAGACAGACTGGTCAAACTGATACTTCTACAGCCTGGCATCATCCTTGGCATCTGGAGGGTAATTCCTTGACAACCACAGCATGTTACATAATTTGTTAGCTTATTGTGGCTAAATATGGATGAGATCAGTGGAATTTTAACCAAAAGCGACTTCTTTGCATTAGGCAGCTAAATGAGCTAAACAAATAGGAAAATGTACACTATGCAGAAAGGCTAAGCTGACTGATGTCTGTGTCTGCAGGGTCAGAGCTCTATTGCCTTTGTCATGGTCAGCCTCCACTTCCACAGGCTGGTGGAGAAGAGTCTCCTGGGATCCTCCGTTTGGTAGGCTACCCTCTGGCAGGCACCTCTTGTTCATTTGCTTAAATGGCGGGCACTGCATTGCCAACAGATGGTTTGGGCCCAAATGCAAAGGATGCGATAATTGACACGAGTAGTTTGATGCTCCTGATGTGACCCGTCTGTGATGCAATGCGGGCATCAGATTTGAAGCGTCAGCAGCACTGGCACCTGCATTTCACCACTGCAATGTCTCAGATTTTCTTCAAAGTAATATAAAAGATGGCCTGTGCTACAGTCTGCTTCTCATATTTGGAGACCAGCTGCTAGACCAGCTACTACTATTTGGGTGGAAGGAAGACCTGCATACTCTAGGATACGATGGCATATGATTGAAAACCAGTGAGCTAGACTACAGTGTTCATATGTTTTACATCTGAAAAATTGTATGCTACCAGCTGAATTACCTGACCAGTTTGCTGCCACTGAATCAGCTTTGTGAGTTAAAGCCTTTAAATAAGTCAAAGGTCAGTGTGGTTCCAGAAACGTTATGTATGGACCGCGGTTTGGAGTTGAGCAGACACATCAAGGAGGTTGGACGTGCCACTCGATGCTTTTAGTGTGCTTTGGGCCATTGAAAGCAATATTTGAAAATCCATGCACCTGATGCATCTTTGGGCTTTGATCTACCTTTGGGCTTTAAAAGATCATAGTAAACATTCCCTTACGTGGCAAAAGGCGACTTACTATAGACTTGTTTCCAAATGTTGTGAATCCTTTATGCATGTTTTTGGATGAGATGCAAATCACAACAGAATATTGTCTTATTATGTTAATGTGATGTGAAAACATATCGTCATTTGGAACATAGCTGTCTTACTAGGGATTACTTTTGTCTTGGTTCTGTTAGATTGTCAGATACATGGTGAGTGAATAGTGAGTGATTTGCAAAATGATTGTACAGCTACACCTATTGTGAGTCTTGTACTTGAACATAGTGTGGGCACAGCCCCCTCTCCTGGTTACTGGTGAGAGCACAATGCTACAGCACCTTATGCTTACAGTTGAAAGAATCCACTGAAAATGGTGAAATGATAATGCTGTTCACTTACTTCAGTTTTCCTCTAATGTTTATCACTTTTTCCCCCACCTGCAGCCCCTACTCCGAGCCAGTGGACAAACCCCCTTTTGATGACATCGACCCCGAGTACGGTCTCCATGGTTACTCACTACACATTGTTCTCCACAACACTGTGACGGAGATCATGTCCGGCCACTTCTCCCAGCTCTTCTGCCGGAGAAGTACATTATTTTTACTCATACTTACAAGATGACACTATGAAATGCTACTGGCAATATAAAGGGTACCTGCGGGCCATTAAAAAGTCTGAAAAAGTTTAATTATATGATCTAAATTTAAGGTAACATTAAAAAGGTCATAAACAGTTGAATTTGGCTTTCTGATACCTTGTTTGTGAGGTGAATGTACTTGGATGACTTCGATGCCCTAGAGATTTAAGCTCATGCAGCTCAGTCGGCTGATCTAACATCACTGTGTGAGAACTGACTTGCCTCTTGGCTGTGTGATGTTGTCATTGACCAGTTCATATCAAAGACGGCCTAATCCCCCTGACTGCCATTAGCAAGGCCAACTTGTCGCAGCACACCCCCCTGTCAGGCAACATCAGCCTGCCCTGGAAGTGCGAGGCCCTCGAGGGCACAGTGGAGGTACCAGTTGCACTGTATAACTGTGTGTTGTTATTGGTATAGTAAAAAAAAAAAAGTCCACTTTAAAAGTATAGCACAGAGTTGGGGCCCGAATCACTCCTTTCCTGTCTCTGGACTTAGAAGAACATACTTGGAAGTCCAGCCTATTGGATGTATGCTGGGTTAAATTAAGGAGATTTCAGGCTGAAATGTCACTGTCTATCATTTTTACTGAAACCCCAATGAGGTTTCAACATTGATAGTCTACGTAGAAAAGAGGTGTTCAAACTCCCTTTTTGTTTGTTTCTTTCTTCCTGTCTCCCTTTCTGTCTTGGTAGAACTGCTGCATGATGAGCCTGACTCTGCTGGATGAATCCCAGAAACCCTTCTGGTGTGTCAGCTCTCCCGTTTCCATGGTGCTGGCCAAGAGGCCCGTCTCCTACGACTACGACGGCGAGCACTTCTTGATCCACTACCAGGACTCAGAAGGCTTGGTGAAGATGAAGCTCGTATGGATGAAGGAACAGAAGCAGTTCTTCCTTGTCGGTCTCACCGCCTATGTGGCCGTTAACAAAGTCAACAAGTATTTCAGTAGAGATTACTGAACCTGCAGTTTTTTTCTGCTGCGCTGAGTTCCTTTTAAAAACTGATTGATGATTTCAGTTTGTGTTCTGTGATTGGAACAAGTTTTGAGGTTTTCACATTTGCAGTTTTGATACTGCGACTTTGCTTCATATTTTGGATTATGCATATGATTTGTCTACACAACTTTATGCTTTGTACATAGCTTGTGTATTTGTTATACACAACACAAAAGAAAATCACGTTCTGTAAGAATGTAAAGAGAAGAAAATAAATTACAAGCTTGTGCTGTTGGAGCTTCATCTGTTAGTCCTAGGAGTTTGGACTCTTCATTCTTGAAGAAAAACTTATAATAAAAATATTTCATCATTCGTAATTTGTTCATAATGCAGTAAATGTATTATTGCGCTTGCAAGCCTTTTGTTAAACTTGAATAAACATGTCTTCATCATGTCTATGCAGTCTGTTAACACAAACGCAGCTTGCATATACATTATAGCCTGAAGGGTTGAAGGTCAACCTTTTTGTTGGATTTAAAGTCACAAAGCGTAGACATGCAGATGTGGATATTTATCATGGTGACAACAGATTAGACCCCGTAGCCTAGTAGAATGCACATTGAATATTCCATCTTATACTGTCTACTTTATATTTAAATAGAAATTTGAGGCTTAGAGGTGATCCAGGTCATTTCCGATTTTACTCAGCCTTTTGTGTACTGTGATTACCGTTCCGCAATGAAGTCTAATGAATCAAATACCATCTATCTTTACATATGAAAAGTGGTTATTTTACCGGTGAACAGGATCTGATGCAACTATCCCTTGTGCCATTTAGGGTCATTATGCAGAAACCCTGCTTGGATGTTAGAGGAAAAGGGATTGGGTGAGAGCAGGTATGTCATTGGGGCTAACAAGTGGAAACATCCATCACAGATGTTTCCTTGAATTTCAGCACCTTCAGAAGGCTCAAAATTAAATTCTGCGGTCTTGGAACCATCTCCCTCCAAACCTCTCAACACTTAGAAGACCTATGCTCACTTACACTATCCTGACATTGCACCTAGACTTTGGCTTGAACCCTGTCACATTTCACCCAGTATTTTCCAAATGTCATGCTCAGTTTCAACAAAAATTAGCTAAAAGGACGACTGATCCTTCTGGAAACAGCCAGGAAACTGGAATTGAATTGTATTAGCAAAGAATAGATTTACAGTAACTGAAAGTATTAGGAGCTGAGGACGCCCAGTTCTGCTACCATACTGTAGTTATGCCATAAACAAAAAGTCCAATTCAGTCTTGATGGATTTCCATATTCGGTATCCTTTCTTATCTGTTTGTTAACTTTCAATTGCACTTCAACAGCTTGTTATACCACCAAGTACTGCTGATTTCACAAAATTGTATGAGATTAAGTTGAATTTGAGGATTTAGGTTGATGTAAGGGCTTTAATGGTTACTCCAGTAATGAATTTAATCCTACAGTAGATGCCTCCATATTGTAAAATTCTACTGAGCTAAGCTTCTTCCTCTCTACACTTTTCCAGTTCTCCTGTTGTCCCTGCTTAGTTTGAGAAACTTTGGTACATCTTGCCACTTCTGCCTAGTGATGTATTTGCTCTGCTGCAGTGTTTGCTGAACTGCTTCTTAAGGGGTCCAGTGGCTAGAGTAGGCGCCAAACTTCTTACTGTTCGCATCAACTCTGGTCTTACTTTTGGCAATTTGAAGATTGAAGACTTTATTGCCATTCAAATCAAAGTTTTAGAAATTTGCGCTTGTGTTTTTACAGGATTAAAGCAAAAAAAGAAAATGGTGGTGGTATTATGTAGTAAATAGCTGTTTGACTATAACCACTAGCTACATGAAAGTTCTGCTGCTTTGTATTATCCAGGCCAATTAGGTTTTGTTCGGTATTTTCCTCTTGTCATGGCAGTTTCCCTTAACACCGACCGCCATTACCTCAATTGCATTGTCAGCCATTATGCAATCACTTTTGGATGAAAATTGAGTTTAATGTCCACACCCTGGGCAAGTCTTGCAATAGAGATAGAATTAGTTTGGGAGCATTTGTTGGAAACAGTTGCCTTGCTGCTGATGGGCCAGCACTGCTGATGGCAATAAAACAAGGCTGGCCTTGGGGTAATAGGATTTCAGAGGCTTCCCTTCCTATTCTCAGTGGGGGTCACCATCACCTTGAAAAGATGCTTATTTTTCCACACACATCACCAACTACCTTGGCACTCTGTCCAAATTCATTTGGGGAAATGAGCCAGAGGGAAATAGAGGGGCTACAGTATGGGTGATGAATTGGCTTTTGTCACGAGATGCACAATTGAGTTGAGACTAGCCTGAAGGGAGACTGGGTTGGGGAGAGGGAGACACTGTGTGAATGTTAAGGACTCCATATGTTGTCATATCGCTTGAACATTTTTACAGGCCCTCAGCTCCATAACAGCATCCACCACTGGACTGCATCTCTAATGAAGCAGAGTATCAGAATGGCCAAGCATGGGGAGGGGAGCCATAATCCTACATTAGATTGTTTAGAATGGATTCATACACTTAATACATGGACAAATGATTTGATATAGGCCATTACCTGGACTGAATGATGTTTACCATGTCTGACTCTCAAGTTACAAGTGTATTACAATACATTTTCATTACAGTGACCTTCATACCCCTATTTGCTGTCACATCAACTGTTGCAAACTGCCAATCCTTCATTCCCATTTTATTAGAAAAACCATGGGCCCAAGGGTATTGTGGGCTGGTAATGTCTTCCCAAGAACATACAGCCAGTTATCCAAACAGTCCAGTCAGAGTAATGGCTAATCAAACGATATGGATTTTTGGGGGCAGGGGCCATTTGATTTGTAAGGAGCCTTGACTGACAGCATGTTCTATAGCTCTAGGGGGGGGATAAAAAACTTTTCAGGTCAAAAGATTTTTTTTAACTCTGTGCCTCTAAAGTGATTTGTCTATGAGTGCTACATTTGAAGAATTAAATTGAGAAAAATCAAGTTTGTACAAGAGAGCAAAATTACACTTTATTAAATATAGTTTAATATTAGTTGTTCTCCAGTAGATGGCTCTCTTCAGTAAACAATGAGAGAAGCCATAAAATGGCTAAATGTTTTTCAATTTCTCAATTCTTTCAGTCTGTCTAAAGGCAATTGCACAAAAGTTTGGAAACCTTGCAAATGATTTATAGCAATATTTTCTCAACTCATGATGAATATCCTTTTGTGTGGATCATTTCGCTGTCTCCTGCCCGCGGTCGAGCTGAGCTATCAAAAGTTCATCCACCCATCCATCCTCAACCTGCAAGCCGCCAATAAGACGCACTGTTCTGTCATCTCCAGTTTGAGCCTCTGATGGGACCCCTACTCTTTGAAAACTATGAGCTTGTCTTAACTTTATATAGCCTAATCTCTTAATACTTGATGAGTTTATTTTGAAATAAATACATTCATTTTTTACACTTATAATTTGTTTTGTCATCTTTTAAATAAGCCTTTCTATCATCACATTGTAGCCCATTCCCCAAAAAACACTTCCCTCCACCTTACCTTGGTTCTTAATTTTACTATTATGTAATTTCATGTTTTTACCAGTCACAAATATCAACTTTATTTTTACCAACAGTGTTTTTATCTAGGCAAGCCAGTCTTACAAGAATACACTCCTATGTTGCTGAAAGTCTTGTTTTTGACTACTTTCTGCCAAACTTGACTAAAGCCACACATCTAGACAACATAGGCCAAGTTAATGAACATGCTATGTTGCCTTCATGTAAGGGTATTGCTTGTAGCCTTTATTATTCTGCCGTGCCTGTGCATTGAATGGGATTGAAGTACACCGGATCAAAGATAGGTCCACCTCAGATTAGAACATTTGGCCATATCCTAAATTACATTAGAGCGCTCCGGAGCCAGTTCATGAAACAAAAACTTTAACACTTTGCTATGATAGTTTGATAAGACTATGCAGAATATCTAAGGTGTGTGTCATAGCAACATTTTCACATGATTGAACTCCCTATTCAGTGCCCACAAATGCACCTGTTTAGAAATAGACTCAGTGCCATTGACTGATAACTAGACATTATCAGTATGTAAATCAAGCAGGTTAACTCAAGTTGGACATCTAAAAATAAAGTTATAGGAAGTACACAAAATAAGAATGACCGTCTATGCCAATATATATATTCATACCTTAAATGGGGAAAAATTAAAAGTACACAGGCCTACTATGGACACAGATACTAAGATATTAATAAATATACAATGGTAAATAGCATCAGGTGCATAGGGCATGTAGTTAACTATGGTAATGTTAGCTAGCTTGCAAGCTACATATTTGATGAGCAGAGAATTACTGGCTAGTTGGCTTTCTCAGAAAGCCAAAAACCTACTGTGAAAGTCTGAGTGCTTTGGAGTAGAGACCAGGACCCAAAGGGCTGGGCAGTCACAGTAACCTAAATCTGGACACAAATGTATCTTATAAGAACATTTACTTTTACTTATAACCTTACTGAATGGACGTACACCCACACCACAACAATAGTTTTCAAATGTCTCCCTTTTTGTAGCATGGTTGTTATATATTTAGAGATTATTTGCCTGCAGCTAATTCTCCACTGGACCTTCATGATGGCACCAGCACGGTTGCTAGGAGATTTGTGACATAACTGCAAAACCTCTGTTCCATTCAGGACATTCAGGAAGTATAGGTGTAGTATAGGTGATAACGATTGTCAACCTGTACAGGTCATATCATACATTGGTAAATCTATCACGGTGAATCTTCATGTGAAATTTACTTTAGTTATTGTGGAGACATTGTAACATTTTATTAGCATCAGAGAGGCAATCTTACTTTGATTTATTTTTTATCTTTTGTTATATTTTTTCATTCTTTGTTTGCTAACAAACAACTCTATTCTTTGCTGTTGTTACATCCCAGTTTCCTCTCAGGGATCAAGGCTGGGATCAAGGCTGCTCAGAGGTATCTGAGAGAGAGTAAGTGAGCGAGCAAACGTGTGTGTGTTACATTGACCAGTGGTTGTGTTACCCTTCCTGAAGGGGAAAGCTTTCCTCAGTCTTATACATACAGTATGAACCTCTGCCTGGTCAGTCAGAAACACTAGGATACCTGATGGACAGAGAAATGAAATCTGGGTGGCAGTATAGTCTAGCAGTTAGACTATACTGCCAGGACACATGCTGTAGCTGTTGCTGTAATTGAACATGAGACTCGAAAGACGCTCAAGTGTCCTTTAGCAAGACCTCCCAACCTGCTCACTCATTGTAAGTCACTCCGCATAATGTTCCATTCACATCTTGAATAACTATAAACTATAACGATAAGTTGATGCTCAAGCTCTACAACACACTCTTCACACTGCAACAATATCTGTGGTCAGCTGCTCAGCAAATGAAGGATCACTGCAGTGAGCAACTGAATTGTCAGCCCCTTTCTCTCTGAGAACTTAAATCTGACTGGTTGAAAATGTTTTACCGTTGCATCTGCATCTCAAAAAATCAATCCGAGATCGGACCAAAATTATAGTTATGTTTTGGATGCTTTTATACTAGTGGGGTTGTAGTGATATGCTTGTGATAAAGGGCTATATAAATGAATGAACTTGAACTTGAATAATATCATTCAATTCGTAAGCAAGTCTCAATGTGGCGTGTTCATTTAGAACAATGATACAGACTTATATGTCAGAGCCATGTGGTTATCTGGAATCAATCAACACCCCGCCAGCCAATCAGAATCAAGTATTCATCCAGGCCATTGTATAATAAACATTAATGGATGATATTTTGAGAGCTGACTTGTTTTGTCATGTCATATTTCCTCTAGCAGGAGAAAGTTGAGGGGGGAAGTGGAAGAAAATATTAGTGATAGGCAGGTAAGATCACCCTCAAGCAGGGAAATGCTAATATGAAAGAAGTGAATTGTATTTTTTTAACGGTAATGTTGTCCATTCTAATAATATCATAGGAAGTACAACAAGAGATGGAAGGAGTCAGGGTCAGGGAGACAGCAGAGAGTAACCAAATCCCAAATCCAGGCAGGAGTTTATTTTATGTATACAATATATATATATATATTCAAATATAATAAAGAGGTATGTTATAAGTATGGGGGTCGATGTGTGCCAGCATCTCAAATAGGATAGTTCAGCATCAAATATATATTTAAATAAATACAATACTAATAATACCCATCTGTAATTTTATTAATTGAAGATTCAAGTTAACAACGGTATAGTGACGTGCAGTGTTTCTTTTAGAAGCTCTATTGAGGGGTATTAAGGTCAGTGGTCAAATTTGTCATGTGGCCTAATTTGTTTTTAGTGTAAATAATGATAAAATCACCATCAGAAATTGGGTTCCGGCAATAAAATTACTTGGATCCTTAAAGAGATCTTCAATACTAGAGGTTGTCAATATTTGCTGGCGCCAGTATAGGTTTATACTTTTATGGTGTAGTGTATTTTCAATATGTAATTGCTTTGCTCCTTGTATCCCATGATGTATGGCCTGTGTCCTACTATATTATATTGCATTTGCACTGTTGTATCTTGATTGGCTGAGGCCCCATGATGCCATGATTTAACGCACCTGTGAGTGCAAGTCAGGATTAACCCTGAGGAAGGCTTTTGTAGCCGACACGCGTTGGTTTATCCTAGCCATGAAATAAAGGCTTTTTAATGTTTTGCATCGGAGACTTGAGTGCCTGTGATTTTTTGTAGAGCTTTTCAGCCTACAATTGTTTTTCGGATGGATCAGCACCCCATGTCGCATTGAGCACCTTTCCGTTTTACTCCAATACGCCAAGGCAGCGATACTCCGCTTTCTCTTCGATTTAAATATTAAAATTATATATACACTAACAGTGTTATTTTTAGCTAACTGCACCCATACTACAAATGTCCCAGGAACTTCTTGTTCACGATGCACAGTTCTATCAAGAGTATTTGGATTATAGAACTCTAGTTCAGTTCAGTTTGGTCAACCAAAGTGAAAGAGTTTGCTCTATTATGCTTATTTCAGAGGATAGGAATATACTATGAATGGTAATAATTAGTCTGATTATCAAATGATGTTGAAATGCTAATGTATTTATTGTATGTATCTGTTGTGTTTGTAATTGCAGATAAAGGATATCTACAACCAATCTACAACCAATATGACCCCCCTGTAACCCAGCTCAGGAGAAGAGAGAGAAGATGAGTGAGAGGCCTGTGTCTGCAGGTGGGATCTCCCCTGCTGGACCAGGTACCTCCTGTGGTCTGGGTCACGCCTCCTGGACCAAGTATCTCCATCCCTGTAGCAGAAGACATGGAAGTCTTAGTCAACCGTGTCATCTCAAGTATGGTAATGACAAACAACCTAATTTTGTCAGCCAACTTCAACGCCCAACCCTCCTCTGTGGTAGCACCCCCTGTTCCACTTACTCCATCCTGGCTGACAGAGAGAGGCGAGGAGAGAGAGCAGAGGAATACCAGAAACAGCACAGCAACCAAGAGATCGCTGAGCTCAAGAACATCATCAAGGAGCAACATGAAACCATCAAGGAGCTCCGGACTGAGAATGCTGCTCTGAGAAGATCTCAAGAGAGGGCTGAGGCCTATAAGAAGTGGGCCGAAGAGATGGTGGCTGAACGAAAGAGAAACATTGAGGAGCAATTTGAAACCATCAAGAGGCTCCACAGTGTGATCAGCACTCTATAGGGTGAAATAATAGATTTGAACCAAAGGAGGAAAAGGGGGGAGAGAGAAAGAAAGGACAGAGAGGAGAGAAGCAAGAGAGGACAGATGGAAAGATAGAGAGCAAGAGAGAGGAGGATGAGCCGCCTGACAATGCCACCTGAAACCTATGGATGACAAACCAAGTTCCCTGCTGTGGACAGTCTTCAACACTGCTCAGCGACAACCTTCTTCTTCAGCCACATCAGGACTGCTTCCTTAACCTCTAAAGGGGGTATCCTAGGATGTGGCAATTCTTAGTATTTCTGGTGATTTTGGTACTTGGAGGTGTGAAGTAATCACAGTAAAAAATGGAATCATGTTACAATGCCATTTCCCCACAGTCACCAACTATAAAACACGCCCCCCTGTACAAGCCAGTCAGATTTTGCTCCAGTGTCTATGTAGACACTGGACTGTCTGAAATCGACCAATCAGCACTAAGAGGAGGGCGGGCCTTCCAGAATGGCCAGCCAATCAGAGCAGTAGCTATTTGCATGGGAAACATAGGTGTGAAACAAACACTGGGAAGTGAATAGCTAAAGCTATAACTAAACGATTTTTACTGAAAAAAATTAACAGATGTGTTTTATAGACACCAGGTAATTATATAAAATTGCTAAAAAAGCAAATGATACCCCTCCTTTAAAAGAACATTTCATTTCCGCGGCCATATATCCTGTATACTCCACTCTGTTGCTATGAATGATTTATTAATAAAATTATGAATTTGCCCTATTCTGTAGACCGACAGTTTGCACAATTCTGATCTGCGTTCTTGCACATGAATATGCTACTTCATCTGTACATATGATCTGGTAATGAGAACAGCTAACAGTGTACATTTGCACATCTCTAAACATTTCTGTATACAGACTACCAACATCTGTAAATGTGACAAGGTGAATATCTAACAATGCACATCATAACATATCTTAGTTAACCTGTGTTTAAGGAATATTTTTCCAGGCCTAAAATCTCCTTAGTTTACCTTGGCTTTCAATTAATATTCTTGGTTCAGGATCAAATACACATTTGCATTGAATTATGATAATTATATTATGTTAATTTCTTTGAAAATGATGATTGAAGGAATTAACTTGCTTGAATATTTGTAGCATCAGGAACAAAGAAGTGAAAATCACAGCATTATACCCATTTTAGCTATATCAGAAAATAATTTTTCTTTGACATATGACACAACTACAGTAACTATACAAGGGTGCAGCATTCATAGTGAGAACAGAAATTGTTAATTTGCCCAGTGGTTTGTGAGGCTGTCCCCAAACCGAAGGACCAGAGTCTGATCCAGTCTGTGATGCCTGCCGGAGTGTCCTTGAGCAAGATATTCCACCCTCGACCTGCTCCATGGGGGCCACACGAGCTGGCTGACCCGTTAACTAGGCCTATATCATAATCAAAGAATACGGCTGCTCCCAAGCCCGGGCTAAAATGAAATAAAGTAGATAATAAAGTAAAGAAGTGCCCCATATTGATCAAGCAGTCAGAATTCACAGAAATGCAGTGTGTGATACTTATTTTCAACAACTAATGCGCATAAAATGTAAAAAAATAAAATAAAAAAATAAAGACGGACAACTAAAATCAAGTTGTAGATTGTTTTCCTCATGAGCCACAACAGCTATGGAGGAAACAACTCCAAATTGTGCCAAAAGTTTCCATACATAAAATAAAAACACCCTGCTGAATGATGATGTTGCTATAGCGCCACCTATGGGTGAAATACAACAAAATTTTGCATTTTACCTCAGAATCCATCGATGCACATGTGTACCAAATTTGGTTAAGGTAGTACAATGTGTTCATGAGTTATGGCAATTATTGTAAAATAGACCCCGCCCACAACCACAGCCAATTATATCAAAACACTATGGAATATCAAAAACAGCCTCATAACCTTTCTGTGGGACAGTCCAGATATGCTGTGTGCCAAATTTGGTGAAGATTGGACAAAATTTCTAGGAGGAGTAGCGAAAAATGTGTTTTTGACAAAATTCAAAATGGCAGAAAACCTTGTGGGCTGAAATGGGAGGGGCCTATATGGATAGATGCAGCCTGACCCAAGGAATCCAGCAACAAAGGAATTGTGTTTCTATGATTTACAGTCACCGAGTTATGGACGTTAACAATTTCAAAGATTGCTGTAGCGACCCCCATGGGCTGTAGGGGGGCCTAATATACATAAATTGGCATAACTCATTTGGGCTAACTGAACCAAATTTGGTACACATTTGTACGGTTCAACTCTGAGGTAGCATGCAAAATTGGGTGTCATTTGGCCCATTGGTGGTGCTATAGCAACATCATAACTTTAAATGGCCATGCAAATCCATTGCATTTATATCTCAGTCATTGTATACAGTACAAACTCCGTTCAAATTTCAAAACACTCAGTATGCCACAGGGATCACACTTCCACATGACACATTCACCCCAGAGATCATCAGGTGCTTGGACCCCGCCAGTTGCCGCTTGCAGCTATATTTTTTCTTGATTTTGCTCTTGTTTGTGTTCTTTTGCAAAGTAATTACAAGGCTGCATGTGTTAATCAAAATAAAAGAATTTAACTGCATATAATGAGTAAGAAAGAATCTGCAGCAAGGCCTGCCATTAAATGGGTAAATTTAGAGACATAAAGCTTCATTAAGCCCATCTCTCTTAGTTTCTTAACAGGCTAATCTTGGAAGAAAATTGCTTCCATTTTTAGCCCTTAATTCTGTCCCTTGTGAGTGACCAGCTGTGTCCGCAAACGATTCAGCCATGGAAACAAATGACACAGTCTTTATTTAGCTCTCTCAATGGAAGAAAACAATGATCTTATAATGAAATCTACCAGGAAAAAAGATTGATTCTGTGTGTGTGTGTGTGTGTGTGTGTGTGTGTGTGTGTGTGTGTGTGTGTTCATGAGCACCTGTGTGTACATGCATGCAAGTAAAGCAGGAATAGCTTTTGTATATGTGTGTATATAACCAGCTTTATGTGATTTAAAAAAAAAAATACAGAAGCATCTATACCAGCATGCATGTAAAAGCTCACATAATCCTGCAGTATATGTTCTCTCCAGGTATTTCACCACCTATATTGCTCAGAGCAGCAGCTACAGCTGTTGCAATTAATTCTGCTTGTCAGACTGAGGGAACTGACACATGAAAGAGTTGGTCTCAGTGATAATTAAGGCTGCGTATAATACTCTTTTCACTAAACATTTCTTTTCATTTACTGTATGCTTTCTGAACTGCCACTGACGCTGTCTGAAAAGAATATGACTGAACTCAATTCACATCCCTTGAAATCTGGCCAGTCTGGGACTGGCCAATTAAGAAGCAATCATAAGAGTCTGGCCCCACATTAATGAGTCCATAGGCCTCCCAATTTGTCACTGATTTGGATGGAATGCTGTTGTCCCACACCTACCACTCCTCACTCACTGCCCCTTTTGGGGACAACCAATGCAGGTGAGGTCATGGAGGTTAATTATGCTGGTAATAATGAGAGAAACATTAACTACAACAGCCCAAAACACCTGTGTTAAAAGTCTCCCATTCTGTCTTTCCATTCAGGAATTTCATGACCTGTGGAACTGAAATGTCTTGTTCGACTGATGCCAACTGTTCACAGCGCTGGAATTGAACTCTGCTACCCCAGACCCACAATCCTCCTCTCTTCACCTTCTTTCAGCTGCTCCAGCCCTTCTGATCCCTATGGGAGGGGGGCATTGGGTAGTGGGAAAGCCTCCAGGGGTGACAGTATTGTAATAAGCTTATTATGCCCAGTATGATCCTTGGTTTAGACTCTCCTTTTAAATGGTGCATTGGGAAAAAATCTGTTTACATCATGCTGCTACTCATCCGGTGGCTGCCAGTGCTCAACTAGCAGTGTGGCAAGAGTGACACTCCTTCCGCAAGGTCCAGCAATGTCTCAGTCTGTAAAGATATAAGGGCATATTTCTGACATCCAGGCATTAATGATCACAGTTCTGCTACCTATCCATGGTCTTTAACCTTTAGGTCGTAGTTCAATTCGTAGCGGAGGAACGTATCTAAATTTGTGGCAGAGGAACATATTTCAATTTCGTTGCGGGGGAACGTAATTCAGTTCGTGGTGGAGAAATGTTATTTTCCTATATGTGTCCACAGCACGTAAATCACCGTTTTAGAGTTGTTTCAGTTCACTTTCAGTTCAAGTCAATTCAAAATGTAAAGTGCAACTGCTCAAGACCTCAAGTGTTTCATTCTCAAGTGTTTCATTGAATATTAGTCTCTTTTTTTTTCGTCTTTCAGAATTGTTCAGCTTGTACAATGCCTCTGGATGCCAGGTATCTTGACATCCAGGTCATACAATGCCGATCGTTGACATGGGCAGTATGTGGTTGTGGTGTTCTTCTCTCTTCTGAACATTATTGCTAATACAGGGGAGATGGTGAATGCTCTCTGTCAAAACTATAAAAAAAATGGACACATCTGTTACTATTTGTGAATGAATCACCCACCATATTGCCACTGGCACTCTCTCCCTCACACAACTTACTCTGTGGGTGTGTCAGAGAGAGAGATTGATGCTATGAGTCAGCACATTATCAAGTATAGAAGACACTTTTCACAACTTCCCACGGTCTACAAATTCACCTTACGCTCTCAGCAGCATCCTGTGACTGTCTGATCTCAGAGCAGATGTTGGGTAGGCAGGCACAGGCTTCTCAGATCTTAACCCAATTGAGCATTTGTGACAGTTCCTATGCTGGGATTCTTTATCAAGATGCAGTGCCCCCAAGATCACCTGAGATGATCATGAGTAGGGAGAGGATTAGCAGAGATAGGCATTGTTCTCAAAGAAGCAAATGGACTAAAATAATGTCAGGAAAAGCAGCACACAGCTTCCAGCGCCCCTGTCCCGGAGGGAATTCTTCATTCTGATGTTTCCATTATTTTGTCCCGACCGTGTCCTGTACATTGCATGTGACAGTTTGTGGTATTTCATATTATGCACCATTTTTCATGTCTGGAATAGCCTTGACCTAGCTTTCACTGTGGAAAACATTAATGTGCATCATGTATCTAAGAGATCAGGAAACACTTTTTTAGAAAGTGTTAAATACAGCACAGATTTGTGTGCTGCAGAAAACAGACAGGCTTCACAGAAAACAGGCAGGGCTTTGCTAGTATACAGAGTTCTTGGAACAATTGGTTTTAGTGCAAAGGTCTGCGCCTGAGGCTAACTCTATTGATCTGAACCACTATTGAGAGAGAGAGAGACAGAGAGAGGTGGGGAGAGATAAAGCCAAAAAGAGAGAGAAAAGCACTGAAGCCCAGTTTTGAGGCACACAAAGACGCCTCCCTCATTACGTGTGAACTGGCATGCCGAGGCTTTCCCGCTGGATGTCAGGAGTACCCGCTCCAAACGCCTGTGTTTGATTGTGTGTTTTGATGGCAAATCCTCTGTTGCGGTGCTGAATCTAAAGGGCATGTTTGTGGCGTGTCAGTGATATTTTTGGTCAATTACACCCAACCAGGCGCTGTTTATCTGTCGCTCGGTGCTCCGTAAACTCTCTCCACAGCACTATGAATTATTGAAAACCCACTGGTTAGTTCTGTCTACGACACGGTAGTGTGCTGTTTAGACTTTTGACATTGGGAGACTCCCAGGAGGCCATTACTCATCGCTTGTCTCTGCCTTGTTACTGTGAAGTGCAACGTTGAGTTCTCTATTGCCAGCTAACAGCGCTGACTGAAATGAAGACTTAAACGGAGATGGTCTGGGGTCAAATTAGGTCACTACTATTTATCTGTGTGGCATTTTCCTTGGGAATCAGGTTTTCGTGAGTTACCCAGAAATGGAGTACTGAGCACTTGATTGAGCAACATGTTGTACTATAAAACTACATTAGAGCGTTAACACACGCACATGCACATTCAACCAAGCCAGTCTGGTAGGATATGATTGCCTTTTAATCACATCCCTGGCTGTTGTGGGGCCACCTGTGTGCTGACACCCATTAAAGATGACGGCAATCACTGTGGCTGGGATAACATTTCCACATGCTTGCACCTGTCACAAGGCAAATCAAGACAGATACGTTTGGCAGTCCGCCGCATTGATACCTGGGCATTTCCTCTGAATCCAGCCAAATTGTGTCAAAATATACAGTATGCTGAGTTGTTCAAAATGCCCAGTTTCTCTAATGGCACCATATTCTATTCATTTGCTTTTAGTATCTATTTGTTTGCTGATTCTTTTTGTGTCTGCCTTCATGTTTTATGTTGCTGTCATGATCTGGTTTTATGGAGCAAGGGGAAGTGATGAGATTCACCTCCGCTGTTGCTATGGCAATGACCCCTGCCTGAAGTATTCCTGACCTCATTGGCCATTGGCCATAGCAGAAAAATACTGACCTTTGGGGAGGGAGACGTGAAGCATGTCGGCTGCTCTCTCACAGAAACCAATTTCTGCTATCCTGCCACCATAGCACCTTACATGAACACAAACCGCTGTATAGCCAGGCAGTGAAGAGTTGTACATTAGGTTATGCTCACCAGTTGCAGCAAAGAGGCATTCAATTAGTGTTGTGAGAAGGAAGGATAAAACCTTTAGTGCAACGGATGAGGGAGCACAGTCAGCGGTTTGGCAGTGTATAGTTAGCATCGCACACACTACCCACAGTAATCCATAGCCCATAACACACACTCTACCAAAGTGGAATCAATGTGAAAGGTCAAGTATGGTGCACCTCGCTGTATTATGCTCTCATCTTGATCGAATGCATTTCCTTTTACTCCCCTACTCTATGAATGTATAAGTGTATGTCAGATCCACATGGGATTGATGAATGTTATTTTCCTACAACAAGAATCCATGAGGTGCAGTGTTAAATAATGACCCGACATATCTAACTAATGAATGCAGTAAGTGACAGCTGAGGTGAGAGCTTTCTTTTTTCCCCTCTTACCTTGTGTAGCATGTGTGATGAGAGATCTCCATTTGCAGGCATGATGAAGATTGATACTATTAGGTGCCAGCATTCTCACTGGAGTCTCCACACTTCATGATCACTCACCTCCGGTATTAGCAAGATGAATGGTCTTCCCTTGTGTGGAGCTGGAGAAGTAATTTTCTCTTAACCTCACGTGAAGGCAGTGGTCAAAAAAATGACACGGAGGAAACACAACTTAATAATGATTGCTGGGAATGGTAGGGATCATTTTTCATGTTTGCATAACTTGTCAGCCCGTAAACATTCCCTACAGTTTATGTAGCTGTGTGGGGATTTTGCATGGAGATAAGAGGCTTTATCTCGAATCACAGTAAATCAAGGGCATAACAAAACACCCGCACTTACTGGTTTGCCTAACAAATTAACCTGTTACGGTATGTGACATGGCATTTCTCAAGGTCTTTAATTTCTGGGTTTTTAATGTCTCCTGGCTATGTACTGACAGAGATGCTCTTTAGTGAGTTGGGCCCCTGGAGGAAGAGGAAGAAATGTAGAATGGCCACAAGAAGGCACTGAAGCACCTTGTGACTCCCAGGGCTTTGTCTATTTTCTACAGAGAAGAGACACATATTGTACTGTACAGGTACTGTATGTCTCGAAAGGGTTTGTAGTGACATAGACCTGGGCTTGTGTTTTATTCAGTTTATTTCAGTTATATACAATGCATAAGCTTTAATATTTGCCTGTTAAAACACTGAATAGGAAAGGAACATACCCAAAGTGCCAGGATGTCATTCTGAGAATTGATGGTTATTAAAGTCATTCTGAGAATCGTATGGGTCATAACCCAACTCTGCTGGCTGACATGCTGTAAATCCTTTTGTCATTTTTTTTTAGGTCTATAAAAGTTTGCCTGATAATCTCTTCTGTTGTTTCCCTCCAAAGCCTGTTGTGAGCGAACCAGCGGTCGCTATCCTTAAATCACCCTGATATTGATCCAGCATTTATGATAAACATTCAAACGGAATCACTATCTTTTGGGAAAATTGCTTTGCTCGCCAGGCAATTTTCTAGGCCAGAATGAGAGAATAAAAGATTTACAATGTATCTCCTCAGATTTTTGTTATCCCCCCAAAAAATCTCCACAAATAAAGCAAAATTTAATCCTTTATTATTTCAGGATCTGCCAAACGTTCCCTTCCATACCTCAGGTTAGGATAGCCTGGTGTGACCATCCTGATCACGTGACCTCACATTCTGTTTCGCTCCACGGATCAGTCTGGACTTCTAGCCGCCCACATCGATTTCAGTGGGCGGGAGTACTTGCCTTGACAGACAAACTCCTTCAGCCAATCAGCGTAACAAAACATGTGACGCCATCACGGTGCGCTGTTCAGTGGATACACGGGATAAACACGGTAACGTTAGCAAGGATTAAACAAGCTATGTCTTCTACAGAAGTGAACGATTTATGCAATAACTGCACTTAATAGCTGTGTTTACTCTACTAACGTTAACGTTACCGCTCGTTGCTTCGAGAGACGCCATTACTGTTTTGCCAGTGGCGGCCTGTATTTCACGTCATCAACTACGACGCAGTCCCTGATTGGCCCGGTTACATTGTAATGTCAGGAAATCGATGTGGGCGGCTGGAAGTCCAGACTGATCCGTGGAGTGAAACTGAATGTGAGGTCACGTGATCAGGATGGTCTTACGAGGCTAAGGTTAGGAAGCATCCACTGAAGAATTAAGCGCTTGTCTAGGGCTGAAACGATTCCTCGAGAAACTCTTCCATATAACTATATACACGCTCACTGTGTTTTGCACGGATGATTATTACTGTCGCACAATGCGCTGGAGAAAGAGAAAGAAAATAGCGAGGGGCGAAGAGAAGAGACAGGCCAGAAAAAACGACAGAAAGTGTCCAAAGTTTCGGATCCAGTGTTGCCAACTTGGCGACTTTGCCGCTAGACTTAGCGACTTTTCAGACCCCCCTGGCGACTTTATTTCTCAAAAGCAACTAGCGACAAATCTGCCGACTTTTTCTGACCATGGGAAGCAATGTTAAAGTGTTGAATCCCAAAGCATTTGGCAATAAATTGGTTCGGCTGATGCCGGTTTTCTCTACTTGCTTGTCTAATCCAGAGAGGTCTGACGGTCACAGCACTTCCCACACACAGCGTAGCTCCTTCCCTCCGCTGAGAGCAGGGACTGTAGGATAGGGTCCACTTGTAATTGCTACCGGCGTACGCCGAAACTGGCCCGGGTGGGCGGAGTCAGCACTTAATATTAAAACGGGATGAGATGAAGGCTAGTAAAGAATGTACGTTAATTATGGCTATATGTAATGGCTAGTTAAGAACGTAAATCAATATGGTGGCTAGTTATGATGTCCCTAAGTTAGCTAAGTTTTGCTCAAGAAAATAACCACAGAAAATAAAATGATGCAGTCAATTTGTGAAAGCCTGAGCTTCATTCATGCTATTATTATGATAGTCACACACACACACAGACACACCTACTCCCCTCACAGTGATGCATAAAATACCCCAGAAAGCAAAATATCAGGTGGTGTAAGTAGCAATTGGAGCCTAAAATGCACCAGTCCAATACAGCAGGTATATTCAGTTTAGTTTGATTGCAGTGAGTAGGGTCAGCAGGTGTAGGGCAACCCTTCAACATAGTAAATAAATGTACATTAGCCAGTCTTATGAACTTGTATGATATTTAGGCCTAGTAATAAATATCAATAACAATTATTATTTCACCTCTTTTTCAGTAAATCACAGCGTCGTATGGACAGCTTCGTGCGGACAGCTTTTCTCTTTTGTATATTTACTATTGCTCTTTAATAAAGCAAAAGTACTTCTTATCCGATTACTCGATTAATGGATGGAATAATCGGTAGAATACTCGATTACTAAAATAATCGATAGCTGCAGCCCTACTCTTGTCCTGTCAGGATATTGTGTGGCAAAACACAAATTTGGGGAATAAAACTGTTTGATCTAATGTTATAACACTTTATACAATGAATGTGTCAAAATTTGCTTATACAAACTCCAGGAATGCAGAACAAGGAATTCATAAAGAGAGAATTCACAGGGGAGAGCAACCAGACTGTAGAGTATAAGGAGCTTATCTCCTTGTTGGCTGTCCAAGTCTTTGGTCAGATGGCATGAACATCAGTGTTAAGAAATTTGCCCCAATATGTACAGTATGTGCTCTACTGTATAGGTTTTAGTGGCTTCCACCTTCCCAAAATGTGTTCAAGTGCTGGATAGAACATTTAATTCAATAAAAACACCCTGATATAGATCTGTCAATGTCGAATGGCCCACTGCAGGTGTTGCCTTTTTCTCACAGCATCTGTTTCTTCATGTCACCAGGTCTGATGGCATAGATTGCCCCTATCAGTGTTCTCCTGCCTCCTCCATCCTCCTCCTGTGGCCTTGCTGTGCTGGCTCCCACAGCCCTCAGCACCTTCACGTCATCACTTTTGCTGTACCCACAACCTTGTGGGCTGGAGCGCACACTGCATCTCATCAGAGAATATTACCTAACACTCTGAGGACAACATTCATCAACGTCAGAGGGCTTTTGCCAACAGTGCATTTCTTTCTACAGGCGGCCCGAGTCCATTTCAGTTGTTCCAGCAGCACCGCAGGGTACCTTGCGCGACCTGTGCCGTTTCAGCAGTGCACACGCAGTATCTCTTTCAAGGTTCTTCAGTCTTTAGGTTCTGCTGATATCAACTTCCGCAGCACAGCAGCTCAAAGTGTCCTGATATCAGTTTTTTTCATTCACATCTCCGTTGGCAAGCAATGCTTTTATATCTACCCAAAACAAATTAAATTCCATCCACTGCCTCGGAAGAAAATTTTAATTGAAACTGACTTAGCTCATAACTTTCTGCTCCTCCAAAATACATCTAAAACTATACTCTACACAGACTATCTATCTATCTATCTATCTATCTATCTATCTATCTATCTATCTATCCATCTATCTATCTATCTATCTATCTATCCATCATCTTGTGTCAAATACAGTACTTGTTGCAAAATTATTTCACAGACCACAACTAAGAAAACCCCCCAAAATCTTCAAAAACGCTGATGAGTCAAGTTTGCCATTTCTGCTTATGCGTGCCAGTGCCAGTCTGTGCTGTTGGTGAACCCAAACTCTTCCTATGGGAATCACTTCCTCTATAAACACAAACTCAGTGGCCAAAGTCAGTACCAACGCACACCCAAAATGAAGACTTTTGATAGTGTTGAAGATGTATTTTAGATGCACAATTGAAAAAATGACAACCAGCACACTGTCAGCATTTATTGAGCTGATGGGCCAATATAATGACATGAGGGAACTAGAAGGCACTCTGTGGACTAGAGTCAATTCTGAACAATTTTCCTACTTGCAAAAGCGGCAGCCTCCATAACAGTTGATGTCCATTTATTGTTTGTCTTCCGGGTGTGACTGTCGATCAAAATAGTTTCACAGCTGACTTGGAAGTCCCAGATGTCTGACTTTTCCAACAGCACATGAACAGTTATAAGTTATTATGGCTAAAAAACAAAAATCCTCTAATGGCAAAGACCCCAGATCCAGATCACCGAATCTAATCAACTGATCCCCGGGCCAAGGGCTATATGTACCAGATTTCAGCCAAATCCATTGTCTTCCGTTATCCGTTTTTGTTTTTGAGACATCTTGCTAACAAACAGGTAAACAGGCAGGGGTGAAAACATAACCGTAGGTAAAAAACTGCCACTCTGTGAAGGTTTTCCCAACGCTTCAGTTTAGATATGCAATGGGTGTGCGCAGGTCACCGAGCAGAAAAATGATCATAACATGACAATACCAACATGTCCAAAACCAGATTACATGAAACTCCCATGAGCAGATATAGGGATACATCACTATGCTTTTGCCACACAGACTGGGAGGCAAACACTTAACAAGTCCACTTAATTTGCAAACATTGCATCAGTTAATATATCAGTGCATGGGCAAGCATGGCAAAAGTACAGCTCTGGGGGCTGTATGTTATTTAGAGCCTCTTACGAACAACAGCCTTCCACAACACCCTCGAGAATTTACAATGATCCCAGTGTCTTAGAGAGTCACGTAAGAGCTACAACCGTCACACAAACGCAGGGAAAATCACATTAGCTACTAGAAAGCCTTTTGATTTAAGATGCACAAACACGTAAGCCCTGTCAAGGAGGCTGGCATGCATGCTCAAATTATGGCATCTGATTTATTGTTTGGAATTAACTAGTGTGCTTCGTCCTTGGCATTTTGAGTACTGTAGGTGTAAATCTTCAATCTAAGTGTTTTGAACAAAAGACAAAAAAAATGTGTTCGGGCCATGATAAACGGAGGGAGCTTAAGTATGACTAAAATATTCAAGAAAGCCTCCCATCCTATGCAAATGAGTCTCAAAGAGTGTCATGGGCAGTCTTTCAGAAGCACATGAAAGATCCAGATACAAGATTGTAAAATATAAAAAAGAAAGCCTATGTATTTCCATACGAAAAGCCCAAGAATTAAACAAAGCCGCTATAAAGATGTGTTGCACGTATGATGCATAAGTGCCTCTGTTTAGCTTGTATACATGTTACAGTATATTGACACGGCATATAAACACATTCTCAGCTGTGCACACCCATGACAAAGCACGTTGTTCTCCAGTACAGCTCATCTCCTTTACTGTCCTTTACTACTCCCTCCCTTTTTCTAGCTGATCAGCGCAGCAGAAGGTTGACCTGGATCCGAGTGTATACACACAGGTAGACTAAAGCCAATTTCAGATGTGTCAGTGGAAGTGACAGTGCCAGATTCCTGTGACAGCTGGAGTGTAACAGCCTCAGTCCTCCCCTCAATATCACCTCTGCTTACTGAGTGGAAACTATTCTTCACATATGCCTGAAATGCTCTGTCAAGCCCTCATCTGCAGACATCTACTGTATATGATATTATAATTATTATTAGTAGTATTAGCATTAGCATTATTATTAGTATTATCCCTGAATATAAGCAAGTGGAATTACGTAAGTGCCTTTATGTCTTCATTCTGGACAGAGGCATGTTGAATGGTTTCCTCCTATAACTGAACACTTACTACAATGGTGTCTAACTGTGATCACAATATGCCCTTAAAAAATGTCTGTCCTTACAAAAATGCCATGCTTCTCTACGGTCTAATTCACACTCATGAGGGGAAACATTTTGTATGTCATTTATGGATCAGTGTGTAGAAATATTGCCTATAATTGTCTAAATTGTCGTTCTGGATGAGTCCCTTGCCTTTTCATAGATGGACATCAACTGTATTCATTAGCTTGACCTCCTTCCCTGAAGCAGAATGTTTTGCATGCACAGCACCCCCATACCCCAGGCCGGGTGTGTGCTATATTGTAGTGGGTCCCCCGACTTAAAGGAGAGAGGGTAAGTGAGACAAGCACAAAGTAAACTTTAAAGCCAACGCATGCAGTAATGTATGCGGGCCCCTCTGTATTTGATGCTGCTCTGTTGCATTAGGCTCCATCCCTCAATGCCCATATTTAATGTGTCGAGTCGGAGCTTTCTGTGGCAGAGGGCTCGGTGGTGCAGAGCATGGCGGGTCTCGCTGGGGAGCTGCGATCACACAGTCGCACTACAGAAAGCATTCTGCGCTGCCCCCCGAGGAGCTCGTTCAGCGTATTCCTGCATAATTACCTCAAAGTGATTACAGAAATCAATGGAGTACTGTCACTGCCGAAGGCACTACCCAAGGCCTCGGGTAATCACAGTGTACATACCTGTCCAGCTTCCTTAGCTCAACAACAAGCTCAACACATACCAAACAAATAGCAAACACACACACACACACATACACACAAACACACACAAAAACCTGTTGCCCGTAGGACTCCTTGAGCCTCATACAGTTCTTGGACAAGCAAGACTGGGACTGTTTGCTGCCTTCTAGCCCCGGGGCCAAGTGCCAGGATTGATCCCTACATAAAGCCAACGGTACATTTTTTATGAGGTTCGCTGGTTTTAGGAGTGTTGGAGATAATGGCTGACGTTGGAGAGTCCACTAAATCATCCATCCTGAGGCGCTATTGGCAAAGAATGCTTGTGTTTCTTCTGGGTGATTTCTCTGGAGCAGAGCAGATGTAGCAACAAACCAGACGCACCTGATGGTTGCTTAATTTATCATGCTGTTGATTATCGTGAGTAAACCCTGGAGCTGAGTGTAACCTTGAGTGAATATCCACAATGGACTGTGAGTGTGTGTGTGTGCCAGTATGTCTGTGTCTGTCCACATGTGTATGCAAAATTCTTACCCGTAATGTGTTTATACCGCATAATGACCTATAAACCTGTACTGAGGGCTTGTATACACACACACACAAAAAAACACTAACCACCACTAAAAGGTGGTAGCTACTCTAAAGAGAAAGTGAAAGCAGAAACGTGTGTACTTGGTGTTCAGCAAGTGTGCCAGCCATGTGTTTCTCCTTTAGTTTCTTAAGCATTCCTCATGTTCAAGTGTGTTATGTGAAAAGTGAAAGAACAAATGAATAAATGAATGAATGAAGCAGACAAAAGGGATTATTTGCCAATGTAAAGCATATTGATTTCAATTAATGACCTCATATATAACTGCAATATATAGCTATATAACATTATTTTTTAAACCCTTTAACCAGACAAGCTGACTAAGGGTTTATTCTTATTCAGAGCAATAGCCTGGGGTAATATTATATTCTGTTACCCAGGATATGATCCATCTCCATCTTTACAGACAGAAACAAGTGAGACCACACGAATCTAATGTGCATAAGCTGTGTGTGTGTGTGTGTGTGTGTGTGTGTGTGTGTGTGTAAGCATGACTTACATACGCCAAGGTCATGCAGTACAGTTTTTAGTTGTTACACCCATTTCCTCCTTGAAAAATTGAGGTACATCAAGGCACAATGCATTACAATAACAATAAAGTTGACTTATCCTCAGAAAACAGCAACAAACTCAAAAAACATGCTCTAATCCATCAGCAGCTACTCAGGTATTCACACTTTGATGCAAGAAGGTCGTAAGACATACTTAGATCTCAGCATCAACAAACAGCAAGCTCTGATGCATAAAAATGGGAATATAGTTGGTTCAAGCCAGCAAAAAACTCTTTGCACATCCGAATGCACACAAGTCAGCTCAGACCGCTCTCAGTTCTTTGGGAAACGCTCGTCTGGAGTGTGCCACTGTTCCCGGCTCTGACTACGGACCATCCATCACCGCTTTATGACATGTAATATCATCAAAAGGGATGTAAAGCATGGCCAACCTCAATGACCTACACAACATATATCAACCTCCTCTCTCTCTTGATAAGAGATGAAGGGAGGGACGGAGGGATGGAAATGAACACGCGTTCCTCTTATCTGATATATAGCATGATTTATTTTCTCATCTGTTACTTAAACCAATGAATTAATAAATGCATGGGAAACATTTTAGTGCAATAATATCTAAACTTGTCCACGTTTTCTCTGTGAGTGTCTTGCAGGATGTGTCATTCTCATGCAATACCTTCATGTTCAGGTGGTGATCAGTTTTGATTGAACTGCTGTTCTTCCTGGCTTGGCATTAACAAGATATACACCTTGCTGAGAGCAATATCAGTTTGCAGATATATTGGGCCGATACTGGCCTTTTATTACAGTTTTTCTGAACTGCTTACACACAAATGCTGGAACTTGAGACACAATGACCAAAACCTGTACTAAACCGATGCTGCAAAAAAACAAACACTAGTTGCTAAATGGTTCAATTACAAATCAGAGCAGAGGGCCAAAAGTGAGCTCTCGTGTTTGTTTGTAGATGCATTGATTGCAACACTGCAGAGAGACGTAGAGAGAGAGGAAGGGTGAGAGTAAGAGCTGGAGGAGGAAGAAGAGGAGGAGGAGGAGCATCCAGGGATCCATCCAGGGCTGGATCCTTCATGACTGATTAGTCCCCCACCCCCAACAACAGGCGACTGTACATATGTAAGTAGTAAGTGCAATATAGAAAATGAAGAAAGTGTAAGTGTTTTTCATTGAGCACATCAGTGTGCAATTGGTTCTTAGAAAGATCCATTCATATGATGGCCTGTGTGTATCATTGGCAAAATTCTATTTTAAGAAGACATAACATGGTTATGTCTCCCATATTGTACTCCTATTATTCTATTACATCCCCATTTGCAGCAGCTATTAATTTTGCAGATACTGTATGACTAAATTTGTATTCACAATAATGTGACACTTGTCAGGGCAACCATTCATAAAACAAAGGCTTCGCCTCGAGCACTGACACTGTCACTGATGCTGCAATGTGTTTGATGTACGATAATGACTGCGGGGCTGATTGTGTTGGGCCTGTCAAGGACTCCTCACAACATGCTCGGACCAGAGGTCAAAACCATAATTGGAATTTAGGAAGCTGACAGGCTTGGTGTAATACACTGACCTTGGACTAAAAACCTGAGACAGGGAAGCAGGGAAGGGGGTTGGACGATATGTTGGGTGATATAATGAGGGAGAATGATAGAGAGACAGTGAGAGAGACAGAGAGAGAGGAGGAGAGGAAGAAGGAAATGGAGAGTGAGGGGGAGGGAGTGAATGGATGAGGAAAGAAGAATGAATCTTCTCAGGGAAGTTAAAGGAATTAGCCGATTGGTCAATTTACCAGTAAAGTGATGAGAACATAAACACCAAAATCATCCATGTGTAGCTCCATGGTAACACTTCAGAACACACTATGCTGAGTGACAGAAGGCAACTAGCATTATCCATAGTTGTTAGTGGTTTATATTATACAGCCTGTATTTCATGAATTTTAAAAACAAAATATCAATAACTCCATATAGTTGATAAAGCTACAGTTTATTTTCATAACTATTTCAGGTGAGCAGTGAGGACATATTCATCCACTGCGCAGTGATTTGTCTCCCATCGGCCATCACGTTCACTTTCTATGGAAGCAAACAACGGTTTTCTCAATATGTGTTCTTGTGTATTTCATGACGCATTTGATGTATTATCTAACATCCAAACAATTCAAAAACAAAAGAACGCAGAGGAATGAGGAAGGATAAGGATCCCTGACATTTTACTTGCCAACCGGGGATGCATCTAATGGTGACTTGGCCAAAGACGCGGACGGAAAGCTCCAAGATTCATTGCGAGAATGATGCACATCCAAACAGTGAAACAGTCTATGGTAGGGAGGTGGTTGAACCAGCTTGGAAAAGGAACAGCTGTGTGTCTTAATTGAACACACTACGTCCATCTCAAAATGTAAGGACTCTTGAGAAGTTTGTGCTCTCGAAGACAACTTGGAAAGATCGTTCTCCACAAGGACGTCACTCCGCAAGACTCTCCACATCGACTTGGCATTCTTGAAATTGATAATCAACTCAAGTCACGCTCTAAATCTTGTGGGAAGAGAGACCTCGCCACAGAGAAAATGGTCCATCATTGTTCGAAACAGTATGACATTTTGGTATATTTCATGTAATTTTTATCTCTCTCTCCTTCAAAAGAAATTCAGATTTAGCCACATATAATTTAAAATTCCAGTACTTACCATTTAGCTTTAGAGCTGCTATAAGTTCTCAGTTTCTCACTTTTCAGATAATGCTGGTCACCTACAAACACTCAACATGGTGTATGCTAAAGTCTTAGTATGGAGCACCAGAGCAAATGAGTAAGTTGACCAACTTCCAAACACTCAGTGTGTCTCTTTAAGCAGAATTTCAGCCCACAGAGCTCTGGAGATCTGAGAGTTAACACAAGGATTACATTCTTGTGCTTAGCAGCTAGTCATAACTCAAATATATTTTGTTGACCTCTTGGATTTGGAGATATTTTACATGTTTTGCTCTAAATGGAGCCTGCAACAGTGAGAACTTGTTTGGACAAACATACATTTTGGGCTTTAATCATCCTTCGGCATCGAGGCTTTGACATTTGTTCCCCTTCATCGGCTTCTCAGTTCTCAGCAAATGCACAAGGTAAATCCTAGCACAGAGTTGACAGTCTCTGACATTGTATAAGCACGCTTCAATAGTCATTCTACAAGGTCCCTTACAAATGCTCTTTGTCTTATCTCCCACTACAAAGGCATATTATTTTTTTGCTTGGTTGTTAATTGAATCCATAAAAGTATTGCTCTTTGAAATGTAGAATACATTGTGCCGCAGCTTTCCCCCAAGCCAAATTATTAACAAGATTTAGCGTCAGTCTATTTTTCCTGTTTGGGGAGTATTATGAGTGAGCTGTGCTGAAGGGGAGGTTATTACTCTCCATCTGGTGACAAACTGCAGAGCAGGATTACATGATAATGGAGAGAGACTTTAACCTTCAGTCATTCAGCACATCAGTCAAGTGCATTTGTTTTGGCTCTAATGGTAAATGCATTTATAGTAATATCTCCAATTCCCACACAGGCAGAGGGAAATGGCATTGCAAGACTTGGGAATAGGTGAAATTCCACTTATTACCGCTTGCGTTGCATGTAGCAGCACTGGCGGTGCCAGGATTCATAGTGTGGGTGGGCCTACAGAAAATCAGGTGGGCCCTCCAAGACGCTAGCCTGGTGAGACCATCCTGATCACGTGACCTCACATTCTGTTTCGCTCCACGGATCAGTCTGGACTTCTAGCCGCCCACATCGATTTCAGTGGGCGGGAGTACTTGCCTTGACAGACAAACTCCTTCAGCCAATCAGCGAATCCAAATTCAAATCCAGTCGGAAGAACGGCGAAAATGTCTTTTCCGCCGAGAAACTCCGCTAGTGCATACTCTTGTTCTTGTTTAATTGTTGTTATTGAGTCTATTTCTGCAATACCTGCACTATGGCTGTGTTTTCTCTACTAACGTTAACGTTACCGCTCGTTGCTTCGGGAGACGGCGTTACTGTTTTGCCAGCGGCGGCCTGTATTTCACGTCATCAACTACGACGCAGTCCCTGATTGGCCCGGTTACATTGCAATTTCAGGAAATCGATGTGGGCGGCTGGAAGTCCAGACTGATCCGTGAAGCAAAACAGAATGTGAGGTCACGTGATCAGGATGGTCTTACCAGGGGCACGTTCAATCTGAAAACGGTGTTCACCGTTTTGCTACGGTTTCCAGGTTGAACGTCATGTTTCCTCGAAACGGTGTGAAACGGGCTTTGAGGTACGTTGTCTCTCGTTTGGTGGGTGTGTCAGAGGTGTTACCCAATCAGCAGCAATGTGTATATAAACCCTGCCGTATTAAAAAGGCAGTGCGCACAGACATATTTGACATAAGACATATTTGTATCTTTTGCTATTGTATGTACCATTGTGGAGTGACACTTTCATAAACTTTTCTACTCCACTCTACTCCTCTAAATAATGGGAAATATTACAATATCATATCACAACAACAGTGATCAGCAATAATGATAGGCGTAATACTCATGATAAAATAATTAGCTCATATAGATCGTAACACAGTCTCGAAGGTAAGAAGTGGATTATCCTTCACCTGAAATGTTTGCCTTGTCATCCTGAAATGCGAGGCAAATGTTGGATCACTATAATTAGGAACCACAGTTTCCACATAACCTTCACTCCATTGGGATGCTCTCTGCTATTCTGGACGGCAAGGGCAGTGACTGTAACATCGAGTGTATTTTGTAGTATTAAACACGTATTTAAACCGATTTCATCAGGCTCTGAAAATTCTTTGAAAAGAACGCAAAGAATGGCCTTCTCAGCTGCCATAGTAACACAACAGGGTGTTCAATGCACCATTGTTTCCGTTTAAATAAACGTTTTGCTATGTTTTGTCAGGGCTGAATGCACTCCAGGCTACCAAGACCCTAGTTATGAGCCAAAAAATTACACCACTACTAAAAAAATGACAGCATCTCAACACGCGCGCACACACACTGCACTGTCAGACACAAGAGCAGCATTAAATCATATACTGTAGCCTATATATTCAGATGCAAACACATGCGCCTATCAGACCCAACAGAACGGCAGCTGCCAAATAATCTCACACACACACCAGATGCAGATGTGGCAGCGTAAAATACAATTAGCATACCCAATAACTCAAAAAAGCCCAATAAACAATTAGGCAATATTACATTCAGATAATGTAAACAGTTTAGGCCTACCTTTGATGATTACAGCAGGAGACCACAGGGCTTGGTGTGTAACTGTAATAGTTAGCTTACAGCTGCGGTTACATGAGCGTTATTTTTTTTATTCTGAATGAATTCATTCCGATTGAGGATTCACCCGCAAGTGTTTACATGTGCGCTAAATAAAAGGATCGCATGGTGTGTGTTTACGTGCTCCAATGTATGTAATCATAATAAAAGTTTCTGACATGCGCAAAATACAGAATCCAGCACTCTAACATGGGCTTATGTTTTTAAAAGATGATCCTGCATCGGGCGCTTGGCACGGCTATTGATTTACTGCTGTTCTTTCTGATGAAGCAACAGTTTTATCACAACATACGACCACATATAGTGTCAGAAAAAGAAGTTTTGTTTTGCCCCCGCAATGATTGGGTCCATTTGTAATTTTCACCGCCCAGGCCCACCTAGGCCCGCCCACAGCGCCGCGTATGTGTGACAGTGAATCACTGCCGCAATATTCCTCAGAGGAATTGTTTGGAAGTTTTCAAATTTGCTCTTTTTAGCCTAGAATATTTGAGAAAGAATGGGCTGCAAAGGCTGCTGCAGTACTAATGGAGGGTAGACACAATATGTAACTTTTATAATGTCAACCACAATAAAACAAAATCCATCTAAACACCAGGCATGTAAAACAGCTGTGTAATGCTGTGTCTCTGAGTGCCAGCATATCAGTGAGACCAGCATGAGGAAAGCACAACAGTAGATGTCTCTTTATAATCTGCTGCACCTTCTGGACAATTAAAATATCAAACACAGAGCCGTACCAAAGCACCAATTACCAAAATGGCTGGGACATATGTTAGAGATGAGAGCGGTTTCCTCAAGGTAGCTTTTCGGCAGGACGGCCTAGCATTTAGGGAGACCGTATTTCAGACAAGCCACCTGCTGAAGTGTCCTGGAGCAAGACACTGAATCCCCAGCAGCTCCAGGGGCTTTGTCCTGTATCTGACCCCCGCACTCTGATCTCACTCGAGGGATGGAAGCGAACAGGAAATGTCCCTCCAGGGATGAATAAAGTATCACATTATTACGATTTCATTGAACCCCACCAGGAAGCAGGAGAGGGAGGGTCTTTTTATCTTTATTCACCAAGCTACTTAACTAAGAACACATTCTTATTTACAGCAACGACCTGGGGGAAACCTTCTGGTCTGCTTCTATAACCTTCAGGCTACAGCCAACTCAAAGACCTGGTATGACTGAGACACGTAACACTGAGCTATCATAGGTTTACCTTTCATGGAACAGGCCCTCCATGTTACTACAGACCAGAAGTAAATGGAGGGAGCTCACTGTGGCCTTATGTCCCATTGAGGATGAACTAGATTAAGTAAAAGAAGAGAAAAAGGAACTGTGTTCTTTAGGGAGGAGTAACTCATCTGGGTACATACTTTGTGTGGCGCTGGGGATCAAACATCTCATAGTATACAGTATGATGAAATGACATGCTTTATTGAATCACTATAAACAGTCTCACACATATTGACTATAATTCCCTCAAACATGGCATGCATAGTGCTGGGATATACAACGTCAGGGAAAGTCCAATTGTACAGTATGTCAGTCAACCTAGCCAATAAGCCAGGAGAGGCTGTGCCTTACAGTAATTTTAGAGCAGCTAAGAAGTGTTGTTATAATAAAATAATTAAATGTTATTCTTCCGTCAAGCAATATGGTCCTTGAAAAGTAGCTAACAAATTGGCTGCTAAGTGACACACAAGCACCGGTAAGAGTGGTGACTTTCAGAAAAGGCATTAATTTTAAAATGAACTATGCTGTCAAAGTAATATATTTCTAAGGTTTTTAAAACATATTCAAGTATTTGAACTTGACTCAGCCAATGAGAACTAGAACTAACAGAATCATTGTTTCTAAGAGCATACTGCTACATTAGAGTGTGTATATTAAGTGAACAGAGACAGATATGAACTCAGTGTTCACTCTGGGAGCTGTTTTTGTCTTTGTGAGAAAATAGAGATTTAATGTTTTTACAAGCATTGTTTTGACAGCAGCATGTTGGCCAAAAGTGTGTGAATTACTGCCAGCAAATCACAACAGGAGTCCTGGATGGATATGTCAAATTCCCGAGGTGTCAGGAGGCAGTTTGTAGATGTTCAAGATGTTCAAGACATTCAAGATATTCAAAAGAGAGAGATAGATAGAGAGAGAGAGAGAGAGAGAGAGAGAGAGAGAGAGAGAGAGAGAGAGAGGAAGAGAGACAGTAGCCTTGACAGGAGTTGCCCGTGGCTCATCCTTGTCTGAGTCCTGACACCAGGACTTCTGGCGAACTGAACCTAGAATTGGCTCTGCCTGCAAAAAAAAAAAATAGTGATTTTACACATGAAATCTGCCAAGGTTTATTTGTGTCAAAAAAGGTGTGCTACTGCTTGACTGACTGATTACCTTTAACTCCACATGAGTAAGCTGTATGGCTGTCTACTGCAGGCCTAAGCATTTTCCAAGAGCCTCTCCTGGGCTTTCTTTGAATTTCAGAGATGGCTGACAGTGAAATTGAACTGTTTGAAATATGAACAGGATTAGATGTTTTCTTCTTCTTCAAAAAGAGAGCAAATATAACCCCCTCTCCCTCCTCCTCTCCTGGTCCTACAATGATAAGATGTGATTGATATTGATCATCTGATTATTTAATAACACTACCTCACTGCCATGGCTTGGTTAATATAGTATGCAATTCACCTGCCTTGCAACAGATCAGCAAATAAAAAGTGAAGGAAAGGAAGATTACAAATGTTAATATCTTATTCTGGATTCATTCACTATGGGTAGAGGCTAAACCAGTTAAAATTTGATAAGCTATAAATGACATTAATGGCAAATAAATCCTGGCAATTACTTGATATAAAAGAAGACAAAAAGACCACTCTATATGCAGGCTGAGCTGTTTTCCCAAAGTAATAATGACACAATCTTGACCTTTGCAACAGACTAAAGCAGTAGTTTAGATGTGTCACCATATATTCGACCCTATCTTGATCTATTATTTATCATAGTTTAATTTGATTATGTTGCAGACACAAGATTTCCTCACAGCTAAGTACCAAATAATCAAATGAGATTTGCCTTGCATTCACATGGCCACTAGGGCCGGTGCTTTGCCTCCAGACAGCTGCAGCGCCAACATTGTGGAGGGAAGCCTGTCAGAAATGATGGGACCACAGCACACCACCACATTGACAAAGACACAAAATGTTTGCTCAAACCTGCTGCCACAAAGCATCAAATGCCGCGCCAAAATACTTAACCCATATTATGCCCTTTCACTCACTGCTGGCACATCAGCTGGTGTCAATCACAGTGCCAAACGAGGCTAAGCAGCACCAAAAACTTGCAAGCCTTTTCTTGGTTTGGCAGCTCGTAGCAATGGATGTGTTTCTATGCTAAAAATAAAGTATATATACAGTAAAAGGAATTTGAAATTTCTGTTCTGAGGCTTCAGGTTTTTTAATACAGACAAATGATTTAATTGTTTCAGATATTTGATGTCATTTATATTATAAGTCGGACGTCATTTGTTTATTTAGCAGTGAGTCACATGCAGGGGCGGGTCTAGGGGGTGGCCAGGGCAACCCCTGAAATCTGACTGGCCTCTCCAGGTGCCACCCCAAAATCCTGAGTTATGATTGGCTGATGGCTATGTTAGAGGCAGGACCATCAAGTCCATGCATTTTTTTCCCCAAAACTACGCACAGAGTGTTCCAAGAAACACGGCAAGGGGAGCAAAGAGAAGACCAAATTAGGGATCTTTTAATGTGTAAAAAAAAAAATATGTCTGACCAAACTGAATGGCAAAGATAATGCACCTGAAGATAAAAACCAAGAGGTAATGTTAGTAGCCTACATTTTTATATGCATACAGTAGACAGTGATGCCTAATTCTGGTTGTTTTCAACCTGGGCCTTGTACGGAAGAGGATTAGGGCCATGTGAAAAATTAATTGAGTTCTGAGTTTATAGTCAGAATTCTGAGGAAAAAAGTCATAATTCTGAGATTAAAGTCAGAATTCTGAGTTTAAAGTCGGAATTCTGAGATTAAAGTCAGATTTCTGAGAAAAGATTCTGAGATTAATCTCAGAACTAAAATTTTTCATGTGGCCCTAATCCTCTTCTGTAGCCTTGTGTTCAAAATTTCATCACTAGACTGTAGAGCCTTCATACCTCCACATAGCCGGGAGTGCTGCTGTCCAATAGGTCGGCTATAAACACACAAGGCAAACAAGGCAAAAAGTGATTAAAACGCATCCTTTCAACACAACAACACCCACACAGCAATGGCACCTGCCTACATCCTTCCTAAATGCCACGCTCAGTGCCACCCTTGCTTGAGTCTGTGCCCCACCTCGGCCACCCCAGTCAAAATGACCTGGACAAGCCACTGGTCACATGGTCAGCTGACATTGCCATTAGAATATATGAAAATGAGCTTGACATGCAGTCTTCCCTAAAATCCACTTACCTTTCTCATTATTTCCCTTGTAGCATGTTGTGGTGCAGTCTTTACTGACAAGCCCAACTGCTTTTGCATGCAGGTTGGAAACATTAAAGACTGAGTTAATCCTCTCTGAGTCCCTGCTGCTGTCACTCACACTGTCGGACTAAAAGCCACAAAATGTTCCAGAATCAAACAACACTGAATTACACCTCCGATACCTCCAGTAATTCACTCTAAATATATAACACTGCAAATACCGCAACATTTTGATTTAAATGGATTTAAATTGTTCAGGTTCAACATGACATCTTACGGTGTGTAGTGTGTGTGTATGTGTGTCTCATACTGTGTGCAATGTATAAACCTCTTTCAAAATTTCTTTGCAGAACCCCAGAGATAAGTCCAACTAGCTCTAACCATTTGGGATCATCTGAGAGATGCAGAAAGCTTATTCTGGAAGTCCTAGCATTCTATTTTAACCCAGGACAAATTGGCAAATTTACATATTTTGCTCACATAATGAGTCCTACTATGAGTTTTTCAGTGGAAAAACTGTTTCTGTATAAGAGCGGTTCTCAATCCTGGGCCTCAGGAGCCAGAATCCTGCTGGCCTTTAACCATTAACAACTCTCACAACCCTTTGTTGGGTTGCCAACAGTAAAAAAAAAAAAAAAAAAAAAAAAGCAGAGCCACACCTGATGAACCCTTCTAGAAACCGTATTGTTTAGTGTGTAACACAGGTCAGAAAGGTTTGCTCTGCATGGTAAGTGAATGAGGTGTAGGCTACATTTCAAAGTTACAGTTGATTATTGTGTCGGTCGTTTATCTGATAATTAATCGTTTCAAATTGGTCAGGAGCAATTTCCAAATTAATTTGCTCGCAACAGTCTGTTGTGGCTCATTAGCATATCATGTTTCATTCCCTGCCAAATAAACTTGTCCAATAAAAAGATAACAAGCCTGTGTATTAAATGGGAATACCCCAACGTGAATATTGGCAACTTGGGAATGGATGGAATAAACTTTGTAGGCTTGATGCAAGATGTTATCTATACATGGTGTACTTTTCCATCTATGCTCTCAAAAACCACATTTACTGTCATAGTTGCATTTAAATCTAAATAAATGTGTCACCTGTCATAACTGTACACAATGGGAGATGAGGCTAAAACATAAAACTCCTTCCTTGCTACATGATAGACCAGCAGGATGGTTCATGCCTGGCCTGAATTTTATTTATTGTATGTTTGTTTATTACCTCCGCCAAGGAGGTTATGTTTTCAGTGCCGTTTGTTTGTTTATTTATTTGTCTGTTAGCAGGATTACGGAAAAACTACTGGCCCGATTTTCATGAAACTTCGTGGAAGGGTGTAGCATGGGCCAAGGAAGAACCCATTAAATTTTGGAGCGGATCCGGATCCGACTCACGAACAAGCAATAATAGTACGAACCTTGGCGGAGGTCTGCGCTCTCCGAGTGCCCTTCTAGTTATACATATTGCACTGAAATATCATCTGATTGTTATACTTCTCTGGTATTATGTGGTTTGTTTTTTTTCTGAATACATTTTCTTCACTTCCATGATAATGTTGGTTTTCCAATGAATTTCCATAGTTCAACCTGCCTAAAGCAGACTGAATGATAAAGGCCTGTGTTATGAGGACCATTCAAATTGAGATTTTTTTTAACTTTTGGTTGAATAAGGACTCCACCCAAGACTGTTATCATTTGGAGAGGAAAATGTTATTCTTTGTGCTTGGTTTTCCACTCTATTAGTCTGTCCACAGCCCGGCTGCTGTGTACAAAGCTCTCCTCAAAGTCATAAATTTAATGATCTGTCAGATCAAAAGGCTAAGCTTATGCAGCATTCACTTGTTTACAGATTGTCGGCTTATGGATGTGCAAATAAATCAAAGTGAGAGATAACGTCAAAGTGATGTATGTCGTGTGCTACTCAATACATCTTTGAAACTTTATGATTCAACAAAAGATTAAAAAAAAAACACATAGGCAGTTGGAAAGTTAAGCTTATTTATATAAGTGCGTGTCATTTAAGCAAGATAGATGTTCTTCCTGAGTCGCTCCCGGACTGGCGACCATTTCAGCAACAACTCATTTAGGGGCTGATACACATAGATGCCACAGGGCTTGTCTGGGGAAACCTGGACTAAACATAGGAAAAGGTATAGCAGTTAATAAAAAAATGATAGTGAATAAATGAAATTGCACCAAAATGGACTGACATTATATAAATTAAATGTTCCCTGGACTGTGTTGAATTCCAGTGATGCAAAATAAGCATCAAAGCACCACAGCAGTTCACTTTTTACTGGATATGTGGATGGAGCCGCATCAGATATTTTCATCAGCTGATCTCAACACATCAGTAATTAGAACCTCAATTGCAGATCTGTTGTTTTGCCCCATTCTGTTTTTAATGCGTGGTACTTTCCTATCCATATATAAGTGGGTATTGTATAGACCTTGGTCAAAGAGTAATACTTCACTGCTTAGAATACTGGGCTGGATGGGCTGGATTTCACATATCTAGACTATTCTGATAGCGTTAGGTAAGTGGTCATTCACAAAAAACAAAATATAGATAGACAGCCTTGTTTTTAGCTAGACCACCATGCATTTTTGAATTTATCCAATGGGGTTTTGAAAGGGCCTCATAAGCCCAGGGGTCAAAGAATTTTCTCTACCCATAGAGGACCATGTAATCCTTGAAGTGACTTTAAAACATGAATATCACCAAAATGAGAGCCATCTAAAAGACAACTAATCTTAAACCACATCTCAAGTGGCATTTCCTGAAAGATCCAAGGACGATTTCGGTATGTGTCTACTGCTGCAAAGTGGTGGTTAAGGGGCAGTGACATATAAAACCAGAAGCAGCAAAGTTCAGGCTCAATGATTCCACCTGACATGTCGTTTGGTCGAGGTCAGATCTATATAACCTGATGATCCCGCCAAAACACCATACTGATTTGATGAGAGGAGGCTCTTTATTGGGGAAACAAACTGAATGTCAGGTACAGCACTGTGGCCAAGCAACAGCATGCATTATTCAGAGGATCGAACATCGCTCCTTTCTACTTCTATTTCGCTTATGCTTGCTGAACCTTTTCCTGAGTCGCCCGAGAAGCAGATTTTCCCACTCTCTTTTTCTCTCAGCCCTGAGGAGTATCTCTTTGAGTGGGAGTAAACCCCTCTTCCAGTCAGAGTCAAACTAGCTCAGGCTTGTGACAGGAAGGTTGTCAGTTTGAATCCCCAGACTGGCTTGGAAAATGTGGGTGGGGAAAGTGAAAGGAGTATAAATAAAGTGTATATATAACTGTTGTCCTGAGAAAACCTCATAACTACAGTTTTGGTGACTTTTAACTTGAGGGATTACATGTTGCACTATGGTTGAGAAAATTCTACAACGTTTGGGCTGTTAAAACCCTTTCAAACCCCTTTGGTTAAACTCAATCAAATCTATAGTGATCAAACTAAAAACTAGACTGTTTTTCTTAGTTCTTGAAGTTTAGTAATTCGTTTAGTAATCCATATTTAAATAAGGAAACAATACTGTAAGTAACATCTATAAGTAACAACTGTAAGTAACATAACGTATGTAAGCAACAATCCAAAGTAAACCAAGTAAACTTTTTTCCATAATACCCGCTCATACAGTCATGATACTATGTGCTGAAATTGTCGGCTGCATATTACTTTTGCTGTTGCAATGACCCAATTTCCATGTTATCACCGGTAGAAGACTGTGGTCGCACTGGGAAGCTCCCAGGTGTGAAAGTGTGTAACTGTATGAATGTGAGCGAAGATGTTGCTGGAAAAGAACAAGCATGCTCAGTCGACTTTCCCTGTTAAAAAGTAAATAAATAAAATAACTAGGATATGGTCTCCATTTCAGTCCCCTAGCTTCCTGTCTAATTATCTCTCCGCACTCCTCTAACTTGCCCCGGATCTCCCAGGCACTACACCACCTTCTTTGAATTATAATATGGCAAAGTTAGGAGTAAGTCTCGTGAGTGTAGACTCAACCAGGCATGCGAGGCGTGAGCATCTTCTCCATTACCCTTTAAAGACAAATCCTTCTGCAGCTCCAATGCCTAGAAGTGGTTCGATAGTTCTTCCAAGAGTGTGTCTCCAGATGGGTAAAATCAATAACCGTTTTTCGCACCACATTCATCTTGATGTTTGCATTTGCCTAATCAGCAATGGAAAAATCACTGGCACTCTGTTCAACCCTCATAGGCACTCAGTAATAATGCTGTGTGCTAATGCTAATCTGTTATTTCATACGCCCTGGTATTTTCTAGTGTGGACTGCCTGTTAATTGGCCATGCTGCCCCAATGTTTGCTTGCTAAAGCCAGCTTCGCTCCTCTGGTCTCTTCTTCATTTCTTTCATTCACAGAGATCCTCTACCACATTCCATAATTTGCATATTCACACATCACATTTATGAGCATCTTAAGATACCACCTATTCAGGCATGAACACTGGAAATACCATGGCTGTCTTAAACAAGAGAAAAATTAATGATATCAAGCCTATCTTCTTGCAATGTACACCTTAACCTTGCTGCCTTTATGCCTTATCACACCTGTTTTGTTTTGTTTTGTTAGTTGCTTTCTTTCTCTATTCGTTCATTGACCCCAGATGGCTCTCCTCGGGTGCAGAAGCATGTATGTGGTAATTACTTTGCTGCAGTATGAAAATGGGGCTTCGGGAATCATATCACAATTGACTGGGAATATGTCAGCTTGCTTCCTACCCAACAACATGCTCTATCTGCCTATTATTAGTTTTTAAATGAACATGATAACAGCACAGCAAACACCAAAATCAGAAAATAAAATCCTCTGCATATGCCTGTTCTTAATTTCCCCAGTTGTATGTGTGTCTTTGCTGAAAATTGGCTATAGATTACATTTTAAAGGGAAGTGTCAGAGAAACCAGCCTCACCAAGACTTGTTGACAACAGGCGAAATTGAACAAGGAGGAAAACATGATTGGAAGCATCAATGCTGCAGACAGAAAAAGAAAAACCATTATCGAGAATGATACTGCAGAATTGTCTGTGCAGCCGAGGATGGAAAACACAAAGCAAAATCATTTGATCCGATGGAGTCGCATGGGCACTGACACTTTTGCATGCTGCTTCAGAAAATATGATTCACATTTTTTTCCCCTTGTTGATCTATGCAAGGATTTACCACTACAGTAAAATCCCCAGTGCTGGAAGAAGAACTCCGTGTGTGCTCAGCCCAGTTTGGAAACATCATATTCCTATCTTCTGAGCTGTTTTGCCACAGTAACATCAGCACCTCCGCCTTTCACTAATGTCAGCACACAGTGGCACTATATTTCAGTTTTCAATCAGCTCTTTATCGTTAAAGTTAGCCATGGACCACAGATCTGTCTCCCTTAGCACCTTGAATGGCTCCACCGGTCACAGAGTCACACATGATCGATGCCTCCAGTTCTGCTCCTGTCGCAGAGGCTGCGCAAGGGTAACGACCAGACCGGGACCCTCTGAAAGACGTTTGCCTTTGTCTTGAAGACCTCCAAATCCCACACACCCTCAAATACACACACTGATACACTCACAGCCACACACACACACACACACACACATGAAAACACATACATGCACAAACACACACCCCTGCCCTCCCGCAAATCTGAGCTGTGAGTCAGCTGTTTGGAATGTGGCAACTAATGCAAGCACTTGATATGCAAGCATCTGCTTTGTGGCTTATCTCCACTGCTCAACTGTGCAGAGCAATCGCTGCTTGGCTGGCCCCACAAAAGCTTTCTCTTTTCTTTTTCTCTCCCTCTTCTCATCACTTTTACCCCGCCTTCCTTCTCAATGTGGTCTTCACTGGTTGCCTAAGGCTTCACTGCTCTTAATTGCTATTTTGGAAAGACATTATTGGAATCATTTCCAATTATGTCAATTGCGATCAAATGGATGATTTAGCACTAATGTGAATGACGGTCCAGTGCCACTCCAAATTGTGCAAGAGCTCAGGCAGCACTACTGATGAGATTGGAGAATGAGGGAAGAATGGAAGGAGAGAAAAGAAAACTCCTTTTGAATTGTAGTCCAACAACAATTAAGACTCCCAAGTAATCTCAGATCAAAAAACTATAAAACAATCCTGATCTTATTTTGCAATCATCTCTATGGCAGAATGTAAGAACCTATGGGCACAAATAACCATTTCTCTATAACAAGGCCATGCAAAACAGTTGATTGAAGGGAAGAGTGGTTATGATAGGGGATGATTACAATCACCTAAAGGTATGTTCAGTATGGATATAAGTATAAATGAATGTAAAAGCACAGTGTCACTAAATTGAATCGTGTGATGAAAATGCCATAAAGCTGTGCTGGTATGCACTAACTAACTTCTTTGCTTTCCATAGTGATGGAAAGTGTGCTGCAACTTCACAGATGAACCAAAGTGCTCAAGTTGAGTTGGTAATAAAGCTTAAAGCATTAAATAAAGCATTGGAATTTGATTTGTTCTGTAGGTCATTTTCAGTCAAATTTATAATGCTACTAAAATTCTAATTCTAAAAACTAGTCTCTGGCTGGCTGGCTGTCCTCGTCATCTGATGGTAAAACCACTAGAGCACCAGGTCTTTCATCCCATTGTGCAGGCAGCAGAGTTGAAATGTCACTGGGAGCGTAAGGAATGATCCAGCTCATGCAGTGGCTCAAATGAGATTTTGAAATATTAAAGTGCTGAAAAAAAAACGTTAAGGTTGAGTGGTGAGTAATGTTAAATGCCCGGGATCTGTTGAAATGGGTCAGGCTATGCATGTTTTAATCTTCTCCAGTTTTGTATAATGCATTCGATCTGATAATTATGAAAGGTCATAAGAATTCAACACCTCTGAGGACCTCTGTGGGGCTTGTGACCCATGTACCGTTTGATCTTTAGGTAGCAGTGGGCCTACATGCATAGGACTAATAACCTTATGTGATGAGGACAGCTGTTGTATTGAATGAGAAGTACATTATATCAAATCAAGAACAGAACAAAAAATTAAAAAGTAATTGTTTTGCACATAACTAGTGGCAACTAAATTGCCATTGGAATGTCACAACCGTATTAGGCAGAATGAGGTCTGGATGAACATATCTATTAAGAGGCAGCAAACAGGCAGCAGTCTGTCAGCACTAAAAGATAAAGAACCATGCTAGCCACCACCTCATTTTCAAGGATAAGATAAGCCAAAGTGGATCGAGCCAAACAACAATTTTGAGAAACCAAGTGCTATCTCTTCATATTACTCGCTGCAATGAGGCTGGAGCAAAAAAAAAACACACACACACATATATATATGTTTCTCTATCATTCAGTGCAAAGAACTCCTGCAGCGAAAGTAGTTAGAAATAAATAATGTCAATCTCAGTGTGTAGGGAGAAGGCGACCAGAGGATTCCTGTCAAAGGTCGACCTTGGGAGCAGAAGATTCAAAGCCCTGCCAGCTCAAATCTGACTTCTCACCTGCAGTATGCAACCCTCCTCTTTCATTACTGTGTAAAAATGGAATAATCAGGTCTATGTTACAGTATGTAGGCAAAAAAAATAGAACATTTATTTGAGTTGACAATTTAAGCCCAATCACAATGAACTCAAATGTCCACAGTGTCGTAGTAAAGTCTACATTTACCTCAGCAAATAAATCTGCTGATTTCCTGAAAGTTGCATTTTAAAATAATAACAAATCTTGTCTTTTTTTTTTTTTTTTCAGAAATATCCCACCCACCTAGTTTAGATGCATCAGCTTATGGTTCAATGTAGGCTGAGAAGCACAATATTTGCTGAGTAAACTGAAAATATTTCTATGCTGTAGCACCTGTATTGAATTTCTTTGCTGTTAAAACGATTACTATGGTTGAATAATTCACCCTGAAGTATGACTGAATTCACCCTGAAGTATGACTAAATAATGCTGATTATTATCATTAAATAGCACTGCAGAATTATTTTTGTTGGGGCTTTCTCAGCTTAACTTCCAACCTGCCTGAGGTGTATCTTTCTCCAGCAAACTCAAAGTGGATTCATTTTATTTTTGCCTGTGTACAGTTTTTGTATAACCTTTAAATACTTTTTTACACCCAGGCTAGCATAACAAGGAGAAACTATAGCAGACAAATGATAAGGACTGTTTGTCAGTTATTCCCAATGCGCAGCCACTGTATGACTTTTTATGAGGGCCTCTGACACCTTTCCTGATGCCCCACATCTATCATTTACGTTTTCTTACGCTCTCCAGCAATAATCTGGGTGCTTGGGCTGTCTGTATTTAGTTCATTCAATGTCATGTAAGGACAGGCAGCAATATTCACAGTGTAAGCATAATGTGAAAGTGGATGCTAAACAAAACTGGTGCCTCTCATGTAGCCCTCAGTATTCACTGTATTAAGGAATGCCCTTATACAGACAAGCATGCTGTCATAGTGTTACTTTCATTTGAAGGCCCTTAATATGCTTCACTCAAGTATGTTCTTAGGTTTCAGTGCAATTTCTTTCAATTATACTCAATTATGTATAACTCATTCTTGACTCAGCCCCCTCCCATGCGTATACCTGTCAGCTTTCTCTCTCTCTCTCTCTCTCTCTCTCTGTGTGTGTGTGTCTCTGTTCAGTGTCACTTAATTGTACTAGTGAGCCATTTGAGCACAGCCACGCCCAGCCTTTGGTTGCTAATTTTGGCCTCATTATAAATGTTTAATGAACAAATACATTCACAAACGCCATTAACTTCTCATACACACCCAAATGTCCCTCTGCTAATTGAAATGAGGCCCAAATTATAGTGGATGGCAATTTACCCCAGTGTCCCTTCCCACTGCTTGCACGGTGCAGCATACTACAATATAGTTATCTAGTGACTGTCAGGCATAGCAGTTGGGCCAGGAAGACAAGTGACACTGAGTACCTCTCTGGAGTCAGACAGAGTGTCTTTAGGGAGACTGTAAGTGTGGTTCAAGTGTGGTGGCTGGCTGATGCTGGCTGATAAATTGTTTGGTGAGATGTGGTCAATATGACTGAGGAGGATGCTGCTGTTCTTAACGGATCACTGTCAATGTTTCACATGGCATCTGCTGAAATAAAAGCAGGCCTTTTAAAAAGCAAAGACACTGACCTCAGAGATTTACTTTTGAAGTCGAATAAGACAATGAGCACAAGCTTCATATCAATCCATCTATGCCACATCCATCCCGTTTGACAATGGTGGCATGAAATACGAGCGCAGTCCAGCAGCGTGCGTGATTGATAATTGCTGTACTGTGGCCGCCTGCCTGCCATCTCCACTGTGGCCTGCCAATTCATCAGGCATCAGAGGCAGATTGGGCTGATGAGTAATGTCTGCGTCTGTGTGTGACAAACCATAGCTACGCATTCATTTCAGCCAGACAGCAGGCTACTTGGAAATCTGCCTTGTTAGTGAGGTGACAGTCCGGCTCTTGAATCTGGCAGCAAATGAGGACGCAAAAGGAAAAGAAATTGTTAAAAGTGTCTTCTACCTCCCCTAGGTCTGTGTCACTGTCTTTGTGACTTGTTTACCCCTCCTGCCACTTCAAACAGAGTCGTAAAGTTTTTTAGCTTCTCTGGATGACACTGGTGTTGCAGAAACACTGGCCTTTAGGGGGGAATACTGCCCAGTCTCAGAATTCACAAACTATTCCCGGGCCATAAACAGGTCAGTGTGTGTTTCTTGACATGAACAAGACTCTCTCAAAGAGGGAAACTAGAGTACTGAGACTCTGCAGTGTCATCAAGATACACTAGCTGGAGCAGCTATATTGACACATAGGATGTTTACTTGAGCTTTTCCACCCATATGAGCATGACAGTGACTCTGAACAAGAAAATGCATTCTACTCGTATATACTACACTTTCAGAAAATGCATTCTACTCGTATATTCTACACTTTGAAACCAACAAATCTTTTCTACCCCCAACAGAAAACTGTATTTTTTAAATGTTTTATGCATCTATTGCCATAAATCAGCAGATCAGCTGCTTTTGACAACCTCTCTAACCCACCAGCCTCTCGCTATACACACCATCCCCTCTGTTAATGAGGCACGGATATGCTCACTCTCTCACTGTTCTTTGCTGATTGACTGCCTATTTCCATTCCTCGTTCTAAGATAGGGTCTGTTATTAAGCAAATGAGTTGCTGCTCCAGTGGGCTTTGCCATCAGATAGCCGTGACTGAAGGTTAATGACAGTGTTGTTCGAGGGGAGAAAGGAGTACGGAGGGACCTCACCAAGCATGACGCCCTGCTGTGTACACGTGCCCTTTGACCCGCTGCCTTTGGGAGGTCACCCGTCGCATGCCCTGCCTCCTGGCTCCCATGGGTGCACGTTCTGTGAGAACAGACAGCACCAGATGCTCGGTGCTAAACAGAAACAACATCATTAATCAGGGTAGATAAAGGTGTCCTTAGTTTACTTTTCACTTCCAGGGTGTACATGGATTGTTTATTACAGTAATGTACACCAAGCAGCCCGGGCTAGCCGTCATACAATAAATTAGCTGGCAGGCAAGGCTAATGCGACTGAGAAGCAGAGCAAGCACAAAACAGTGAGGCTGACTTGAATGTCTGCGCCTAAGGTTGTTTTAAATTGAACACCTTGCTAGACTGCAGTTTGTTATACAATCTCACACTGTAGGTGAGTATGTCCCTGGATTGTATTTCCTGTTAATTCCCATTACAGTGTATGTCAGCAAAAACTGTAAAACTGATTTTTTGTGTAAAGATACTTTGCTGCTGGCAATATGGTAATTGAGTGATATGTAGTGACAGAACTTCATGACCTATGAGACAGAGTTGGGGTTGAAATATCTCTTGTGGGGCTCAAATTAATTGCTTTTCTTCTTTGATTTACTGTTACTGCACTGTATAACTTTCCCTCTTGTATTAATGTGTTGTTTAAAACTAACTACATTTAAGCCCTGTGTTGTTCAAGCCTTTTGCATCCACTCTGTAATTCAGTTTTCTGCTTGCATTCCTTTCTCTGTCAAAGCAAACCAACCAGCGACTAAAGAGTTTAGCTTTTCTTTGTGACAAATCCAAAATCCGTACCAAAAATCTTTTGCCGTAGGTTAATTGCTACGTTTGAAAAGTCGACCTCCTTTGCCAGTCTTGAATGAATCCTTTCTGTGTCTCCTGTGTACCAAACATAAAAAGAAGAAAAATAAATAGCTAGAATCCTTAGGGCTGGTAGTGCCAACAGACATTGTGGTTGGCTTAGTGCCCGGTTTCAAGAGAAGATTCTTTCATTTGCAGCAGGCTTTGCTCCCTCAACAGGGGGATAGAGGGAGGATATGGGGTGGATTTTCCTGTATTACACCAGAAAATCACTCTTTTAATTTGAAATCAGGGTGTTTTGTGTCATCTTTGTCTTCAGTTGAGAAATATGGCAACTGTCTTCAGATGAACAGCAGGATGTACAATGTATTCAATTGGTTACTTTATTAATTATGAGGTATGAAACACTGGTAAAAACCACAATAAGTAAACAGATAGCTAGAGGAAACACATGGATGCAGGACTTAGCACGGAGCAGACCTATTTTACTGTTGTATTGAATCATTTGATTCTATTCATCTCATTGCTTTGGGGATTATAGCTCATGTCCATAGCTAGTAGTGAATCATGCTTTTGTGAAATTACACTCCTGGGGTGAAAATTAAAATTTAAAAAAACATGGCTGATGTTTTAATGTGGAGATTAGTGGTTACACATGGATCATTGCTGCAATTTCTAGGAAAGAGACACTACTCTAGGCAATATTTTTTGATTTTATCAAACTCCATAAACCCTGCCTTAGGTAGGCCTACGCAAACAACTTACAGTAGATAAAGCACATTTAGGGAAGATTACCCTATTTATGGATTGTGAATGTTTGGATTACAAGACATTCTTTGTTCTATAGAAACTATATGCATCACAAATGGAGACCTAATTTCAATAAACATGGGAGAGTTCATGCCAAAATCTGCAGCACTATCTACAGAAGAGTCTTATTTAACAAAACCTCAGACTTCTGAATCTAACCGTCAACTGAATGGACATAATTTGCAGAAAGTACAGTGATGCAAATGTATTGCACTGACTGTGCATTGTTGTTGAAATGTCATTGTTGTTGCCCCACATCAGACTGTATGGAACATTGCAGTGTGAGCAGGACCTAAGCACCTGCATCCCATGTCCAAGTCCAAGTAAGCAGAATGTATCAAACCTAGAATAAGAATCATAATCATAATCAATTTTATTCACTAAGAACGATGGTTGCACAAGTAATTTGACTTGGTTAAGTCTGACATATTAGAAGACAGTTATATAATATGGGATTGACACACTTACAAATCTTATGAAATGCCACAGCGCTGGCCCTGATGCACCAGAACTGCTTTGTGGAAGGTAGTACATCAAACAAGCAGTTTCCCAGGTGGACAAGGTCGCCAGCAATCTTCTTTGCCCTTTTGCTTGCTCCAGCAGTGTGCTGATCAGCCAACAACCCTCCCAGCATTTCAAATGACATGTTGCAGTCTTGCCTTGGAGTGGGAGAAGGCAGACGTAGGAAGAACACCCTCTGTTGTGCCTTCTTGATTAGATTGGAGATGTTTCCGTCCCATTCGAGGGTGTTGTTGCTCCCCAGGAATTTGAAAAAATCTACTGGTTTCACAGTTGATTACCCGGGGGAGCTGAGAGTGTGGGCTCTTGCAGAAATCAGTCCTAATCTCCACCATCTTGAGAGTGTTGCTGTTGGCACACCAAGGCACCTATCCAGCCACCTATCTGTGGTGGATGGACCCGCCGTTGCCTTTGATTAGGCCCACTAATCACAGACTTGAATGTAAAAGCATGTCACATATGCATTTATCACCTACAGTATAAAGGATTGAATAAAACACCTCAACCTTTGTTTGTGTTTTCACAGACATGTTTCAAAACAAAAAGGCGTCAATCACTGATTGGTTCAGTAGCCGACAGTGTGCCAGAGGTACCATACAGTAAATAATGAGGTGCTGAACTGCTCACAGCTCATATCCTCACTCACATTTTGGACACGGTTGCCTTGAACTCCTACTCTGACATCATGTGTCATTATAGCTGACTGTCATTCACTAACCTGATTCATGAATAGAATACCACTGCAGTCAGTTTTAGTAAATTAAATAGCAGATATTGGCAGCTGTTACAGAAATGGATCTCAGATGCCTGGAGTCTGACAAATGAGAGCTATATGATTAAAGTTTGCCGATTGATTGCTTCACCATTTTACTTGATTTTACTCCCCACTTTGCTCTTTTATTACCATCTTATGACTGTTAAATGATACACAAGGGAAGGGCTTCCTCAATTCTCTTCACCTTTTTCAATTAGAAATTAATTATTTAGGGAGCTATCTCGGAAACCTTGCCACTCCGGTGTCTTTCATTGCCCATTCGATTAGTGGCTCATTTGTTCATTGGCTTGATAACGTTTAATAGAAAGCATCCAAAGATAGCTGAGTCTGCAACTCAGAAGTGAGCCTTTTGAGAAACGAAACCCCAAGGGTAACAGTTATGTCACAAGTTATTGCTCTTTTCTCCCTTTCCAGCTTAGTGGAGCTGAGATGGTCTAAACAACATCAGTGCTTTGGCTCACAAGTTCAAACATTTCATCTCCCAGTGAGCAAGAGGAGCAAGCAATTAGACCCATAAATAAGAGTGAAGCCCAAAACCAGAGGGACCCAGGCGGCCTATTTTGTTACTCCACTGGGTTCACAACAAGGTCGAGTGTTAAATATGCTCCAGTCAGTATCCTCCTCCCTGCGCTAACACCATGCTATTATCATCATCCAGAAATAGAGGAATTGTGGTGAGGAGCAAAATGGTAGTTTTCCCAACATGATTCACCAAAACACTGTAGTGTGAGAATACATGTACCAGAGCCATGGCAAGTGTGCACACACACACACACACACACACACCTACACACACCAACAGCAAATTATATTTAATGATTTATGTATAAGTTCCCATGAAAGCATGTTCTTCACTGTCGGCGTTGACCTATTTAGCATGCGCACTGTGGGCAATAAATAGTGTCAGTCTTATATTATTTACAGTGTCTCCAAAGGACAATTGTCAGCCGTTGTAACCCACCATGGTGTGTTGTTCCCAATGCATAATTTATGCTGTACAATTAAGTGGGATCAAGCAAACTATCTTGGCTATTCCAAATGTCTGTGATATTTGGGTTTGCACACTCAGAAGAGAGCATAAATTGGCATTGTTGATTAGGGAAGTTCAAATATGTGGAGTAGGGCATGAAACCTTTGCTTGAAAACACACCACTCTCTCATCCCTGATCAACGTTCAAAGTGAACATATTTCTGTATCTAATTCTCTTCTTATCTCTAAAGCTGTGCTCTTGCTCAGTCTTGTCTAGCATGTATCAAAAAGCAATTTCTTTTACAACTTGCAAGACTAATCAATTGAACCTCTCTTTTGTAATTCTTTTTCAGGTAGTTACTCTGGACTGCTGGCATTGACACCCTATCTGTTTTATCAGCACTCACAGCCCCTCTTATCTGCATCTGCTCAGACAGTGTGACAGCATGCGGTGGGATTTTATGAAGACTTCAGATTAAAGATGAGGTGAAGAAGAAGGTTAAGGTCAGTGCATGTTAGGGACACGTATACTTGTTTCAACATGCCCTACTTCTGACTGACCTTTATGGCCAGGAAGCACCTCTGCGTGTGTGTGTGCGTGTGTGTGTGTGTGTGTGTGTGCGTGTGTGTACAGTATATGTGCGAGTGTGTGCTTTCTGCTCTCTCCCGAAGGCAATGGCCCTTGGGAGACAGATACAGTGTCACAAGGGTCACTGCAGACCAGGAGGACTTCAACAACCCTTTATCATCGGGGATGGGCAAGGACGGACTAGGATATTACAAGGCCTAAAGCATTGTTTTTCTTTTCTCCTCTCTCTCTCTCTCTATCTCTCTCTAGTGTTTGTCATCCTATCCCTCTTTCACTTTGCCTTAAAGTTAGCTCATCTTTGTCCTTTCTGTCTGTCACTTTGACTATTTTTTTGTCTTTGTTTTTCCAGTGTGTGTGTGTGTGTGTGTGTGTGTGTGTATGTGTGCGTGTGTGTGTAGGTGTGCATGTGTGTGTGTGTGTGTGTGTGTGTGTGTGTGTGCGCCTGCGTGTGGTTACTATACTGTATGTCCAATCACATACATGCATGTCACACATGCTCACAAAACTGAACTTCTGCTTGGTCAAAAGGGAGTTGGAACAATCGCTGATGCTGCACAGATTGATAACAATGGTCAGACTGAGATACAGTCTCTGGTTCCTCTGTAACAGAGAGAACAATGGCAGGGCCAGGAGACAGGCAGAATAGAATAGAATAGAATAGAATAGCTAACTAGCCTAACTAGTCACTTGAGGATTAATATCAAAATATGAACCTTGCTAACTTCCACAGAGTGTGTGCAGGCTGGTATGCTTCATAATGTTTTCTTGTAAGTCACATATTTGTATGAAAAATGTGTAGTGCAGGCATTCTCTTGACCCTGCATTATATTAGCTCTCCCCTGCAAAAGTGCCTTTCCCTTCCTTTTCACACTATGTTCAATCCATTAAACTCCACAGATAGTTTCAGGAGATCGCGAACAAAAACATGTACGGCAATTTCATGGCTGTTGTATTTTCTCAGGAATCTCAATTAATTAGAAAGCATTTGAGTGTGAACAATTTCAACAGCATGGCTTGCTAAATACACTTCTAAAGCTGACAATTACTAATTTCGAAAACAAAAATAAAAAATACATGTTTGGATCTTGATCCAAATGTTATTGCTTGGTGGAGCTGTGATAGAAAACAATGGTCAACACAGAATTTATGCTTACCTCATTTCAAACTTTTCTGCTTTTATTTATTTTTTAGCAATGCAGAAAAAAATGACACATGAACAGGTTTCAGCACTCAGGCCTCAGTCTGCAGGATCAGTGGAAAGGATGGGAGGGAAAGTCATGTTTTTCTTCAGCAGAAGTGTGGTCAAGGGGCTCCAGCTTAGAAAGCATAGCTGGATGCCACTTGCGGTTAGCGTGTTGAATGATGAGTTCTATTAGTTAGCCAATTACAGGAACATTTGAATGAACAGCATACGAGTACAGAATGCCATTCATCATTTAGAGCTACAGCAACTCTGTAGGTAATAATGGAAATAACCATTCATCTTATAAGCCCTTGAGGAACAGTCATTTGTGTGTCCAACCTATTTCAACCTGTTGTCACCACTCTGCAATTTGCGATTTCATAGAGGCTTGCATTGAAATGAAATGACTGAGTGCTGTGAGCAGTATGTTAAAGTACAGAGTGACATCCCTTCATTCAGCTTGAAATGTGCACTTACAGGGGCGGATGAAGCATTGTCCATCTCTCAAGGGTTCTGCCTATCTCTGTTTCTTTCATTTTTCTCAAGCAGATTTATCCCATTGATTCCTCGTTGCACAGTGCCTTTCCCTTTCTCTGGTTGTAGTTTGATCTTCTCTGGAGACTTTGGTTGGTAATGAGTTCCTACTCCAAAATAAAATGGTGACTCACCAAACAAAGCTCCACATCTACAGTCTGATTCACTTTCACTGCTGACCCTTTCTGTTCCTGTGAGTGTGTGTAAATGAGTGTGTGTGTGTGTGTGTGTGTGTGTGTGTGTGTGTGTGTGTGTGTGTGTGTGTGTGTGTGTGTGTGTGTGTGTGTGTGTGTGTGGCTAGCGCAAAAGAGGGATGAGGAAAGGCACAGTGAGGTAACTTCAAATATATACTATGAGCCACACAGACATTTGTGGCTTTGTTATACTTCAGTTCAGCACACAGCTCCAACGTCAGCTATGAGTCAGCCATCATAATGACTTCAGACCTTCAAACCTCAAGGCAGGGAGGTATTTGTAACCTAGTTACTAGCAAGGCTACAGTGTATGTCATTTGTCCATGAAACAGTCTGCTCAGGAGGACTTAGTGTCCTTATGAAATGTTGCAGTCAGTCAGTAGAAACGAGAACAAAGTTCAGAGTTAATTTAATGTGTCTGCTTGAATACTATATAATTAACAGTTGTACAATGCATGAACACACACACACACACACACACACACACACACACAGAGAGAGACCAACTCAAGCATTTAATGAAATGCACAGTTACCAGGGATACAAGTAGACGCATACATTTCTCTCTATATTAAACCCACTGAATTTTTGAGTCTACAGAGAGACTTACTGGATCTTAACTAGAACATGGAATAAGCTGTGACACATGGTGGGAGGGTAGAACAATATACCATACAAACAAAAACTATGAGACATGGTATAATACAGAGGGTGCAGGGACAGTGAAGCAAAACTGTGGGAGCAATGCTAAGATCTGGCGTACAGAGAGATGCCAATGTGCAACAAATTAGTGCTTAGAAATACACACTGTGCTCTAGCAGGTGTACAGTCCTAAATACCTCCAAAATGAGGATAGTTTATGGAGCATTCTGGCTTTTAAACTGCATAACTTGTAGCTACTGACTGCCACTACTTTGTGGTGTGAGTGCATGTGTCCATATATGAAATGTGCACGAGTGATTGTGTGTGTGTTTTTGTGAGTGTGTGTGTGTGTGTGTGTGTGTGTGTGTGTGTGTACCTATGTGCATGTAAATTACAAGTGCCCTCACTCCAGGTCCTCTGGCCCCAATAATTTGCATTTGATTGTAGGGCTGCTTCACTCAACACGGAGGTGTTCAGCGGTAATAAATATGGGAGATGGATGGGAACACTCAAACTCAAATGAGTAAATGAAAAAGCCACTCTGCAGCTCCAACTTCTCTCCCACTTCTCTCTCACTTGGCCATAACTATAGTGCACAAGCATTTGCGTTCCTTCAATTGTCTCCTACAGCCAAGCACCTTTAAATGGATGTCAATAAGTCACCTTGTTATTTGAAGCACATTAAAGGATAATTACAGCTATTTTAAACCTGGGCCTTATTTTCCGAGTTTTTGCCATCATGATGATTGATTTTGTTCAAAATTTCATCACTTACTTCACTGTAGAGCTTTAAGTACTCCCAGGTCAGTTACGCTGCTGTCCAATACACACTCAAAGGGCCAAAGCAGTAATCTCCAACAGTTTAACACAAAGCGATTAAAACACGTCCTTTCAACACAATAACACTCACACTGCAATTACACGTTTTAAATAGCTGTGTTCGAACAATTATCACAACATTTCAGTTATAATAGTCCATTTCATACTTTTTTAGATTGCTCACACACTTGTTTACTTTACTGGCTGCCAGTTTTCTGCTGCGTTCAAGTCATATCGGAGGAAGAAGCGGAAGAACAGGACTTTACATGTTTTAATCATTGGAACAGTCACATCCAAATGTATAATTACGAATTTTAAATCAATCATAAGCAAACTATAGCAGATATTTGTCTGTTTTCGTAAGTACGGTTGATTGTATTGGTGTGAATAATTGATAATTTAGATTTTTCATACATTGGACTGCTGACATCACAACACTGCTTTGTTTACCATTTACATTTACACACTTCTGCAATTTGTGATGCCAGGTGGGAGATATCAGAGCCTGCAAAAAAATCTCACATATTCTACTTGTAATTACCACTAGGAGGTTGACGTAAACGGGTTTTCCTATAGTTGCCAGTTCGTATTTATAGAAAATCCACTATGACGTGAACACAGCATCAGAGTACTTCAACAGCGTACTTGTCAACTAGCTCAGGCTCGTTAAAATAACATATCTAATACCGCAATAAAGCAATGGATAATCAGAAATCTGATACAGACAGGTCCCATTGCAGTGTGTGTTATCGTGTTAAAAATATGTGTTTTAACCACTTTTTGGTATTGGAGAGCAGCACTACCAGCAAACTGGACGTATGTAAAGCTCTACAGTGAAGACAGTGGTGAAATTTTGAACACAATCAATCACCATGGAGGCAAAAACTAGGAAAATAAGGCCCAGGATAAAAATTGAAGGAATTATCCTTTAAGTCAAATGTGAAGCCTCCTCATTTCCCCTCTATTCTGTTGACTGAGAAACAGATGGCCGTACCTCTATCATAGCTTGACACAGTAATGGCCTCTTCTGATTCCTGTCATATCTCTGCCTTCATTTAGCAGTAGTCCTCTACCCCGTCAAGTGTTACTTTAAATATGAGATATCAAAGGACCTTTTTCCCTTTCTTTTTTTCGCATTTTTATTCTCCTTTCAATCTTACTATAATCAAATATACCAAATTACTGAATAGAAAATGGAGGACAAAAGCCAGAAAGATTTCTGTGCACTCAATACTGATTATCGTAGCTAATCTCCCCGAGTGCTCTGTGGGTAATATGTGCAATCTCCCGGACATTCACAGTGGCTTATTGGCTGCAAGTGACAGCGGAGTGCTGTTTTTCAAGGCTGTCGGGTCTGGAGATGTGGGGCGCTGTTTAATATGCATGGACTCACTAATTACACCCCCCTCTTACTCTAATGATGTGGCCTTGAGACTGGCATGTAGAGGAATAGGCGCACATATGCATGCATGCCAGTGCACACATATGCACACACATACACACACACTCTCTCTCTCTCTCTGGCTAAGCTTGAATCAATCTGAGTAACCCCTTGAGCAAATCAGTATGTTACCAGAAATTTGAGATGGTAGTGCGTAGGTTGGCACATCACATATGCCATTATAGATAAAACATGATTCCAGTCCATAAAACAAAAAACAACAACAAAAAAAATCATTTAATACTTGTAAATATCAGGAAAAGTACGAGTGTGTCGGTGCCTGTGGTGATCGTGTCAGCGTAACAAAACAAAACACAAGAGAGGTGTGTGAAGCCGAGACTGATTTATGGCATATTGAGCTAAAATAACTGAGGAGATGAGCGCGCCCCAAGAAAATCGTAATGTCAACAGTCACATCGACTGGGAAATCTGGGCTCGGGTACATAAGGTTCTCATGCGGTTACTCCTCCAAATGTTGGCACCGGGACACCGTCCTGGGAGGCCGCCTGGCACACTGTCACCCAGTGTCAGTGAATAATCTGAAGCCTCCCCTCCTACCTCCCTAATCAACCATCCATTACACCGCTGTCTGCAGCTCTCCAGGAATACACCGCCACAGCCCAAACACACAGCACACACTCTCTCTACACACACAATTATTTACCTGTCCATTCCCTCCTCTCCTACACATTCTCTTTCACATACATAGACACAAGCACATGCGCACACTCTCTCACACACTCTCACCTCCCTGTGTACTGCTGTTTCTCTACCTCACTGTCTCTCACACATACACAATAAATGCGCGCATGCACACACACACACACACACAAGTAAACACTCACTTCAATCCTCTCCAAAGGTACTGCGGGAGCTTGCTGTGGCTGAGACATGAAACACATGGAAGCAAAACATCCTGTTTGAGCCAGGGCAGACTGTCACAACACTGCAGCTATATTCTTTGATGAGCGCCCAGCTCAAATGTAGAAAAAAAAAAATGTGTTTCAGCAAAAATACTGCACATTCAGAAGCTTTTATATGGCACAGGAGGTGATTGCCTTGTGTGTGTAAAGTACAAAGCAAGTGAATAATTTACATAAGATGGAAACATTTTCCCCATTTACACATTGCGTTTGCGTTACCATGGATTGTGCTGGATCACCCAATAATGGAACAAGCTTTTTTGGGAGGGTGCAGAGATGCACTGGCAATTCCCCTAAGAGAGCTCAGACTGTAATTGAAAGAATGGCATCCAAATTGTTGCTCAGTCCTCAGCAGGGCTTCTGCTGCTGCACCGCAGAGATTCCAGCGCTGTGTGCCGTCCCGCGCCTAGCAGGGAGGGGAGATTACAGCGTTGCGTATGCTTTCCGAATCCGTATCTTAGCCCGGCTCTGCGGGTGGTTTTCACACCCGCAAAATGGATCAATTATCCAGTCACAGACACCCATCCACACCACTCTCATACAATTAACTCAGCCTGACACATGACAGGAGTAGTGAATGATTTGTGAACAGCTTCCTCAGTCATGAAATTGATATAATTGCATACCACCCACCCAGCCCTGTCCAAAAAGAAAACAAATCTGTTTTTTTCTATTTTAGTCTAGCTCTCCTTCAATTACAATAGAGCCCATCTGCGGATGCCACATGCTGTAAAAGTGGTGGCAGTGCTCCCTTCACTCTGGCATATGTAGGAATGTGCCTACCAAACTGTTTGGACTTAATTAGACACTTGTAAAGCTTCAAGGCTGAGATGCACCGTTGTTTGTACAGTCTCCAGCATTGACCTAATTGGCAAAGTCATATTCGTAACAAAGCGATATGCTCTGAATGTGAACGCCCCCCGTGGCTGTTCACATGATGGTTGACAGAGGAGCATGATGTTGCTTTAATTGCTGTTTTGTTCTGTGCTGAGCTGCAGAGGACGCTCAGCCTGAAATGAGGCAGGCAGGGAGACATTTAATAGACCAATGCCTAGACAGCATTTTTTTTTTTTTTTTGCTTTAGCTTCTCCTGTATGGGCTAAATTAAACTGTTCTCACATGAGGTTTATGCGCTACTGCATACGGAAATAGAAATGAGGTGAAATGCCTTTCAATAACGCTGCCTCGTCAGCTTTTCATATCTGAGATTCACAATAACAAGAGCGGCATTGTGCGCGGGTCCACGCATATGTACAAGCATGCACAAACACACACACACACACACACACACTCATAAACAGACATCCACGCACATACAGAACCACACACACACATAAGCGCATACACACACCACTGATGTATGGCTGTACCTTTCCACCTTGCTTTTGCAGGTAAAGCCGATGTAAAGAGGATACAGCCATCCATCCTGAACAGACCTCCCAGTGAGAGAGTCTGTGTGTGTGTGTGAGTGTGCGTGCGTGTGTGTGTGTGTGTGTGTGTGTGTGTGTGTGTGTGTGTGCAGATAGTAAAAGGAAAGAGAGGTATTGGAGAGAGAGAGAGAGAGAGACTCGGTGAAGGACACAGCTGGCTCAGCACTCTGAAACGCCACTAGCTAACCTCATGGAGCTATCATGGGCCGATCATCACACTGCCCCAAGAAGAAGTGCAAATACAGGAAACGACAATATCGGCTTTACTGCTTTCAACATGCTCCTTAGTATGCATTCATAAATGATATAGTCACATTGCAGCAATTACTTTTGGACAAAGTTTTCAACACAACTCGCATTTCCATTAGCATATGTTCGGCCAGACATTTTATTGCCCTCCTGGATTTTTTTATTGCTCCGGCAGATGTTCTAGTGGCTATCATCAAAGAGATTTATGCAAGCTGAATCCAGCCAAAGAGTCTCCAGAACTGAATAAACATTTCCCATGCCTGAAATGGACCGAGATTCCTTCTGTGGCTAAACAAGGTTTGGAACACTTACTTGATCCTATGATTTTGTCCCAAAAGTAAGAACTGTCTGGTTAAAACTGATGAATAAAACTATAACTGTGCATGCGTAATGCAGTTGAGAGTTCACTGTGTTGCTTAATATCTTAATAATGAACTTATTGACAACACATAAAAACAGGCCAATAATAAATAAGAACAAAGAATGAAGAATCCAAGAATTGTTACAGAAAGCAATTTTCTAAAAATGTGTTTTAAGAAGAGATTTAAAAGACCGAGTTGATTTAGGCAGGTTGTTCCACAGTATAGGGGCTCTGATGGAGAACAAAGGGTGGCTCTGGCCGAGCACCTCAGGGTGCGGTCTGTTTTGTACGGAGTTAAAATGTCAGCAACATAGCTGCGGGTTAAACTATGCTGTGCTTTAAAACTAATCAGTAAAATCTTAAAATCGATTCTAAAACTAACAAGCAGCCATCTGCAGGGAGGTAAGCAATGTATCTGATAATCCTATGCTGTCTCACTCTCTCTGTCTGTCTCTCTCTCCCCTTCCAGTAGATGCAGCATTTGTCTTTCTGTGTGTGTGTCCATGCGTCTCTGTATGCCTATGCGTTTGTCCATATGTTCGATTGTGTCCCGGTGTTCCTGCAGCCAAGATTGCAGTCAGTGATTGTGAACAGTAAGGCCAAGAGAGGCGGCTGACATATCATGCGCTCGTTCCCCCTCTGGGGCCCGCACCACTGAAGGCCATGAATTAAGCAGTAAACAGGTTGTTTGTTTGTGCCTAAACATTTAATTAGAAACCTCTAACTGCAAGCTTCCAAATCATCTCACAGATTCCCCAGTGGCCGACGCGAGTCCCCGGCCCCGCCTGTCTATCAGCATTCACCTATTGGAAGCGTTCGATCTTAAATGACAGCGATTCATTCTAGACAGGCGCGACTGGGGACCACCGAGGCGGCCGCCGCTGCCTCCTGGGGTCCTAATTGGAGCTGTCAATATGAAGCACAGAGAAACAGAGACACTGAGCCCAAGTCAGCAACAGTTACCCTTTTACATTTATTTACAGTCAACTCTCAAGTCAAACTGGAATAATTATTTCTCTCAATTATCAGGAGTATGACTGATTGTGCTTTAACAATCCAATCCAGAGGGAATTATAATATGACTATGAGTAGTAAGGACAATTACAACATCGGCAAACATTCATACGTTTACAATGAGTACAGCAGGACAATCCACAAATGATCTAATTCTCTCCCAAATTCCATGTTTACCTTTATCAATGTCTTTTAATTATAGTGCTGCACGTTCCATGTCTATAATATCCAAATAGTCATCCAACCATTTATAGACTGTAAATGTATTTGGGTCAAGCCTTTTCCAATTCAGGAGTATCATTCGTTTAGCTGCCAGCTATAGAAAAAGTGTAAAAAAAAAAAAAAGTCTATAATCATAGCATAACTATCAGTGAAGTAATACTGCCTGTATGAAGAGCCTTATCTCATGTCACTGCAGTCAGATCTCTATCACTAAGCTGGAGTGATAAGAACTAGACACCTCTCTGTGTGCCGCTTCACTGACAAACAGGGATTTTACTTTGAAATAAAACTGCAGTTTAGAAAAAAACACTTTAGTTATATGTTTAGTTTGTTAGAGTGGTGTGTTGCACCAGTGAGGTAACAGGATTTACTTAGAGATATTAAAAACACAATTAAGCACGTTTTGGTTATTAAACTACCAAGAAGATATTCCTTTACTGTCTGATATGTGAGTTTTACAACATAAAAGTTTTGCTCTCACATCACAGTAACCTCCAAGCAATGGGTATGTTCTATTAGAGAGCAACCATCTTATCTGCTACTGACACAGCACTATCCCCTTCCACTCCCAGGGGGTTCGGCTGCTTTCATGATGAGCTTTGGTTGAACGCTGAAAGGATTGATTAAAACACCAGTATTATGTGTCTCGGAGCACAATTAAGATCATTGATTTTCCCGAGGGCGGCTAGAAGGGATTTCTTCCCTCATTGATCGTTTGTCCATTCCAATTTGTTGATTATTTTAATTGATCTGAAGCATTGCTCTGATGACACTTCACCATGGTAACAGCGCTATTTACATTAGCCTCATCTCATCTGTGGAGGCCCAGGGTGAGAAATCTGAGACAGGATTAACCCACACACAAAAAAACAGAAAAATGAACACACACCCATACACATGCAGTACGCACACATGCACAAATGGCACAAACACACCTGCAGAATGAAACACTGCATCAGTCAGAATCGTGTTTGATTCACACACGCATACACCCATTAATGCTCACGCACACACACACACATACACACACAAACACATACAAACGCACATACAGAGTCAAAGGCTTTGCCTGCATGTTTTGTATTGCTGCAGCACAGTGTTTGTCCATACATACACACACACACACACACACCCACACACACACACACACACACACACACACACACGCACCAGTTGGATTTGAGTTGGTATGGGCCTGTAGAATGCCATCTACTCCCTGTGGTCCGCTGCTGGCTAAGCCTCTGTTAATTTCACTAACCACCTTGGACATCTTCTCCACAGTCATCATTAATCATCTCTCTCTGCTCTCCTCTCCTTCCCTTTCCACTTCTCTCCTCCTCCCTTCTCTCTCCTCCTCCTCCTCCCCTATGTCCCCTCTTCCCGTTTATTTTCCTCTCCTACACTATCTTGCCTTGTGCTCAGGCAGACATTACTAGGATACATTGAGTTGCATAAGAGCTGCACTGATGAGATAACACCAATAAGCCTAATGGTATAGGAATGCAATAAGGCTGGCAAAGAACCTACATATCAACAGCACAAATCTTGTAAAATGTGTTGAACACTGTTAACTGGAAAATACAAGCCATCTACACTTTGTATTTGTTAATGTAGCTGCTACATCAACGGATACAATTTAGGAGAATATACATATTGCCATCATAAAATGAGTTGTAGGCATGTATTGTAGTTGCCCTGTGTGTGCAGTATCATATCCTTGGACTGCAGAAGGTTAAAAAGAGGTCAACTCTTGCACGAAATAGCCTGGTGATAAGTAGCAGTAGGACATACACCTCAAACTAATCATTTACAACAATTTTCCATAACCCATTTTCTGCCTGAGTCACATTATAGAGTTCATTTGGTCTTCGGGTTGAATCTTTTCCTATAATGAAGGTTATTATTCATACTGAATGAATAGATGTGCTACAGTACACGGAATGGAAAAGCAGTTCATTAAGATGAGACAGAACACAGGGAGATAATTCTTATCAGTGTTTCATGAAGTCTACATGGTAGTTATGAGATTAAGGCAATATGGCAAGAGCCCTCTCCGGGATGAATTATTTAACTGCCATATTGCAACATTTGGACCGGCTCGTTACTCACTCATGAATCCATATGCCATCTTGTCCTTGTCATTAGAAAAAACATATTTGAACAAATCCTGATTTCAGTCAATGGGAAAATGGTTTCTTATGACATTTGCCATGATAATGGAAGAGAATGATCATTGTGGGACCATTCTACAGTACATATAGTATTTAATCTTTAAATGCACAGTATGTTACCCTCTGTATAACATGTTACCACTCTATTGGCTTTGGTTACATTGTGATGTCTTGGATTAAACCCATTTTTTTCACCACTTAATTTATTGCCTGAGTTGTTGATAATAGGACTAAATATACCCAATTAAACCATTTAATTCTGTATATTTAGTCTGTTTGTAATGTTTGAAAACACAGGAATAGATAGAAATACTATAAATAGACCTGCATTTTGAGTTATGAAGTAGTCAGACTCTTCAAGAACATATGTGAATATAGCAAAAAATATATCAAGGTCAAAAAAAATATTTTGGAAGACACGTCTGAGTGCGGCTGAACACAAAAGCAAACTTGTGAGATGGAAACCTTCAAAGTTTGTGTGAAACTTTTCTCTTTTACCTAGACAAAATCAGTTCCTCCATTATAGAAATTAACTGCTGTCCTATGTGCCATTGCCCCAGAAAACTGAATTTGTTACACATCAATAGCTTGACTCCACATATCAATGACCAGGTTAGGACTTCTTCACACCATACAGCTTCGACCCCAGTCGTGCCTGTAAGGGAGATGAGAAAGCTCTTGTTGGAGAGCCAAGTCATGTTATATAACCAATTTCTCATATTTCTGCTTCATGTTTGACTCCACTTTTTAGTTTGAATGAAAGCAAAAATGTTAAGGGATGAAATTCTCAAAAATTCCAGTAGTCTATCCCACGTAAAATGTCTCTCTTGTAACATCTATGGGGCTGACTGCAATAAGCCCCAGTTAACGATGGCAGGTCGCATTTAATTTTTGTTAAATCTCGCATGAGTTACGATCCTGCAAAGGCATCTCCTGATTTTTACCTCAGTTTTATTCTTCAGAACCAAAGTCTCCTTTTTCATCCTGGCTTACTTCCCCAAAGAGAGCAAGTACTTTACTATGACATTTTAAAAAGCAATTTCAATGATTGCGGTTCAACTGAGTGAAATGTACCATGCACACACACTGGTGACTGACAATGTGGAAACTCAGTGGGAGTGTTTAAGGGTGAGAGGATCCCAGCAGCCAGGCTCTGTCTCCAATGTTTGGAGGCCAGCGTAAAAGGTCATCTAAAACACATCGGCTCAGCACTACACAGAGCCCACCTGGCATTTCAGCTGAAATGATCTCCCTCCCTGCCATCAGTGTACAGTGGGGCTCCATGCACACAGGATGAGGACAAATAACACTTTTACAGAGCCGCGGTATGGAGTGAGAGAGTGTAAATTCTCAACAACTCTCAAGTATGGGTCACGGTCATCACCAGAAGGACCTCAACATATTGTGTTTGCCATTGCATTTCTAATACATGCAAATGAAATTCTCATTTTCAGTCCATACAATATACAAGCTGATCTACAACAGTGGTTCTCAACATGGGGTCCGGGGACCACCAGGGCTCCTTGAGGGGGTTCAGGGGGGTCCCCAGCAAATTAATGAATTGTTAAACTTTACCATTATTTAATTTATAAGAAGTTAACACAATTAGAGAACGTACAGTAGAAGAATGACTATTTTGATCAAGTTTCACTGTTACAATACAGATAGTCATGGAATTCTGGGCAAAATCATAAATTGGGGGTACTTGATATGAAAATGGTTGGGAATCACTGATCTACAACATTGTTTTGAAATACATTTGGTTAGAACCATGATTTGTTTGTGCACTGTAAATAAACACAGAGTCAACTCTGGGTCTGGCTTCACTCCCTGTACCCCCTGTGGTCGTTCGGTGGTGGGCAGACACTGGTGACTCGAACTCCCCCATCGGGGGTGTTGTGGCCTACAGAGTGACACTCCACAGTCTCCCCGGCACCCCCCACCAAGTGGCTAATGAGGTCAAATGACGAATTACATAGTCAATTTAGCCCAGGGGTCCGGGACTGTACACACAGAACAGATTGCAGAGGGTATAATGTTAGCCAGAATCCAGGACACCTACGAAGCGCCAAGTCACTGTTTCTCTTTTACCTAATCATACGGACAGCAAGAGTGAAGGAAGGGCATGCAGAGGAAAACGAAACAAAAGATCTACTGAAAAATGTTGTGAGTTCTCCCTGTGAGCAGATGTCAAAGGCATGGCCCTGTCATATTGGAAAAAAAGTCTGAAATGCCCTGTAACTAGAGCAGATGTCTGCAGAACAAGCACAGCAATGCAGTAGAAGTTTAGGTTCATAGACAGTGCAGCTGCCCCTCTTGGGCTGAGATTAATTGCTGGATGGATAAAGCCACTGTGATTGACAGATGAGTTGCTGCATTTGAATAGACATGAGAGAGTTGAATGTGGAGCACAGTTTCAAAGTAAAACAAGGGTTTTATACTTCGAAGTTTTAATAGAACTGTATGCTAGAACAAAACATTTTGACTTAGCTCATGAGCAGTCATCGGCCAGCCAGGGGCGGAAATTACGGGGGGGACAGGGGGGTCCGGACCCCCCCTTCCTGGGACTAACAGAGAGTTGTCCCCCTCAATATATCATTGTAAACATAACTATATAATTTTAAATAATATAATAATATGCATTGAAAGCACTTGTGCTAATTATAGACGCAAAACAATGCGTTTTTAAGTTTCGAAAGATTGCGTTCCCCCCTCATACGCCTCACAGTGGTTTGGTCCACTGCCTACCTGCCTCCCCGAACCCCCACACACACACATTAGCCCTCGGTACGAGTGTCTGTGGAGGATCTCTGGAAGTGTGTCAGTGGTGGCTGACCTCCAGTAAGAAGCTACTTTGCAAAGGTTAACTTAAAACAAAGGATGTGTCAGACATTTTTCTTTACTTCTACCACTCAATAGAATAAAACACATTCACAATTGTAACCAGACTACATTTTGTTCGCTCCATTACCTCGCGGTTGAATCTTGTGTGTCAACGTGTTGGTACGGAGCCGCGTCTCCTAATGCATGTGTGTGTATGGAGGCAGGAGGTCTATCCACAATTAAAATCCTCATAACTCACTGAATTTTCGACCGATTTTCAAGCGGTTTGGTTTGTTACAAATGCCAGACATGTATTTATGATACAGGATAGTTGGTTAAATTAAAATGCGGGTTTTCATACCAAAATACTTTATCTTTTGTAGATGGTAACAGTAATATTTCTATAATATAATATTTAAGATTAACTTACCCTATGTAATTAGGTTCTAAGTATATTATTTTTTTCTTACTGCATGTAAAATGGCTGCCACTATGTTATTTTGTTCATAATTTTGGAAATAAATGAAGACTTAATTAATAAAAAAGACATAATTACAACAAACATTATGTTAAATATAAGTAAGTTTCTGGCAGGCTTCATAGCGTTCTGGACTTTTACACATTGACAGCAAAACATTAGAGATTTGCTTTTTCGGGAAAACTAAATCTAATTAGGCATATATTAGCTTTAGTTCAGTTAATGGGTGTTGCATCTCACCTACTACTGTAAATAACCTGCATGCTGTGTGTGTGTGTGTGTGTGTGTGTGTGTGTGTGTCTATTTGTCAGCCAGTCAGTTAAAATGGCAGAGAAAAGAAAAACAGACATCCGATCATTTTTCAGTGCACCGAAACGCCAAGTAGAAAGACCCCAGGAATATCAAAGGCAATTTGATAAAATCTTCATAAGAAAGGAATGAAGTGCTTATGGAAATGTTTCATAATGGACCTCTATATACATTTAATACAACAGTACTTTTGGCGGCACCTTTGGTGTCCCCTTCAGGAATTGCTCTTGAGAAATTTTTCTGTTTATTGTCCCCCCCAACAGTGAAATGAAATATCCGCCCTTGCGGCCAGCATTATACTATACATTCATTTGCAGCAAACCCAGTCTAAAAATCATACTACCAATTTATATAGAAACTACAGCAACAACCCTGATGAAGAATATCATAGGTGTATTGTTGAAGTTCATAGAGAATCTGGTCTTGATCTGGTCTACTATGCATTCATGCTCTACTAAGTGCTCTATTGACAGATCTGAAGGTGTTATCTCCATCTGTAAATTTGATAATGTGAATAGGTAACAATGCATATTTGCCCCTTGGGAAACATTTCTGCACATTTGTTCCATCTTTACAAGTGATAAAGTGAGCAGTGAGCAGTAAGCAATGCACACATGCACGTTTGTTCTGTAAATACATTATTGAGGAGAGCCATTGCTGCACATGTGCACACTTGACATACATACAAACCTATCATCCTCTCAAGAAAATAAATGTGATGCTGTGTCTTTATCTACTAGCTGAATTATCTTCAGTAGGTTCTTTTGTTGTAATTATTTTTGTATTATCTTCAGTATATTCTATTTGTTCTATTCTTATCTACATCCTGTTCTTTGCTGCTGCTTCTTTGCTGATCCCCACAAGGATCATTAAAGTTTCATGTAATCCAATCTAATCTAACAAAATACAATAGCCTACTATTGTGCATGAAAAAAAAATGCCCCCAACCCCCACCCTTTACATAAAAAACCCAGTAACTGGACAATAAAGGGTGGCTAGGCTATAGGAGAAAATAAGAAACGGTAATCTAAGAACTTTGTTTCAAACTGTCTGTCCTGATATGTAATATAGCAAATGACCTTTTATCTGCCATATGAGCCTTGAAGGGAGAGAGACAAACACCTCAAATGCTCTGGATCAGTTTACGCACTGTAGGAAAAAATGCTGACAAAAAGTGTATCAATAACCTGCTGTCCAATTGGGACTCTTATTAACAAAATTGAATGCAGTCCACTCACCGTCAGGATTTTTTATTCTTTATTTAGACAGTGTAGAAGTAGCAAGGGAAAAAGAGTAGCGGAGACACAAGAGAAAGCACTGGCAAGATTCAATCCTAGTCCAGTGAGAGCACACATGTGATTCCATGGACTGGGGATGTAACCATATAACCTTCAATAGAGAAAGATACGGAACAAATTGCATTTGATATCAACTTTTTTTTTCCATAGTCACCTTAGGATTGTTTTCTCAACAGAATATGGGGCTGAACTGAGGGTAGATCCACAGAAGAAGCAATCCTCAAAATATTTAATTTGGCTTGTGACTGTTTTTACGATTAGCAGCTTTTAACATTTTTATGTTCGACTATAATTTCAAGGATAAGCTCTCCTTTGCTCTCAGGGACGCAGTGTACCACTTTTAACTCGAATAAAAAGTATTATGAGGGTATGCGTCACTGTGGCCCTTATATGCATAAAATGTATGATGTTTAGACTAGGTTTTAAAAGACTAGAACACATATGTGCCTAAAGGTGAACATGTTCTACCAGAGTGAAATGTAGCTTTAGGGCAGAGCTCAATGAAACACTAAGAACACTAAACGTTTTGTCACCCTTTCTTCCAAGGTTTTTTTTTATTTATTTAACCTTTATTTAACCAGGAGTGGAGTCTCATTGAGATTAAAAATCTCTTTTTCAAGAGTGTCCTGGCCAAGACAGGCAGCAGCACAGTTACACGGTTGCAGACATAAAACAAACATATAACAATTTAGAATGAAAACAAAGAACACATTTCATCAACATTCAAAACATCTACAGCCAGATGTGTTTGCTTCCAAGTCATTTAGAAACACTTTAAATGCATCCAGTGAGACCAGCTCCCGAAGATTCAGGTAATTTTGCAACTGATTCCAAGCAGAGGGAGCAGCATACCTAAACGCCCTTTTTCCCAGTTCAGTACGGACTTTAGGGACAGTTAGTAGGAATAAGTCCTGGGAGCGAAGACAATAACTTCCCATACTTTTTTGAAGGATGTAGATCCGTAGGTAAGATGGAAGCAGACCAAGAATAGCCTTATAAATAAGGATGTGCCAATGGTTAAGTCTGCGGGTGGACAAGGCAGACCATCCAACCCGAGCATACAAAGAGCAATGGTGAGTAAGGGCTTTAAAATTTGTAATAAATCTCAGTGCTCCATGATAGACAGTATCCAGCGTGTGTAGGCATTGCGAAGATGCATGCATGTATATAACATCGCCATAGTCCAGCACAGACATAAAGGTGGCAGCAACAAGTCTCCTTTTGGCCTCGAAGGAAAAGCAAGACTTGTTTCTAAAATAAAAACCCAATTTCAACTTCAGTTTTTTCACCAGTTGCTGAATGTGAGGCTTAAATGAGAGAGAATCATCAATTACAATTCCTAGATACTTGTATTGAGATACAGACTCAATCTCAGAGCCCTGAAAAGTGGTGATAGATGGGAGGTTCAGTGGCTTGGATTTTGCATTCGAAAACATCATGAGTTTTGATTTGTCGGCATTCAAAACAAGTTTTAAGTCACACAGGGTACGTTGTACAGTATTAAAAGCAAGTTGTAGCTGACAGAGAGCCTGGTTTGGTGTAGACGCAGAGCAGTATATCACAGTATCATCGGCATAAAAGTGGAAATTTGCGTTGGAAACATTTTGAACGAGACTGTTGATATATATAATGAATAGTAGTGGTCCCAGGACCGATCCCTGTGGCACGCCCTTGGATACACCAAGGGAGCTAGAAGTGATACCTTCTGCCTGCACGCACTGAGATCTGCCTGATAGATAATTTTTAAACCAACAGACAGTTTGTTCTGACAGTCCTACACTGATAAGTCTTTGCATCAGTATTGCATGATCCACAGTATCAAAAGCCTTAGATAAATCAATGAAAAGGGCTGCACAATGTTGCTTGTTACAGTCATTGTGATTACAGCTCCAACTATGATGTCACAACTTTTCAACTCTGACACCAATCCTGTCCGGCAAAGATGTTACAGTCATTCTGCTGGATATATATGATGTCATGCAACTGTTTCATTGCATATAACTGCCCATCCACTATACTGTATGATGTCACAGTCATTCCATAAAAAGGACACTTCCAAATGTATCAGGGTAATTTCCTTCGCTACTCCTAACATGGCTTCCATAGAATTTTGATGATGTCATGTAAATGAGCATTGTTCCATGTGACTCAGAAAGTTAGAATGTTTATCACAGCTGCCACTGGAATGTTCCAAATGACGCCGTTGCCATGGTAACACATCAGCTTTCTGAGACGCACACACCAAATTGACACTGATTTCCATGACAACATTATCAAACATTCAGTGGCAGCCATTGTACGTGTACCAGCCAAATGACCTTTCAAGAGGTCCGTTCTATCAATTCATTCTATGGATATAACTGTTTGGTCTACATGAAAGCCACAGTAGTCTTACTGCTATACATTTCCATTATACTTTGAGGACTAAACTGTTCAATTCAGTGCTATTTCATTAGATAGGCAAATGATTGACAGATGTGTTGCATCAGAATCAATCATTCAAATATAATGTCTTTGACCATGTGCCTATCTGACACTTTACACTTTTGATTATACTCCATAAAATAAGACAGTGTAATACATTTTTAATTGAAATTTTGAGAGCACACAGGCTTAGGATGGCATACTGTATTGCATCCTAACAAAAACACCTCAACAAAAAAGAAGCCACAGGTAGTTTATGGGCCGTCATCTGATGGAATTATTTTCCCACTGGCTCCAGGTGCAGGCTGAGGATAAAGGCAGTCGATCACCAGAGACCCAGACAGTTAATGTAGCATAAAGAGCAGCTCAAATATTTGCCCGTGGTCAGAGCGACCCATTCTTGTAAAAGGGTCCTGTTTAATGAACTACAAGGCGCCTTGAATGACAAATAAATGGTGTTTTTTAGGCCAACAAACTGCTCAATGCATCACTAATAAGGTTAATTTGAGTCCCACTGGGCAGAAGGCATTAGCCTAAGTGTTTATCCGCTTTAGCGCTGTCCCCTGTTAGGCTGGCAAAAAAGAAACAGTGCCGCTTGTGTCATTAGAATGACACTGAGTGAAAAGTGAATGCCCAATTTACTCATCAGGTCCAAGCAAAATCAAGATGAGGCAATCAAGGATTACTTGTTCGTTTGTACGTTACATGATAATACACTTGTTGTGGCTGTTCTTGTGTGTATTTCAAGTAAAGTTTATTTGCCTTGATTTTTGGGAAATCAAGTTTGAGTAACCAAAACAATTACATTGCTGCTGCTGAGCATGAAATAGATTTAAAAGACAATAAGCAATCATGAGACTTAATCGAAGATACAACTGCACACAAAGCAATACATTTGTCAGGTATTGATCTATTTACCAGTCTATTTAGTTATGTATGTATATATTTAATGTAAAATGTATGGTTGGCTGCCTGGATGTCCCATTTCCCCAAACTGAATACAATTACAAATTTAGGTGAGGCCGACACAGCACAATGGTTATCTCCGGCCGAACGATAAACTTCCTTAATTAAAAATGGCAGACTTTGAGAGAGCTGTTGAATGAATTATTTCTCTGAGATGCTCCCACTGCCTCTGTGCTATTCAGTCAAACAGACAGTTTATACATGCTGGAGTGCTAAGCTGGAGGCTGCTGTTCAATTCACCAGGGCTACTGTTGCATACAGTGAGCCAGATAAGCCTCATTTGAATAATTCCCATATAGCTCTGCTGCTTTATCTCAGAGTTTACCCATCAGAAACGTGTGGCGTTTTGGTTATAAAGTTGTTAGACGACACGGCGCCACTGTTAATCAATAACAAGCTTTGGGCACTTATATTTTGGTTCAGATATTATGGACATCCCCTCAGACTCTGTAAGATCTATAATAGGCTTTGCCTTTGCGGAGAAATTGGCATTTCGAGTTCTTTTCAGTCACGTCTTTGTTGTGTTTGTGAGAATTTGAAGAGGGCAAAGAGAAATATGCTACACAGTGGGTTGCAGGCTTTATAGGATTTGATTGTACAGTAGCAAGAAAGTGACTGGCTAAGCTTCAGTTCTTGTGTGTTGGGGGGTCTAAATCCCAAGTCCATTAAATCACTCTCTATGACAGATTAGCAGTAGCCTATTAGTTGAATAGAGTTCTGAGATGCCTATTTCCCCCATGTGTTCTCCTCAAAGTGACTGTGGCACCTGAAAAGACTGCATTACGTGCCACGAAACCAAACACTTTTAGTATCTGCTATAGAGGAGTGAGCAACGGGCCAATCTGCGGAACAGGATGTCATTAAGAGGAAGACATTAGAGATGATAGTAAGTCTTTATCTCAGAAATCTCAATAGGGTTGTGTACTGGAGAAAACACACACACACACACACACACACACACAGAGGGAGAGAGAGAGAGAGAGGGAGAGAGAGAGAGAGAGAGAGAGAGAGAGAACTGAGCAGACAAAGTGATTATACTCCGGTCTGATTTCATTCTCAGTCTTGCAAGTAATAGCATGGGCATGGCGTCGGTACGGAGGAGTATCCACCAGCATTCAATATTGGGCTGGTTCATGAACAGTATATCTCAAGCGAATCCAAATCATCCGGTGAATGCTAACCAGCACCATTAACATACACACAGAGGGACCGAGTCCAGCGGAGAGACGGCCTCTGCAGTAAGAGTATCTGAAGATGGATATTGTCTGCTGGGTGCCAAGACTATTTTCGGAGCCGGAGCGTCTGACTTGTCCCTGGGCACCCTCTGATCAGCTTTGTCATCAGGTGTGACAATGACTACACACTCGGCGGATGAGCGCGGATACAACCTGACAGCATCACACAGTACACACACCTCAGAGAAATAATGGCTCCCTCTCTCTCTCTCTTGAGGAAAAATAAATAAATAATAGCACCCTTCTCTGCCTCTTTCACTTGACCTCTCCATACATTTTCCAGAAAACTGAAATATGGAGAGCTATAAGGGGAAGGTCTGAGCTAAATCTGGGCGGATGCCATTCATGCTCACCTTGAAGTGGGTTGGCAGGTCTACTTCATAGTTACACTGCCTATTGCTGTATATAAGGGTAACTGCTGTTACATTATGAGGGAGCATCAGTTATGCCTTTGGAGCACAGCAAGTTCTATAAGATTATACCTCTGTTTATGTGTGTTTGATATATGTTTTTATACTGGTTAATGTTGAGGATAGTTACTTTATGTTCAGTCAACCCTAGCAAAAAAAGAACTATATTAATTCTATAATATATTTTTAAAAGTATACTATAGAAATATCACAGTAAAATGTTAAGTCCCATTATAATACTGTATGAATATTATAGGAGACTTTAAAATATCCATACAAATATCCATAAAGTAGTAGTAGGTCGCTATAAACTTAGCTGAGTACCACAGATAGACTATATGTCCCTATATATTTTGTGCATATAATAGGAATTTTATAGTGATATCATAGGAGATAAATACCATTAAAAAAAAAAATACCATAAAGTAGGACAGGGATATGGTGATTCTTCGTTGGGGGTAAAAGTTATTATAGGCTGTGTTTTTACCAGAACCAAAGGCATGAGTCTCAATGACCAAAAGCAGGATGAAGATGTTTTGATTCGGGTCTCTCTGCTTCAAATCATCAGTATATTTCTCTTCCAATCTGGACCACTGCATATTAACAGTAGAGCTCTGGTGTGTGCTAGTTCATTCTGTAGGTTCTCCGTGTTTGAACGTGCTAATAGCCCTCAGTCAGTCTGTGACATCTATCTGCTTTTGCTTGTTTCTTCCATTTCCTTTCCCATTGCCTTTTTTTCTGCTTACCTTTACATTTTCGTTGCGCGGCGACTGAGAGGAGCTGCTGAATTCTGCAACGTGCTTGCAGAGCGCATTGTTGAAACACACATACACGCGCGCGCACACACACATACACGGACGCACGCGCTCACACGCACGCGCGCACACAACCACCGTCTCCTCCTCTACTTTTTTGAGGTACTTGTTCGTTTGCATGGATGAAGTCGTGTCCTGGAGAAGTTTTCAGTACGTGCGTCAAAAGTGCGTTGAGCATTCGTGGCGCATAGGACTGCTCGCAGTGTTGAATGAACGGAAGGAGGAGGGAGATCATACATTAACTCTTGCTGGCTGCGGGGACTCTTCAGTTGACAGAAGACAAGACAGAGGGATGCTCTCAGAACAGCATTAACTGCTTTTTGAGAAACACAGAAAGGACGGATGAGACCCAAACGAAAATCCACTTAATCTTTTGCCCACCCTGCGATCTCAGGGATTTTTACGCACTGCAAAAGAGTGAAGATAACGCCGCAGAAATGTATGTTGCGTGGTTTTACATGCTTCTGAAGGACCCCCTCTCCTGATAAAGGGACCGAAGAGGAATAAACAAGGCTGTTAAAATATTTTTTTTAAAAGAATATTGCAAAGGTGGAGCGATCAGAGAAGGGCTGATGACGGGACTATTAATCCTTTCAGTGCATCAAAAGCACCAAAGGGTATTAGAAACGTTTGGATGGAAATCGGGCGAGTGTTTAGACCTGTTTTTGGTTTTATATGAAACTGGTGGTTAGTTGTTGTGACATCTCTGCAAGGAATTCCACATTTCTCATTCAAGATTTTACTGAGGAGTGAATTTGCTTTGTCATATTTTTTTTTTCCCCCTGAAAGGTTGTATGGTGTCCAAAAAGCGGTTTCCCGTTGTGCATTTCAGAAACTCTCACCTCAATCGTTTTCTCTTGAAGTATTCCTTAATCTAAATGGAATTAGTTGAGTCTGAAGCCCTTTGTGAAAGGAACAGACATGGTACATGGGCACAGCTTCCTTCACGGTAAGACACCCGTAACCATCAGCTGAAGCCTACTTGGCCAGGGCTTTTATTGCTTGCGTAATTTTACATGTCTTGCCCTTATGAAAAAGTAGAGTAATCCTCTGATGAATTCAGAAGGACAACACAGCAACACTCTAACTCCAACAGGAATATTTTAGTGGTTCCTTGGTACAAAATGGGGAAAAAATACCATAAAGTAAGATAAGTTCAATATACTGCAGCCTGCTGTGAACTCAATTGAGAACCACCGACGCACTATAAGTTCCTATAGGGATCATATTAAATATTAATAATAATAGTGATTTTTTTTTTTTTTGTTGGGAAATACCCACACAGACTTAATAAAACTGTTTGATGACCATATGACAGCCCTCCTCGATGAGATGTTTTGGTTTAGGGTCCATTAATTTATTCTGTAAAAGGCTTAGTTAAGGCTTAGTAAAGGCTTAGTAAAGGCTTAGTTAATATGCAAAATAAGATTCCAGTAATTCAAACAGATAATGTACTTGCACAAAGTTACAGTAGGCCCAGAGGTTATGTAAAAATCCACTGAACTATGTGGAGTTGGCTATCATCATTAGTGACAAGTTTCTGGAGCTCTATTTCCAGTTTGAATGTTTGAACTGTCTTAATTAATAAGGTACTGCTATGAATTGGGACACTTTTATGGATGCTTTGAGGTTACAGCCAGGACATGTATGGTATTTGATAGACTGACGTACATGCAGCAATCCAAAACCTGAAATGTGCTCCATGCTGACTCAACCCTCTCTCAGTTGAAATCAAGCTGTGTTCAAAAACAGAGAGAGAAAAATATGCGCACGTCACAGTTTTCCATCAAAAATGTATTGGTCTCTGTTTTGTTTTTTACAGTTGTTGCAAGTCTTCTCATACTTGGGTTGTCTGGAGCAACAAAGAAGGATACAGCAGGTACTCTAATCTCCTCCACCACCACAACACCTTTTCTTCTCAGGTAACCTCTCCTCCATGCTTCTATCTCTGACCTTTCATTCGCCAACATCTCTTTCAGTGAAGAACAATTCTGGAGTCAAGCCTGCAGGCCAATGTGGAACTTGGGTGAAAGAACCAGAAGGAGGGCTCTTTACTTCTCCCAATTACCCAAACAAATACCCCCCAGACACAGAGTGTGTTTACATCCTTGAAGGTAAATATTCCCTTTAAGCATACCTACATAAAAAAAAAAAAAGAAAGTTTGGTGATCCTGCTGTTTGGTTTCATTCCTCAGGTTATCCTAGGAGGAAAATCACAGCAACTAACTGCTTAGAGCATGATGAGATGTAATAGTTTAGCGGTTATGAAATTAGACAGTGAGTAGCTATTTGAGCCTGTTAATTTTTCACAATGGGAGATGATATTTGATTAATCAGCGCAGAAGATCAGGTTACGCGTAACAAGATTACCAAAATGAAACATGGAAGCTCAACTCTATTGAGAGACTGCCAGCTCTGGAAGTGTGAAACTACCAGGATTGGAGCTCTCTATTGAAGGGGCTGGCGTGCTGAAAATGAAACAAGTCGAATGTTCATCAATGAACGCATGATTAATATTTCACTCCCTGCTTTGTGATAGGTGGTAATTGTTTTTCATCTGATTCTCTGTGTCTCGCAGCCCCCCCAAGGCAGTGTATTGATCTACACTTTGAGGAGAACTATTCGATCGAGTCCTCTTGGGAATGTAAATTTGACAACATCGAGGTTCGGGATGGACCATTTGGCTTCTCCCCAATGCTTGGACGGTATTGCGGTCAGCACAACCCGCCCGATATCAGGAGTAGCGGCCGATATCTGTGGATAAAATTTGTTACAGACGGTGAACTGGAAGCGGTGGGATTTTCGGCAAGTTACAACTTCACTGCAGGTACATTTTTGTCTGTATTATTACTGCTTTTCCTAATTCATTTCTTTTTTTTTTTGTGAAGGTTTTCCATGCCATATGGCTTTAACAGCAAGGCTCTCAATGAATAACAAACATCATCTAGGGAACGCGGCCCTGTGGAGGCCTCTTGCAGTTTTATTGATTGTCTGTCCACACACACACTCATACCAAAAATAAGACTATTTCCATTCACAATGCACGGTTATTGTCTGTGACATACTTGTGGCCAGCTAGGCTGTTATTTCTCTGCTCTATATCTAGAGTGACTTGGAATAGTGACAGATTTCAGAGTTCAGCAGGACAACAGGGTTTGAAGAAGGTGAGGCAGTGTGGCGAACTAATCTGTATTGTCGAACACAATCTGGGCAATTATTGTTGTGTGTAAAACCTCGACTGTCTTAATTTGCCTCACCTTTGGTTGAGATCCCATTACTGAAGCAGTGTGAGGATTGACGACAAGGCATCAGGGCATAACCATGATTTAATATTCCTTCGCCTACCCTTGACTGGGTTTAATAACACTGTCAACTTTTTAGTGTGTTTGAGGCCTGAAAGGCACAGTGCCAGGAAACATGAAAGGTATGCCAATTTGCCTCCACATCTACTGCATATGAACCTCCAGGGGCATTTTCCACTGGAGATTCAATAGTGTGTCATTGTTGATATGATGAACCCTTATACATCGACCTTTCATCCAAAAAAACCCATTGACAGGCTACTGACAATGAAGCTGTTGAGGCGAAGAGTGAATACAGGGACAATGGTTTACCTCTAATGGCCTTGTGTGTGTTGTTATGGAGGAGTCGAAATAGTGAAGCTCTTCAAATATAAAGGGGAAATTATAGGGAAGAAATGCAATCTTTAGAGATGAAATCCAGAGAGGAATAAGGAGGATATCATCCATAACTAGTGAGCAGGGGTGGAAAGAGTTCCTACTCAAGTGGAAGTAGCTGGGAAGTGGAAGTTTAATTACTGGTGTGAAGTAAAAGTAGCTCATTAAATTGTACTTAGAGTAAAAGTTATACTTAAAAAAAAAACGTGTTACATGATCATTCCATTGCAATTCAACACATATTTTAAAGGAGTGTTAGGCATGGTTATGTGCTATGGAGATCGCAGTCAGTTAGCATGAATCTCTCTGTTGAGCATTCCAAAAATACGACTCTGAAATGCATGTCAATATTTGATCTGTGATTTTAAAATAATATATATGAAAATGCCCATCCAGATTAGTCAATAATGCCACTATATTGAGGTTTATTTTGCTATTACTAGGCTAGCAAACCAGGCAAATGCAAACCAATAACACTATACCTGGATAGATAGCTTTTTGGCTCATGTAAACTCAACTATCATGAATAAATGTGAGCCTTTAATATTATAGTCATCCACATGCTTGTGCAAGTTTGATGCAGATCCAGTTCATGATTGGTCAGTTTCTGATGCAATGCTTATGGAGAGTCTATAACCTTTGGTCTTTGTAATGGATTTGATTTAAAAAAGCAAGTATAATGCTTCAGTCAAAACATACTTAAGTAAAAGTAAAATTACTAAAAATACTCAAAATAATACAAGTGCACAAAAAAGCTACTCAATCACAGTACCGAGAGTAAATGTAAGCTATGACTTCCACCCTTGCTAGTCAGTAACATAGAATGTAGACCACATTTTTCTGTAATGTGCTAATGAAATATTGTTTCTTTAGTAAAAGAAACTGCTCAACCCTCTTGGGAGTCTCACTGAAAATTTGCTGAGAGGAAAGAAAAAAGCTCTGCCTCCCGACTTGATAAGAAATATCTGTGGCATATGATTTACATAATTAAAGGAGATAAAAGTCCTGAATTCACTCGACTTGATGCTCCAAAATCTGGCTATGTGAAAAGTGTCTCACATCTGCAGCTGCTCTGCTAACCATGCTAATTCACACAGCCCTCTGATGAATGAGAGGTGAGAGAGGAAAAGAGGAGAGGCAACAAAGGCGACATGAATCAGTTCCTCCGTCATTTTAGGATTGTAGAGATAAAATCCTTTATGAGATCAACCTCTCCTTCAGATTCTGCCAGTGTCCTTTCAGAGCCTCATGGTCGTGATGACTAATGCAGGTAGTACGGCAGCCGGTGAATGAAGAACCAGTGACTGGAATCTCACATTATCCTGTGTCATATCATATTTAGAGGTACTCCAAGGAAGCACAAAAACTCTAGAGGTGTATTCATTCAATTTGTATCTAGCAGCTGGCATCAGAGGAAGTAAGAAAAATAAAATACACCCAGGTGCCTCATAATTGGTTTCTGCTTGCGTCATACAACTTTCACAGCAGTCTTTTCACCACTTGACTTGTTTCTGCAAGGGTATGAAAACTCGATGGGGAGAAGAGTTTGATCAGCTTGATATAGATATATTGGAAAATCATAAGTAGAGCTATTGCAGACATCAGTTTCAACGATAAGACAATCAAAGCAGCTGTGTAGGGATTCTTGCAAGAAAGCTTACCAGGCAGTGGAGTCCATCTGGCAGGCTGCGTGTGTGGCTCACCTTAGTTACCTGACTGAACGAGCGTAGCTTGCACTGCAAACAGGAAATACCCATCTGCTGCCTAACCGTCCGCCTCTTCCTCCCGGGTGAATTACACTCACAGCTCATCCAGCCCCATTATATATTGCTTCTTTTTTTCTTCTGTTTAGAATGTGCCGCCCTCACTCTTTTAACACTGCAGTGGAAAATGATCATCACCACCTTACAATGTACTTGAACCTCAGATCTAAAGCCCAACCGGGAACTAGAGGATTAGGGATTAATTAATTGGGATGGTGAGGTATCAGTGGCATGCCAGTTTATTTTTGGACTAGTGGCAACTCGGACCATTTGAGACCATGAGATGTGTGTGGTATTGAGGCTGCACCATTATCATGGACACCCTACTTTCAGCAATGTGATGACAGTACATTAACAAGCTTCCTATATTTGTAGCACATGCGCAGTCACTTCCGCCACATTTTCATTATTCCTAGAGGACAGCGACAAAGCAAAAATGTTACAATGTAACAAGGAGTCTTATATGAAAAAGCAAGTGGAATACAGCATGCGTACAGGGAAAGTGACTGAGACGAGGAACCCTGGTGTGTGTGTGAGTATGTGTGTGTGTGTGTGTTGTGGGGGGTGGAGGTGGGGGGAGCAGCAGTCAGTGATACATTGCTCTTCAGGTCGTCCTAGGGCGGTATGACCTTTGGACCCTCTGGACTGGTAGATTAAGTGGCGTTTCAGCACAAGCAGCCCACGCCAGGGCAAATAAAAGCTGCGAGTTCTCCCCCTCTTGCTCCTTGCACTCTGATCATTGGCTGTTTGAACAGCCAGGCCTGGTGCTGAGGCAGATGCTGCTACACGGAGACTCAGGGACTGTCTGTGTATTTTCTTGATCCGAGGACTAGTGTGTTGTTTCAATGAAACACGGTGGTGAAATGAAAAAAAAAAAAATACTCTTGTGGCCCGTTTAGCTTTTCAGCTGCTTCTCTACATGCAAAGGAAATCTCTTTTGCGGGTTTGTGGCTGAGTTTACAAAGAAATTATGAAGACCTTTTGGTGATTAGGGGGGATTTTCTGTTGTTTGATGAAAAACGACATACTGAATTTGATCATTTGTAGCAATATGACTGTGAAGTAGAGATATTATTGTGAAATTTAATTTGAGTTTAGTAAGCTATTCAAATGTGTGTCTTCAACATAACAGTGGTTGTAAAGTATGGACTGTAGCAAATGCTTGATGACATTTCTTGGCCCTTTAAGGAAGCATTTTTCATTTCAAATATGAATATTACAGTATGCTAATTGGTGATTAATAGCACAATATAAATACTAATATTAATAATCAGTGTACCCTAGTGGATCATCTTGTTTCTCTTGAGGAATGGAGCAATCTAATGTAAACTGGTCAGCAGTTAAATGCATGGTCAGCATCCGCCACACCACTTCATGCTATGCAGCCTCATATCTATTACCTGCAGTGGCACTGTAATGTTTTCTACTATTAAGAATTCAGGCCATGATTAATGAAACTATAATCTAGATGGGACTTTGATTGATCTAAGTCACTTGCAGCCCTACCAAGCTCTGACTGGACTGAGAATCATTTTCGAATGAAATGAGTCTAATGGCATTTGAGATTATAGCTGGAATAGGATATATGGGCCTATCATAAAGGAGGCAGGTCCATGAGATTGAACTTAGATGGGTTCAAACTGGAAAATTGAAAATTGAACCGAAGGGATCGACTCTTAACTCTTGGTAGGAAGCGACAGAGTCAGTAGCCACTGCTGGGGTTGGACTAAAAGTTCAGTTTCTTCTCAGTTTCACATCTGTCTCTAAAGTCATTTAGCAGTGACGACGCCTGACATTTAAATGGTAGAGTCCCTTTTTGTTCAATTGCATCCTCTAATCTCTCCAAATAAAGTTTCTGAAGACATTGGCATTCACTAGTTTGGCAGAGTGAGAGGGATAATCACTCATGATTATTGCCATTTATTTTGAGACAGAAGTGGATACTCTCAACTCGAGTAATATGATGAGAGAGAAGTGGCAATAGGGAACCTGGCCAAACAATAGACTGAGGTGTGTAGACAGGGAAGGAGCGGCTGAGAGGAAGAATTGGGGCTCTTACTTTGGAGATGCATTTTTATGAACAGTTGAAGACTGAGATGAGCGGAAGAGACAGGAATAGAACAAACAATACACTAGTCTTTGGTTCATTGAATACTACAAGAAAGGATGGTTGACATACTTTTCATTTCAGTCAAGTATTTCATGATTGTCAGTATTTCAATAGTGCTTCATTCCGTACCATGGCATTTACTTTTCAATACACTGGGTGTATTTTTCTTAGAAAAGGAACAAAGAAAGATAGAGAAGGATGATAAAGTAGTGTCACTGTGGTACATGTGGCTCTCTGGTGATTCATCTGGTTGTTTTATTGTGATACATCTCAATTCCACTCTCTCAAACAATACAAATCTTGTCAAAATTGTGTCCCTCAGTGGTAGAGCACCTGAGGCACTGGGACTTAAAATTCATTTTCCAGGGCCCAGCACCGTTACGGCTTCAGATTCACAGAGGAACTCAAGGAGGGGTGGACAAAATTCATGAAGCCTCCTGCTGTACATCTCCTGGTAATTTCAGTGGTGATTTCAGTGAAGGGCACGCTTGCCCTAATGAGCTGCATACACACCATCACTCCTCATAAATCACAAAAACACCAAAAATGATCATCCTCCTAATGTTTTGCTCTAATGCTTATTCAATCTCATTAGTGCCCCCTACTGTGCCAGCCGTCTTGCCTGGGAGTTTTCTCCCCCGATTGTGCAACGCTGCTTACTGTTTCTCTGATTGTTACGGGTGTCTCTTCTCTCTGCTGGGAAAATGTGTAGGTGTCTACTACCCACAGTGTAGGGATGCTCTTCTTTTGTTTTCTCTCTGTGAGTGTTGGGACATGCCGGATGGGCACCTACAAGTTGATTATGTATAAAGAGGATGAACATAGAGTATATATGTATAAAGAGGATGAACATAGAGTATGTATGTATAAAGACGATGAACATAGAGTATGTATGTATAAAGACGATGAACATAGAAGTAATTATTTAATTTGTGTATGATGGACACTGGGGTGGATAGTTGGACTATAAACAGTAAGCTTAGCATGATTAAGCTTAGCAAAGGGGTAGGACCAAATAAGTATTTTACTTCTTGCTACTCCATTTCGGACATGAAATATTTATTTATTTATGTTGTTTATTGAGAATTTGTTGTATACGTTTACTGTTAATTTTATTGGTTATTCTTGTTTTGTTTTCTTATGTATGTGTATATATATATATTTTTTTTTTATTATTTTTTTTATTTTTATTTTTTTTTTTACATGTTCGAAATAAATCTATTCTATTCTATTCTATTCTAGGACTTGGGCAAAGAGAAAATAACGGAGACCCTGTTGGTGTTTGTTTTTCAGATGACTCATTTCAATATAAAAAAATGCTGATAGCAGTCTAGACCTGTGTTTGCAAAACAAGCTCCCTCTTTTGGGTTTCTGAGAACCTGGTCCTGTGCAGCCTCTTCTCTCACCTAGTTGTGTTAGCTGCCCACACCAATCTCATTTCAGAAGAATCCTCTGTGCTTGTATCTGGTGAGGAAGAATGACAGTTGCTGCGTTCGGGCTCGGGCTGAGAACACTCTCCCCTCTCCACCGCCTGTGTTTTAGCGAGACGAGATGGATGGAGCGAGTTAGCATTGCAGGCACACCTCTTGCAGCTGTGGAAGAGGTCGGTCGCACCCTCTCTCTCGCTCTCTGTCTCTTTCTCTCTCGTTTTCCCTCTAACTCTCTCTCCTTACTTCTCTCCCTGCCGTCTCTCTCTCTCTGAGGGCGGCGTATGAATGCAGGCATGCCGTTTGTGTACCATAGCATTCATGTTTTTTACGCTTTCATGATGACCGTACACTTGAAAACTCCAGTACTTGGTGGTGGCGCTGCAGGAAAATTCAGCTATGCAAATGCAGAGCCCCAACCAACAAGAGAAAACTCCCCCCGTAATCAGTCAGCGGTTACGGTTCCTCTTTGTTCAGCCGATCCAACGTAACTGCGATGCCGTCAACGTTGTTTTAAATTTCAGTTGGCGCACGACCACTTTGTCGTTCATTTCCACATTAAGCATGAACCAGGCTTTCTTCTCTTTCTGTCTCTGCCCCACCTCCACTCTCCTCCCATCCCTTCGCTCTCATATCGCCCTTTACTCCCACCTGCTTAGGAGAGAAGGCCCTATGTGCAGCACAGAATGTTCACCGGCTTATCAGGCGGCGAGCCCTCACTCGGGGGACGGCCAATCAGGGTTTATCACCCAGTGCAACTTAACTCACTATCTAGCAGGATGGCTGTTATTTACCTCCTTTGGCTGTGTCTCCCTCCCCGAGCCAATTACCCTGCAGATCAATCAGTGGCTCAGCCGGCCTCCTGCCTCCATCCTCCGTGGCAGTTTGTTAGCCGGGCCTGCTGTTCCACTACAGATGCTATGGGGGTCAGGGCACCGCACTCCGCTGTGGATGGGAGTCTGCAGTAATGTAAACCATGCTGTGTGCGTGGGTTTATTTGTGGCCTGGGGTGGGCGGGTTGTGCGTAAATGGGGGGGGGGGTTGTGTACCTGTGTGTGTAGGTGTATGTGTATCAGTGTAAATATGTGTCAATGCTCGTGTGTTGGCACATGTGTATTTGTGTGTGTCCTAGGCATCCTCCCTCACTGCGTTACCTCACTGTAACAGAATCTTGGCTGCTTTCCTATTCAAACCCCTGTGTCCTTTCCATGCTAGACACACAATGGAGCAATCCATTGTGTTTTCCCGCAGTGTTTGCCACACTCTACACATGATGCATATGGTCTTTGCACTCAGAACTGCATTGGAAATTAGCTGGGTTGTTGTGAGTGTTTTTTCTCCACTCCCTTCTTCTGTAGGCATAACAGCTCGCCCGGGGCTCTTTGTTTCATTAGCCTATCACCGCGGTGGATCCTCGGCTGTCATGCTGAGAGCCTGACTCTCTCCATTATGCCGTATTAGGCGGCAATGAGATTCACCTGTGTGTTTTATCTCTGCACACATTAAGGCCTCGCCCCACAGAATGTGTCTAAGAGAATTATTCTTTTAAGAGCTGATTGAAAAGGTCTGCTAATTTTTGGAAGGTGAATGAGTTTTGTTTTCTCATTGCTTCTGATTGTACCTCTAATTTCAAAGCTGGGACATCACAGAACAGATTGCTTTCCATGCTTGATGAGTTTTGCTTTTGTTTTCATCTTCTCATCAGTGGAATATTTCCATGGGGAGTTGGTGCATTAACATACTGGGATAGAAAGTCTAACAACGGGCTCAAAAGGAGTATGAATGACAAATGACAAATGTTCTTTTTTCATTATCTACACTTTGCCCTCCCATTTTCTTATGTTCACTTTGGCCATGGATTGGTCTCTGCATCCCCAGTTTATCCCCTCAGCGCAAATCTCTGATTCCACAGGAACCTAAATCACATTTGACATCAGGGTAATCTAATAGATAATGGCAAGCTTTTGTTTTGCTGCCGGGCGCATGATATCATCATTCGCCTACAACAATGAAAGACGGCAAGCCCATGATGGGATTATGAAATGGTGTAATCCATACAATGGTCACATTTCATAACAAGACAACAGATGTGGATACAAGTGCATGCCCACAACAATATATATCCCCTTGAAGGAAATGACAGTAAAATGAGTTGATGGTACATTTCATGAACTGAAAGTGCAGCATGGGTCATATACTGGCATTCCCATTTTAAGTACTACGGGGAATGCAATGTTAATGCATATCATTACCATAGGCTCTTGTAAAACCCATGACAATTGTTTTATGGTCTGCAACTGATTGTAATTCTCCAGCTTCTCTCCATCCAGTCCATCATATTTCTCATATTCTAGTGTTCCCCCGATGCAACCAAAGCAGGATCTATATAACACTGCAATATTGGATGCAGTGATAATGGAACAAAAAATGTATAGTGTAGAATAGTGTAGAATATTATTAAAATATGTATAGAATAGAATAGTTTCCTCCTGAATCAAGTGTGTGTCTATGGTGGGTTTAGGCAGGGTGCCGAGGTGAAGCCTGGTTTTGAGATGGAGGTGAATAAGTGTCCACATCTCTTAGCCTTTTTGCAGCTCATTCATAACCATGATGGCAGAATTCCCAGGCAGGTTAAGGCCCTGCTAAATTTTAACCTAGAAGGCCTGCTTGGTACTCATGCCTCCCTTTGCCTCCCCCTGCTTTCGCCCTGTCTGTGTGAGGGATAGCTATTACACCCAGAGGATCTATTATGTGAGCTTGCAGGCTGCTAAACAGCTCTAACAGGAAAGCTCAGGTTAGGTATGAATGCTTACTGTTTGTTGTCCTTAAGGTGTGTGTGACATTTGGTTTCCTAGAGGTGTGATACAGTGAGGGCGATGTTCTGTGCATTTGTTTCAGCTCATGCCATTTTACTGAAGGTGTCAAGCATTTACTTGGCTATTGGGTCTGAAGCTCTCAGTCATGCCGGCTGTGTAACACTGTCAGGATGATGCCGTAACAAATATAAACAGGTTTTTCAGTGAAGTGTTATTAAATTGGTTTCCATCAGCTTTTCTCACACATTCCATCTTCCTTTCAGCCTTCTCAAACCTCAAATTGCTCGTCCATCTGTGATTATTGAGGTGCAGGGGTGTGCAAGAGCACATTTTCATTTCCTCCTCGGCCCAATGACTGTACAGCAAATGGGTCCAGCAAGTCAATTAAGACCATCTTCTTCTATCGGGCATCTGAACTCTTTCTGGCAGATTGCCGAGAGCAAGGACCTGGAAAAGTCAGGAAGTCGATCATGTGTGTTCATCTCTGTTTTTCTCTCAAACAAACACTAAACAGCCTGCTGAACAGCATGGCCTTGCTGGCATTTCATTTTCCATTTGGCAAGCTCGATTAATCACAGCACTCCTATACAATGCGACGCACATCGCCACCCGCCGCTGCTGGCTCTCATTATTCCCCTACCCAGGAAAATGTACAGCTAGGGAAAACGGAGACAGAAAGAGCGAAGGAGAGAAAGAGAGGGAGAGCAAGAGAGCAGGAGGGAATCTGTGGCTATGGTATATGCAGTACTGTATATTTGTATATCAGTAATAAAGATAAATGTAACAGAACTGCATCTGCTTGGTAGGGGGTTTATGAGAAAAAGAAAGATAGAGGTAGAGAGCAAGCTATGGATTGTGGTGTATAGGCTATGGCCATGCAGTTAGGGGAGACTGATAAAAGTTTGGGGCTGCTCCATGTCGCCCCAAGGCTCGGCTTCTATCTGAATATTCATTGAGCTGACACTGGCTTTTCTCGCCACCATTTGTAAAAGGATGCCAATTGGCTTTTCTGATGAGCCTCTGTGCCTCCATACAATATCTAACATGCATACAAACAAATTCTTGACACACATAGACACACAGGTATAGTACACACGCACACACACATAAGCGCGCAGTGTGACGGTGATTCCTTTATTTGTTTCTAAACAATTTGCTCCATGTATGTTAAAATTTGCCTGCATGGAGAACACAATGCTAGATAACTGTTTTTCTGTGACAATCGCTTGGCTTCACATCCCCAGGATTGGAATTGCGACTTGCTGCCTTAGCCGTCTCCCATGCATATCATTGTTTATGCACACAAATATCTCATCTGTTGCTAGGGAATTAACACGTTTTGGGAAATCCTTCAGTTTGTCAAGAGGTAGATTATTTATTCATTTAGCACCATTATGGTTTATGATTCTGTATTTGTTTTTATTTGCTTATGATCTTGGATTGTCAGGTTCACAGAACAGCTTTGCAGTAAACTACAGTCCATATCGTATTATAAAATTTGAGGTCAGAACCAATTTTTGTTGATAATACTGAGCTGAATCTGTTGCTTTCTGCAGAGACAATATCCTGCAACGATCACCCGTGCTGAGCTGCACAGAGTCAAGTGTGTCCATGTTACCAAGGTTACACAAGAGAGGTAACAGCTGAATTAGAGATCACTGTTGTGGAAAGTGTTCAGGTTTCATCTGTGTTCGCTGGTACGCACATGCATGGAGCCGTGCGCACGCAAACACGCTCTAATTTGTGTCCCAATGTGTCGAGAGGGCATTTCTCATCTAAGGCTTGAGTCAAGCTGGATTTTAGCTTGCGGAAACTACTCAAATCTGTATGCTACTCCTAATCCCTACACACACACACACACACACACACATAGATATACACACTAGACCTCCGCTGAGCTGTACAGGGCTACATCTGAACCCTGAGCGCTCAGATCAAAAAATCCTTTTCATTTTATACTCCAGTTTGTTTGTGGGGATGAGCTTGGTTCTGTATTTGTATGCTGAGTACTATATGTTGGAGATGAAGGCAGTAAAAATGTGTTTGTGTGTATGGAGGAGAGAGAAGAGAGTGGGAAAAAAAAAAGTGGAGTTCATACCTGCACTCCAGAGAACCAATATCTCATCCTGTACATCTGGCTCTACCATTAATTATGAGCTCTTGATTATAATACCTGGTGTAGTGCGTGGCCTACAAACTGCGAGGTGTTGTGATAGTCTGCGTAATAGACTGGGAAAATATTGAAATATGTAAAAGCGGCACAGCTAACATCATGTAAAAATACAAAATGCATGTTCAGTTTCGCTTCACCGATGATCCAAAGATACATGGTTTGGATAGGAGTCTTTGAGCAAGGGACAAATGTTTGGCATGTTTTTGCTGCTTAGCCCTTTCTCTCCATGCATATCTAGAGAGATACTGCAGCACACTTCAAACATACTTGTACTACCACTATTCCCTCCATCCACTCAGGACTCCACCAAGGTCCACCTATGACCAAGGTCAATACGCTACCTTCCCCCAACTGCGGGTTAGGAAGGCTTGATCTGTAGCATTTATTATCACTTTGCTAATCCTAGTGTTATAATTTACTAAAAAGATGAGAGCAACGAATGGGAGCCTGAGATTCATGTGAAGGTAATGGATGTGTGTTGGGACGTATCAGTTGATAGAGTGGAATTCATTCAATTTAAATCTTTCCACACACTGCATTTCAGTAAATGTTGACTAGCAGAGATTTATCTCCGTGTCAAAGATAGATGTGATTACTGTGCTTTATCTCTGGCCAGTATTGCACACGCTTTGTTCTGGCCTCAAAATGCTTATTCATAACCTTTCTAAGGGCTTGGCGATTCATCTTGAGGCTTCACCATACATAACTGTCTTACATATTCAGACATAATTCCATGTACAGCTCCTCTGGTAAGATGTAGAACTCAGCTGTGATTGAAATCGCCTTCCCCTCCCTCAATAGCTATGTGGCACAAGGACATAATTTTCTTTTTTGAAATTAGAAAAGATTAGGTTGACTCTGAAGGGCTCGACAGAGAATTTTTTTTCACCCTCTGGGCAACATTTTATTCCATAGTATTTCGAAAGTCTGCCGACTTTACCTTCTGATTCAGTTGATATTTCGCTGTCTCTCTCTAACTCTCTCTGTCTGTGTCTTTCTGTCTGTCTCACACACTCTCTCTCTTAGTCTCTCTCTTACTCTGCACTTACAATCTTAAAAGGTGTGGAAAATATATATGGGTAGTCATCTGTATTGGTGACTCATAACAGAGAAAATAATTTATCTTTGCACATAATGCACTTCTTTTTTCATCTCAAAGACCTTTGACTTGCTTGACTAAAAGACTAAAAGACTCATCGAAACAGCTTCCCTAGCATAGCTATTAATGGCATTTAAAACCACATGCAAAAAGCCATTCCTCCACACACACTGAGGATAATTTCTTGAATTCGTAATCACGCATATTCATGATTTGTTCAGGGGAAACTGATCTCCAGAGCGAGGACATCCATTGCACCAGAGCACAGAGTAAGGTAAGAGGGTCTGAACAGAAGCACAGGGTGATGCATTAGACAGAGAGAAATAAAGAAGTGTGGGAGGTGCAGGTGGGGTGGGTGGGATGGGGTTTGGGCAAAAAAACGTAGCGTGTATTTATAGCTTATAGAAGAGATGGACTCTGATAAGGAGTGAAGTCTGAGTCATTGATTTTATCGTGCTCCACCTCTGAAGAGGCAAGGCTTTGGGGAAATTCTTAGATGGCGGTAGGCTGAGCTCATTGAAAATGCTTTAATGGAGGGAGTGGGGATGGGGGCTTTGGTGCGGCTTAAATATTCATTAGCTGACTGTACTAGTGCAGGAGTAAGGTTTTAGCCCCTAGCTGTGGATATCTCCTGAAGCACTACCTGTCAACCATCTGTGGTTTCTCCCCTTCAGTGGAAGCAAAGGCGATTCACTGAAATCTGGTATATCAGTGTTGAGTTGCGAAACACTTGTCATTCCTAGCAGGGAATTTCACAACACTCTCAAGGCGATGACATCAACGGAGATATCCAATTATAAATACACATTTTCTTGTGAATTGACCTACCTGGTTAAAAAAAAAAGCCCACAGCAGGGATGGAAATTGGCAAATAGGACAAAGTTAATTAGGGATAATGTTGTAAGAATGGTCCTAAAATAATTGTGGTCCTAATTGTTCTTCAAAACTGCTGATCTGCATGGCCTTTGCTGCAATGAGAAGTAATTCATTTTAAAGGTATGGTTGCTCTATATGGCCCAACCATAAGAAAATGTCATAAAAATATATTGGTTTACATCTGTGAGTGATAAATGTTAAGTGTTAATTTTCTGGCACAGCCTGTGCTTTGTCAACACGTGTCTGAATCACGTTTGGCTGTTCTCTGTGCTCTCAAGCATCCTGACTGGGATTCGCTTTTTCATATTATTAAATGCGAGGGGGATTTCATCAGCCAGAGCCAACAGCTAGCCCAGGATTCAGATGTCTGAAGCAGCAGATACGATTGTCTTTTCCTCCTGTAAACTAACAGGTGAGATTATGAAATACACATCAGATAGATACAAAGAGACAAAAGAGTGTTTACGTATGAGAGCATGGAGTTCATCTCTTGTGTCAAAGGATGAGGTCGGAGGAGATGGCTATCAGTACACCTATTATAATAGAGGGATGCCGGGTTATCATTGCAAACCTCATTTTAATCACTTTCTCACCTCTGTGATTGTGCCTTTTTTTTTTTTTTTCTTTTTTTTTTGGCTTTAAGCAATCGGAGCTGAAACTGGGCTGGAATGATTAGCCGCCGCGCCGAAGAAAAGCGTTTCATTACAGTGGAGTGAGATCTTTATTTGATCCTGCTCCTTTAGCACATTTCCCCGTTAATACCCCTTCTGATGTCTGATTAAAACTCCCACAGTAATGCGCCTGCCCCCTCCAAACCCCCACCCCCCTCCCTCCCCACATACACACACACACACACACACACACACACACACTCACTCACTCACACACACTCCATCAGACACAAAAAGCCAATTTGAGAAAATTAAAAATCTTTTAAAAGGATGTAGTTATCTCACCCTTTTCCGACGGACATTTTTATGTAACTCAATTGATGCATGACTGCTTCCATTAACTTCTGATCCCTAGGTTGGTATAAATACTCTTTTCAATTTAGATAGTGGCGAGCGGTGAATGGGGCGTTCCGTTGGCGTGCGTGTAGAGTACCGACCTCCGCCAGACTTCTTGACGAATCATTCATTCTTTTATGATTAAACTGATGTTCACTTGCTGTGGCTCTGCCAGCGGATTCAAAGAAGCAGCTGTCTCCAGTGACAGCCAGTGACGTTACGATACGCATCTCTCAATCTTTTATGGTGACTAAAGTCTGAAATTGCATATCTTAATCTTTTGTAACCGAACCCAGCGTCAGTATCTGATTTTCACACTCTTTCTCAATCAACTCAATCAATTTCGTTTTCCTTTCTTGTCACAGACGCGCTTCATTTATCTTTTTCCCTATTGGCCCTCATCCATTTCTCTGACCCCTCCTCATTCACTTGCCCCAGGTTTTACGCAGTGTGCAAACAACCCTGTATTCTAGTCCTCACACCCTCTCCTTTGAGGTTTCATAGCCTGTGTGTGTGTGTGAAGAGAGAGAGAGAGAGAGAGAGAGAGAGAGAGAGAGAGAGAGAGAGAGAGAGAGACTCTAATGGGGTTTATCAAAGTCAACCTGAATACTCTAACAGTCTGGGCCCGAACATCAAAGCCTAGCCTCCACTCCACTGCCAACTACTCTGGACATCCATCAAACACCCAAACAGGGGAAAGCCCAAATTGACTAAATTGGATGACAGAAACCTTTGTATTATAAGGACAGATACTCTGATGAAGGTCTAGTCCCAACATGTCAGTGTGACTGTGAATAAACTTGGCGTTTTTTGGGCAGTAAGCTCGCCGTGACGCGGGGAGCTCTTTTTCTATTTAAGTTATTGGGAAAAAGTGTGAAAAGGATGAAAAAGCAGCTTGAATCATCCCCAGATTATGTCAGGATACCGCAAGGTCTGCTTTGTGCCGACTCCAACATACTTTATGACATGCTATCGATTCAAGGGAAGATGAAAGGAAATGCTGTGTGATTTGATTTCTCATTCAGGGGTCTTAATTCCCCCTGACACGCATTGAGAAACAGACGGTCCTTTTGATTGCAGTGAATCTGACCAACAGGGTTATTCTCTTTGGGAGATCAGAGTGTTTTTCCCCCACTTTTATTAGACTTCAAAGGTTACATTCAGAAATAAATGCAGTGTATATATATATTCCTCTTTTTGATAGCTGTGGATACACTTTAATACATCATGAATCCTTTATGTGGTTTTGGGGTTATCTTGCTCTGTGTGTGTGTGTGTGTGTGTGTGTGTGTGTGTGTGTGCGTCTCTGTGTGTGTTTGTGGTGGCGTGTGTGTACATGTGCATGCACACTGATGTTTGTATGCTTTCCTGACAGTGATAAATGGAACTCTATTTTTATAATAAAAACACTGAAGCTTTGTGCCATAAACCCATGTAAGGGATGAAAATCCATTATGTGAATTGCACTTTGCATTCTCCACAGGTCACAGAAACCGGTATTTGCATAAGATTGATCACGCTTCACTTTGAATTGCAAAGAGACAGATCATCTTCTGAGCAGCCATATTTTGCCTCTCTTAAAACGAAGCCTGCTTTCCAGTTGGGATTGGGCACCAAGTAGAAATGGATTTTGGTATTACGCTGCTGCTCAGTAAGATTACAACCCCCCTTGTTGAGTGTATTTATGACTCTAATAATGTGAGCGGAGAGGTTAGAGATGAGATGAAGAGAGCATATTGACAATGTGGTTCAGTACGTAGCAGAATTTAGCAGGAAGCTGTGCGGTCTTGATGCGGTCCGCATGCGATTGTGATGTTTATCGCATAAAAATGCCAGGGACTGCTTACAAATCGACATAATTTAAGGGTAGGCATAGCAACAATGCCCCAACAAGAAGAAGAAAGAAGCGTTAACACACCCCTACCCACTAAAAACCACACTAACACACACATTCACATGCACACAGATGCACACACACATATTGGAATACACAATTTGAGCTTCACAACATATTTCTATCGAAATGCAGCTACATAGATGCAGTGTAAGCAAACTACAGTGGCCTATGCACCAATAACACACATCCACACACACACACACACACACACACACACACACCTTAACTGTATAGTTATTGATTGCCCCTCTCTATTTTGCTGAGACAGATGCCGTCTCTCCCTGGATGGTACTAGACCACTTGGCTGGTGGCCCTTCTCCCTCCACCTTCCCTCTGCCTCTCTCTCGCTTCCTGGCTAGAATGCCATCCTTCATAAACAGACACACACCTACACACACACACACACACACACACACACACACACACACACACACACACACACACCTTACCTCGACTCATCACATCACTACTAATCACCTGCCTCTCTCTGCTGAATTTAGACAGCTCGCAGTCCTTCACAGTTGTCTTTTTCTTCCTCTCTCAGGCCCTGTTTTACTGTGACTCTGTCCTCCTCCATTCCCCATCACTCGCTTTCCCATTTCTCACTAGTGTTTTATAGCATGTATTCTTTCACTCTCCTCCTTTTCTCCAACCCCTGCCATTTCTCCACAACCTGTCCTTACCTTATGCTCTTTTCACTCCAAAATATCTCTCTCTCTCTCTCTCTCTGTCTCTCTTTTTCTCTCTCTTTCTCCCTCTCCTTCTCTCTCTCTCTCTCTCCCTCGACAGCCAGTGGCATGTTTTTTTTTGCCCGTGTCAGTCTTTGTGTGTCAGCCTGTTATTCATGCCAGTTTCCTAGTGGACAGGTTGTACCCTGGCTCTGTCTCTTAGCACCATGCTGGGCATATCTTGTCCTGCGCTGGCTTACCACTTACCTTGGTTGGAACTGTCTGTGTCATACTGGACCAGTTTCAATACTAAGCTGCTGCACGGTTAGGCTTTTCTGTTTTTTTTTTGTTTTTTTCTATTGCTACAGTGCCATGAGCATCGAGTGCCAAATTCAGGTCAGTCAATCAGGGGTGAGACACTTCACTCATCTTTACCACACCTCACCACGGTTTACAGCACTTGAAAAAATTATTTCCTACAAATCACGTCAGTTCTTTTTTGAGCAGTATCTAATTATTAAATGGAAGTATGCATTTTATTATTGCCAAAATGTTACTTTAACTATGAATCTTCACACCTTTGTTGCAAATTTTCACACCAACTCCCATAATCCTCTTTGCATATTCAGAAACAACAATACCTTCATCACGACATACAGACAGAAACAGTGGCGTTCCAGTGTGGAAGCAAGGGGAAAGGACAAGACGAAGATGTATTTATTGTCAGAACACAGGGAAAAAAAAGCTTTAGATTGGTGGTAATAGTGAGTCTCCTTATATGGTTCTTTCCGGTCACATCTCTCCCCTCCATTTCTATCTATGCACCATACTGTACAGAATCTGTTGTAGGCTACATGTTAGAACTTGTTTCTAATTCCAAGGTTTTACTGAATAGTCTGTGTCAGTAGTTCTTCTAACAGAAATTAAACCAGGCTGTGAAAATGCTCATTGCTTGGGATGCCTTTGACAAGCACATACAGCGACAGGTGTAGCTTCTGCCTGGCTAAACAGGGTGTGACTGAGAAATATGTGTATGCGATTTGTGTGTTATATTAAACTTAGTTGTGAAAACAGCTTGATGGACTTTGAGCAAATATACATGGACAGTGAAGCTTTTTTTTTATTGGGGCTAATCAATATGTAGCCGGCAGGTATACTGTATGTTTTGAGCTCAGCTGCAGGACAAGGTGAGTGACAACAGCGGTTTGGGTTTTTCAGTCTATTCTGCTGCTTCCAGAGAAATAAGCAGAGAAGGAAATGGGGCTGCACAATTAATCGAAAAGAATATTGAAATTGAAATTGTGACTACTGCACTTTCCAAATCACAGGAGGATGCAGTTGTTTTATTAGAGGGAAATGTGTTTCATGAAATGCAGAAAACCTTCTAAACAAGTGTTCTGGTGCTTTGTCTAGATTTTATGAAAGTCACGCCGTAAACACTGAAAATGCTACTCCAGAATCATTTCACATAGGCAAAAGCTCCCTATTGAAAAAGTTAATTATCCACTCAGCATTCAGGCGCCACTGACGAACTTGACAGCTGATGGAGCGTAGTAAACCCAGTGTTTTAGGCATCAGCCTAGTCACCAGAAGGCTCCCCTGTTTTCTAACAAGTGAACTGTGGCTTGTTGAGTGATTTGGTTGCAGGAACCACAGTTGGAACAGCTTAACCAGCGGTAATCTCTTCATCTGGCACTATCTGCTGTGTCAAGCACAAGTGGGCTTTATTTCACTTACTCGTTGGCAGCCATCAAAAATAGATAGAACTATTTTTAACTTGGCACCTGTGTAATAATGCATGTGAGGACAGGATAATGAATGATCATAGCAGGTGTCAGAAGTATTCTGGTTTTAAGCCCAGGGGCTGAGCGAAAATTGGACAGATCTCGCTATGTTTATTTATTCATGCTCGAATCTGGCAGACATGTAGCCCAAGCTATGTTGCGGTACAGCTTCCCTGCTGCTCAGACCCCAACAGCTAGTGCTGAGAGCTAGTGCTTGGCTAGCAGCCTGTCGCCTTCTTATTGTGCTAGTGGCAGGCAAGAGTCCCTCTGCCAAGTAGGCCTTATCCTGCCTTAAAGCTGCAAAGTATTTGAAAAAAAAAGCACCATTACTGCTGACAAATGAGGTTGGAGACATATATAACTCTCTCAAATTCAAATTGTAGATGTACTGTAACTCTTATGAAAGTCGGATTTTCCTCTTTAAAGTGGATGCAATCCAATGTACAAGTTACAAAATGTAATTGGAATACCTAAAAAGTGGGTGTTGATCTTGTGCAAAGTCTACTGGAATTTGGAATACCTAAAGACATGAAGTATTAAAAAATTAAAAAATTAAAAATAAAATGAATGCAATCAAATGTTTTTGACAGATTACAGACTACATGTCACAGTGCAAGAAATCACCACTGTGCTTGTGTGTGTTCTGTACGCTCTGATGAATTCTGATGGAATGTGTGATTAACATCCAAGAAATCAACACCTCCTACTCCAAATAACGGTTGCTAACAAATTTGAATTTCCAATGACAGTAAGAGGAAAATGTGCCTAATTTGTAATTTATGAATCTTGTTATCCAAATGTTCACGAAGGCCTAAGGAGGAAAAAACAATTCTGTTATGCTTACCCCATCAGCTTTTCTCAACTAGCAAATAACTGCACTTCTTTTTCTGTTAATGCAAGAAATTTGTACATCCCCCTATTCCCCCGACAAACAAACAAGCACATGTGCTCTTCCTCACTAAAACACACAAACACACAGGGAGGAGAGTCTGTTCTGGCAGGAGCAGGTATTTGCAGAGCTTGTGTTCATAATAAAGTCTGTGTTTCTCTCAGTAGAGAGAGTCATAAATGTGTTTAACTTCAAATGAGGAGGGGATTTTCCCTGAAATCTCTCCGGTTTAGTTATGACTCTCCTCTATGGAGGCAAGGGGAGCTGGAAACACATCTAAACTCACATACATGAGCTAATTCACACACACACACACACACACATATATTCAGACACACACACACACACACACACACACATATAAACACAAACGTAATGCAGCAATGTTCACAAATGTACCCTCATAAAGCCTAATGCAAACTCATAAACACTAATATAAAGTTAGTGATTTACATGCTGTGCTACTCTCGGTGATGAACATTTCATTAAGTGAAAAAGTTCTACTTATATTTTTGGGTGTCATATCTGGATGTGTAGTTGGGTTTTATTGGTCCGTGGCTTGTAGTACAGCAGCAGCAAATAATTCTTAGCGTTTTAAACTGCTTGGTGCACCAGATGGGGTTTACCATATCAGGACACTAAGGAAAGTGTCAGTTAAGTTAACACTCACACAGATTCTAAATTGACTTTAAATTTCATTTTGACGATTTGCTGAACTCTCTGGCAAACCCCAGGCATCTGGTACCTACAAGCAGGATCAACCCATTCGATAAAAAACAACCCAAAAAGTTTTCTGACTTTGCCTCTGAAGGCGGGATACAATTGGCCTTAGAGGTTGTTTGGAAACCTTGTTGTTGAGATATTCTGCTGAGCAATTTTGACTGGTCCAGCTGTATTGAACGTCGTCTTAATCTCTCCAAATACCTTTGGCAGTGTGAAGTGGGGGGGCATGAACAAAAACACTGCTGAAAATACAATAAGTAAAACTGAAGCCGACATTTTACCTGTTAAACTGTAGTCATGATGTCATTTCACATCCAAATTGGAGTTTGTACCCAAAACCCAAAAGTGTGTTATTATCCATAAACTTATAGAGCTTATTGTATATTGACGGTGAGAGGCATGGAGTAATAAAACCACTCATATACTAAGCCCTTATGCTTAAACAATGTCCTTAATACACTGTTATACCTACTGCCCGGAATAGGTACTTCTGACATGACTGAAGTATTTTATTCAATTCAAGTGCAGCCCTAAAAATTAACAGATTTCCTGTTTTGGCATGGTACTTGAAAATATATTCATGAGTCATTATCTGCCCAAGGTTTGTGAATGGCCCCTTTTAAGCTCAAATCTAAAAAGCATTAGTGTGAATTATGTGAGGAAACGTCCACTTTTACTGCAAGTGCCACATCTCATTGTGCTCGCTACTCTTACTGCATGTCTAAAAATAGAAGTCACTCAACTAAAAGGTGTAAATACTTTAGAAATGACTTGAAGAAGTGAAAGTACAGGCTTTTAAATGTGCTGAGAAAAACAGAAAGGACAAATCTACTCCTACAGTTGAGTAGTTGTAATCAGTTACTTTCCCCTCTGCATGTGCAGGCCATTGAAAGTAAGCCATGACATCTTTTGAAACCATTGCTGATGATTAATTCTGCTGCTGGCAAGAACGCGCCTTTGATGTCATCTCAACGTCAATTTCAGTGCACACACATTAACTTCAGTACACTCAGCGGATGAAGTCGCCATAGAATGAGCAATTATCAGTAAACACTGGATGGACCGTAATGAGTGTGTGTGTATGTAATGAGGAAGGGAAGAGCTGCCCAGTTAATGGCTGGAGTCACTGCTTTCTAATTTTTCCTCATACGCATACTAACACATGGACATACACACACAGACACGTGCACATACTGTGAGAATAATGATTCGTATGAGAAGGTAGTATATGTGAATGTGTGTGTACATACAAGCAATGTGTGTCCCTGTGTGTGACAGTGTGTGTGTGTGTGTGTGGTTCCTCTACTGTGATGGCATCATCAAGAGACACATTTTAGTTTAATGATGTTGTGAGATTGCACCTGCGAGAGCTGTGTATTTTCCCTCTTTATTTACAATGAAAGAAGTGTGTATTACAAAGGAAAACCCATAAGAGCTTCCATTAATGGAGCTGGCTGAGAAGTGTGAGAGAAAGATCCGAGACAGTTGAGCAACAAGCCTTTCAGAGCCTGGGAGTGCCCACAATTCAGCCACTTAACATAATTAAATGTATTTTGTGGTAACAGCATTAACTTGTGTGCACAACATGCTGTTGTGTGCACAATGTATAAAATGTATGCTCGAATTGCATAAACAAGTTGCTAAAATGTGTCCTCTTAATATGCTTTCTTGTTACCTCTACATAGAGCTAATAAGTACATTTACAGAGCAAGTGGAACTGCACCAATTGATTTTCTGAAACTTGGTGTTGGAGATCTGCATTGTCATTATGTCTTAATAGCTCATTCCCCAAATGAAGCAAAACTTTTCTATCTTCAAATCTCTGTAGATTATACCTTATGAAAAGCATAATTCAAGTAAATATATTAATGCTGTCAAATGCACATATTGTAACTACTGATGTGTGATTGCATGCATACACATATGACTAAACCATTGAAGGATGACCATTGCAACCTTGTATGGCACACTGACATCTTTTCCTATCAAATAGAGTCTGACACAGAAGTCCCCGATGCCATGTGATTGTAGGCATGTGTGTGAAATGTAAAAAACAAAATAAATCTCTAGGTGGTGTCTGTGTGGTTGGGTTGACACACACAGTCCAATAAGTCCAGTGACCTTAGAGCCTCACAATGACAGCAACACACAGACACCAAAGACCCAGAGGCCTGTGCTGCTGTACTGTAGCTGTTTACATGTCACACACATGAACTCACACATGTGGCGCTGGGATGTTAAATAGCATCCTGTTTAAAATAGAACACTTTTGTTGGACACTCTACTTGACGGGTGGAAGTGTTGACAGTGTGCCATGCGACGTTGCAATGACTGTCTGTTTGACATTTCCAACTCAAGAATGATGGGCAAAGGCAGAAAGATGGAGAACGAGAGGGAGGGAAAGAGAGAGAGGCTTCTCTAACCCTTCTCTGTTCTGCACCATGGGATAGAGAGTAAAAGCGAGGAGAAGTTGACAGGACAGGAGAAAGAAAGGCTGTCACTTTGACAGCTGCACACTCTCTCTTTTTCTCTCACTCACACACACATGAATGCTCCCTCTCTCTCTCTCTTTCTCTCTCATACACACACACACACACACACATACACACGCATGCATATGTATACACAAGCAGGATAGGGGCTGATTTCAATACAAATAAGACACAGATGTATGAGGTATTACTCCATCTCCTTTCAGAGTTCAAGAGTATGGCTCCTTGCATCATAATTTGTTAAAAAACGTAGGCACTTTGTCAACAGTATCACCTTGACAAGTGAACTATAAAGTTTCCGGATATATTTGGTGTGCCAGCAGCTCCCTAAAGAGCATTGTTAAAGTCTCTTAGCAGGATGATAACATTAAAACTGTACTGTAGGAACTGATAGAGGGCAAACCCATAAACTCTAAAAGTATGCAGAGCCCAGAGAGAGGATTTGGCAAGGATTAATTATTTTTTATTGTTGTTTTACAGATTAAAATCAACAAACCACTGCTCTGATGTTTTGGATGATGAAGGAACATTTTACACATGTTGTCTGTGGTTGATAATGGTTTTAAAGAAATTCAAAACAAAAATCCAACTTAAGGTATTTTTACATAAGAATGTATGGTTTGTGTATTGTCCTAGCATGAACTGCCTTCACATTATCTCATAGTAAAAATTCTGCAATCTTCATATATCTGCACAAAAAGATAACTGTATCCATGTGCAATCAGAGAGGCACTGGAACACAGTTTCTCTCCATTTGTCCATAAAAGATACAAAAGAAGCGGATATTTCAATGTGGTGCTGTGGGGTTTAGTGTGTAGTGTGATTGAAAAAAGAGAGATAGAGCCAGAAGAAGAGGAAGATGAAAAAAGAAACAGGATATGAATACGGTCCAAAAGAGGCTCAGTTCCAATTCAGTCGTTAGACCTTTCCCCTTACTCTCAAGCCCTTGAATCCTCCGAGTGTCCAGGCTTGGCATGGCTACATTTCATGGATATCCTAAGCACTGGGGACACATATAGATTAGCCCTCAAGGGCGGTCTCACACTGAGCCCATTGGTACTGACTGATTATAGATTCAGCTTGACTGTTCTGCTCCTGCCTCTACTAAGGATATCAGTACAAGGGGACAATGCACAATGGCACTGGTTACTTAGCTTCTTAAAGTCACAGTCAGGATTACAGTAAATTAGATATTGCCCCAAATACTATTATCAGTGTCCTGCAGAAACGTTATTTCACAATTTGCCCTTTTTAACCTCTATTTATCCAGGGAAGGTTTGGCTTTTTCAATAACGCCCTTCTTCACATTCATACAGTTACAAACATTCCCACCTAGCTGCTCAGTACAAGCACCAGCTCCACTGGTGCAGTCTAAGGTTAGGTACCGTGCAAAGTAGTTGTTGAGGTAATGAAAGTGTTATCCATTCACTTTCTCCTCCCAGATTTGAACCAGCGGCCCTCTGATCACAAGCAGGCTTCTCTAACCTTTAGACCAGCATCACCCATTATATCTAACATTGTTTCCAAGGTAAAGAACATTTTACATCCAGGGAATAAACCAACATCAGAAGTCCATGGCGGTGAATGGGAAAATCAATCAGCTTTTCTCCATTTCATTGAAGATGACTTTTTTAAAATGTATTTGTATTTATTTATTTATTCTCTTTTCCTTTCCCCCTCTGCAGGGAGGTCAGAGTGCAGGGTCAGCTGCTAGAGATTCTGCATCTTGGTCAATATCACTTCAGTAGGGCGGATTCTTGCTGACACAGGGGCTTAAACCTCTCTATTCTAGTTGAAAAACCGACTCCCTGCTCATCACACCATCCTTCTGCCCTAATAGATATGAGGTTTCTGCACAAGACTGACAATGTGCGAAATGGAATGAAAGTTCACATGGATCACTGTTGCAACATTTAGTGAAAATGGGTTTGTATGAGTGGGAATTGCATTGGCAGTATGTGGAGATTGATCTGGGATGGGTGTGATTGTCCATGGGTTGTTACAGTGCGTACTTTGGCAGCAGTCCAGTCTTATTAGAAGAGGTCTCAGTGGCCTTTACTTGCTGAAATGATGAGGCCGTCACTCCAGATGTGTCCATATTGAAGCATGTCGAGGCAGCCATAAAGGCAATGCAGCATGCAGTATGACAAAGTGGAACATCTGCACACTCAAAGCCAAGCGTGTATGCACAAATGATGAATCTACAAAGCCACATGATCGGATGTATGCACAAATGTATGCACGCGCATGGCGTACTCGCACGCATCACATAGCCTACATGTTCGCACATGCACACACGTGCGCACGTACTGTACAGACCAATACAGTGTCCCGCATGAACTCTCACATCCACTCTCACTCCGGGATCATTCTCCCATGATCGACCGCCACCCCATAACCATCTATCTCTCACCCCACTCCTAATGAAATCCGTTGGCGCTGACAACGATCAGTCATGTGCCAGGGCGAGGGTGTAATGAAATTTGTCGTGTGGCGCTTAAACATATCTGCTCCAACATTGTGATGGTGAGAGTGGAGGATGAGGAGGAAAGATGAACAGAGGGGTGGTGGAGGGGAGTGTAAGGTCAGTTTGGAGTTTATCAGGAGCTAAATGTGCATGCCAATATCTGCTGCCGTGCCAACAGGGACTTCATAAAGTGTCACTGAATGAGTGGGGTGAGAGTGTATTTATGTGTGTCTACTTATGTGTGCATGGGTAGGTAGGGGGTTTAAGATGATATTTAAGTATAGTGAGGAAATCTCACAAGTGTTCTCGACTGTAAGGTTGGGGATATAATGAAGAGATTACCCTTTGCTTTACTGTAGATGAGATCTAATTAGTCACCAGTGCAACTTATTGTCTAATGGTAAAAATACATATGCACATGCAGCAGGTATGTGTCTCTTTGCTGTAGCTTACAAACCTAAAGCCAATCAGATACACATTCAGGTCTTGCATACTTTGACCTTTCCATCTGTCAAATATAATTTACATGTAATGACCCTGAGGTATGTCATCGTCTAATTACTCAAGGTGTGTGCGTGTGTGTGTGCATGTGTGTGTGTGTGTGTGTGTGTGCACTGGCCTTGGAGCTCTGCTGAGGTCTGAACACTGGGTTATTGATGTCAGCTGCCAGTCCCATCAATAAGTGAGATGGCAGTCTAGGTAGATGAAAGCAGAGTAGCTCTGCCTGTAGAAATACAGAGCTGCTGAGCTTTTGACTTGGATCAGTATCATACATTAATTGACATTTTATCCTCGGGAATGACATTCAAACATTCTGGTCTGCTCTGGTCCGGTGTGACTCAGGAGTAGCCACTGTAGAAGACCTCCCACTCCGCATTTATCCCTCAGAAACACTGCAGGATTTTCCATACAGTTCCTCTTGGGGGTCGAGCTACAGCTCAGCAAGCAAGCGAAATGCTGGACTTCTACCGTGGCTACTTACAGGAATCCACTTTATAGTTTCTGTCAGGAAACATTGCCTACTTGGTGCAAGGTGTTAAGTGAATGGACTCTCAATGGACATTCAGCACATATTTATCCCAAATACTCCGGGTGAATGTTTGATCTGATCTGCTGGCTGCAGGCTGAAGCTATTTGAGCATTGCTGTTTTTGCAGCTGCCCTCAGCCTGTTACCCTGCCTTTCAAGCAAGTTGAAATGAGATTAGGCAAGCAAGCACACAGGCTTATCTGACCCATCCTGTTGTCAAATATTTTTCCCTGCCAAAACTCATATCACCCAAATAAAGGAATAAAATACAAAGATTGGAGGGGGAACAGATTAAAGAAAATAAAATAAAAAATGTGGATTTGTAAAGCTAACCCTATTTCAAATTGCTGTTCAGGCGTTTCAGCTGTTTCATTGTTCCCAATAGCTGGCAAAATGAAGTCCAGCACAGTGGTCACCCTCCATTACCTGCTACCCTGCTCTGTTGGGAGTTGTTTTGGAAAGGAAAACCTGAAGTAGCAAGTGTAAATGCCTGTTTTTTGTGTAATCGTGTTTTGGAGGCAGATAGCAATTTGATTTCTGTGTGTATCACACTACAGAACCCTCTTACCCGCCAACATTACTCTCTGCCGTTGATTGCACTTACTCATTTCAGTGTAATGGCATACAATTATGGGCCTGTGGCTTGAGAATATGTTACAGTGCAAGGAAAGCACTCAGCCTGCATATGCTATCATTATGTTTAACCACTCTGGGTGATTGCTTACCTGATAGGACTTGGCAATTCCATACCTGCCGTTTTCATACTTGATGTGACAGTTTGGAAGAATTGACAGACTCTTTGATTTACCCACAGTGAATTTTCTTTTCATTAAATAACCTGCAGTAAAATTAACTTTCCGGTGGGAGTGAAGTCAGATTTGACTGCTCATTGCCAGTCACTCTGTTGCGTAGTCTCTCCAAGAATAATTTGCTGACTAGGATAAATATTTTCTGCCTGTTACGGCCCTAATGCACAATCAGGATTGGCTGGCTAAATTTAGCAGGCTAAAGTGTTTTGGAAAGAGACTGCGTAGAGAGAGCCAGCGAGGTTGAGAGAGAGAGAGACAGAGCAAGACAGAGAGAGAGAGAGAGAGAGAGAGAGACAGAGATAAGAGACGCATATACTCCTGGAACAATGAGTAGATTACTCTTATGTGCTAATGATTATGTGTTTTGCAAGCAAGTAAGACATGAATCCACTTCAATCTGATCAAGTGGTCACACTGGAATGAATCAACAAGACGGTCAATAATGGCCTCTTAAAGCTGCTGTTTGCAAGGTTGAAGAGACACCGGCCCTGCATGGATTATCCTCAGTCAGACCTAACACACAGGTAGACCACCACTGAATATTTACTTTTTGATTCAACCAAATTAACACCCGGTGTATTCCAAGAGGCAGGGGTCAAATGAAGAAGACAGGAGATCGAAGCCACTGGGCTCTGCAGCTTGACTTCATCACGTCCCGTGGCAAGCACACCTGCTCTAGTTAACCTATCTGTGTGGCCACAGGGGCCATGAGACATGCCGATACTGTGGTGTGAAAAGGAGCGGCATCTCCATGGTGATGGCAGAAAGCAATGATTAGCTGACATCTGCATTGAAAGCGTGGTAATCATTATACTTGTGAGCCGTCAGAGGCATTGGGGGGGTTGATGTTCTAGTTGAAAAAATCAATGAGGATGTGTTGCTGCTGCAGGACTCCATTCATTTACAACACTCTTGAATTTATTCAAATATGATTTTTGCTCATTATTTTAATTTTCATGCATATATATGTTTCCCTTGTCATCTTATCACCGGTGAAAAAATCTTAGAATAATGTAGTCGTAAAAGTGGCTTTAAACAGCTTAAACAGCCACTCTCCCGGGCCTCTAATCAAATAATCTCATTCTTTATTATACAAAAATGGCAAATTCACAATTCTACAACTGGGTAACATTTACTGTGTTCTCAAAAGCTCCATGTACAAAGTGTTTACTCTCTTAGATTACTTCCCAAATGAGATGTGTCACACTGTAAATGCCCCCCCATCCCTTAAAACTGTCACAGTGTACCAGTAAACAGGGTTCCATATGGCCAGCCCTGTTTCTAGAGACGGATATTAGAAGTGGCTGCTGCCCATGTGTCGTTGGGATTATGTTCTCAAAGGGGACATGAATGTTGTAAATGCGACTAGCACAACTGGCAGTTCTGATTGTTACCAGAACTGTGGGTTTTATTGCTGTGGCTGCCTCTGGTCTAATGAGCAGCTCCCTTCAGAGCCGCCTGGCGTCTTGTCAGGCTACAGAGCTGCACTGGTGGTGTAATATTCTTAATGCAGCTGTAAATCCTATTACTGTTCTTTTCAACAATTTGTCAATCACTTTGGTGATGGAGAAGTCTAAGAAACCGGTGAGCCGGTAATCGCAGGCCAAAGTTTCTCTCTGTTTCTGTCTGTCTGTCTGTCTGTCTGTCTCTCTCTCTCTCTCTCTCTCTCGCTCGCTCTCTCTCTCGCTCTCTCTCTCGCTCTCTCTCTGTCTCTCTCTCGCTCTCTCTCTCGCTCTCTCTCTCTCTCTGTCTCTCTCTCACTCTCTCTCTCTCTCTCGCTCTCTCTCTGTCTCTCTCTTGCTCTCTCTCTCTCGCTCTCTCTCTGTCTCTCTGTCTCTCTCTCTCTGCCCCTTAATCTCTCCATCTTAATCTCTTTCCGTCTCCCTCAATCTCTCCATCTCTCTCTCTCAGACAAATACACAGATTCCACAACCAGTCTTAAACGCTCTCTCTCACATACTCTCTCTCTTTTCCTTCACTGTCCTTTCTTTTTCCACTGCTCAGTGGTTCAGTGTTTATTTGAGGTCTAATATTGCACTTTATTTCACCTTGAAATCACATTATTCCTTATCTAAAAAGTTACCATAACTGTTACTGCCACTAATGTGGCCAAAAAATATTCTGCGTTTCTCCCTTAAATTCACTTGTGTTTGTATTGGCTACTAGCTAAAGTGTGTTTGGCTGCAGTTTATAACCCCACAGGGTCAAATTGTACCCTGTTGTTGGCATACAAATGTCTGCGAGCCATTGATTCCCCCCTGGGGCCGCTGGAACAGATGCAGAGCGGCAGTGAAAATTTAAACAGGAGTCTGGTATCTCTCATAATTCCGTGACAGTGAAATTAAACACTATCTCAAGAATGCAATCAGACTCTCAAATTACCTTTCTTGGGGGGCATTGTTTGCAGATCAACAGATCTCTCCTCTCTCTCTCTCTCTCTCTCTCTCTCTCTCTCTCTCTCTCTCTCTCTCTCTGTGCAGTAATGAGTGGCAGAGTGGCGATGTTGTGTTGATTTATTGCATGGTTGCCCAAATGGAACCTGGATGGAATGTGTCTGTCAGTGGGGCGTCGCTTAGATAGAAACACCTGTGATGCCTAGGGACAACTAACTGCTCCATCAGGAATGGGTTCCCGCCTGAGCCATCAGCGCATCACACACACACATACACCCACACACACCCACAAACACACACTGCAATGCGCAGACACACAAAACACATACACAGAGCACACACACAAACACGCACACAAACTTGCATGTTTGTGATCACACATACGTACATGCACGCTAACATGCATGCAAGTGACACGCACGCACACACACACACACACACACACACACACACACACACACATAAGGTGGAGGACGTGGTTAGCGAAGTGGTGGAGCTGAGTGCTGTTGTTTCACGATCAGGCTCCTGTCCCTGTCAGTGGTTCCCTGGGGCAATCTGAGAGGACAGGAGGAGAGGAGGAGGAAGGCAGTTAAGAGCTTGATCAATGGAAGAGACGGAGAAACACACACACACACACGGAGAGACACCGAGACACACAGACACACACTCATAAACAGATTTCTCAAATCCATCCACTGTGAATAAAGGTGCGGAATGAAGTGAGAGCCCATTCCAACGACCCAATTCCCAGTATCTGCTGTCTTTCTCAGAGCAAAAATAACCCGTCTTATGGTCTTATGCCATTTGATGGACACTTTTACCCGATGTGGTTTATAGACCATGAGTGCATGGGTGGCTACAGTAGGAATCAAAGCCCTAACTGTAGATGTGTTAGCGTCACCAACTGAAGCTATAGTAGATATGGAGAAATATGGAGGGATGTGGGGACAGAGAGATGGATGGATGGACAGATGGATTTACCAATCTCAATGAACAATCAAAAGGTCCAGGTTCTCTCCTTCACTGACAATTTCAGCTGAGAGACAAGTATTACATCTCAGCCAATGAAATCAAAGCTGATTAGAAAAAATAAATGCACAAAACACACATTAACAGACACATTTCTTCACATCAGTGTATTAGTATACTGCTAAACGTTATGGCGGCTCAGTGGTTAGAGAGACCGCCCTTCAACCGGATGATCCTGGTTCATGCCCTGGGTGCGGGTGTTCGCCCCGCTGAAGTGTCCTTGAGCATGACACTAAATCCCTACCAGCTCCGAGGGCTGCTGCTCTGTAGCCGATTCCCTATGGAGATCAATAACGTATCACATGAATCATTGTTTTGCACAAGGCCAGAGATCGCACAGTGATTGTAATCTATATGCTTATACCTCTGACAGAGTGTCCTCCAAGCTCTGACAGATGATCTCATTTTGTTGAGCTGATATTGTTGGCCAGTGAGCAGCTCTCTCTCTCCACTGGAGCAATTTGGGGTTAAGTGCCTTGCTCAAGGGCACCTCAACCACAGAGAGCTGAGAGAGGGGAGAGCATGACTCATTTACTTTTCCCCACTGAGCTCTCTAACCATTAGGATGCTGCAGCCCACATTTTACATTCAGTGCACTGGTTTTGATGGTTCTTGTGATAATTCCCGGTCGAGGGCTTGGTCAGTGCCAGCCTGCCTGTATGAATGTGAAGCAGGGGGAGTTAAGCTTCCCTGGATAAATAAAAGTACAAGAAAGAAAATCAGGGTTTTTTTGTCATCTTGTGCACCATAGGAAAGAGGCTGATTCTGTGGGTGTGTGAGTGTTGTAGCCGGTGTTGCTTGCGGCATGGCATGGGGGTACACACCACTGCTAATCGCTGTTCGGGGCACAGACCCAGCTCACTGGCCATGACACCCAGGGTGTGGTGAATCCTATCACTCCCTGACAGATCCTGTGGCCTCTAATTCGCGGACGCTGTTCTGCAGTTGGACTGTCATCCGCGGGGTCAACAAAGCCCTGTCGGGTGGGTATTAGCAGTATAGCTCTCTACGGTACTGTTTGATCTAAAGGGATTTCACAATAGCCTTTTGTTTGTTCAGGCATCAGTAGCAGTGTTTTTGAAAACCCCAGTATGTAACATGCATGTTTGTGCTGCTGGGAGTCGAATTCTGGGTGCACCGGTAGATTGAAGACCGCAGAGTCGATTCAGGACTCAGTGCAGTCCTTGGAAACTGTGGGAGTATGACAGGGACAATCACCTCTATCACAATTGTTCTTTAGTTCTGATTGAAAGGGTTGGAAGTCATCAAACTGGGGGAAATCTCTCTCTCTCTCTCTCTCTCTCTCTCTCTCTCTCTCTCTCCCTCTCTCTCTCTCTCTCTCTCTCTCTCTGCTTCCACAGCTGTGGCTGGTGTGATTAATGGCAGCCATTCATTAGCTTGATCAACCACTTTAGCATCTCGGGGAGATTATTAATCAGATGCTTATTTAAATGTCACCGCTGAGCAGCTGAGAGGAAATGAGGCCGCTGGGAAATTGAGTCTTTGTGTGTGGGCTGTTTATGTATGTGTGTGTGTGTGTGTGTGTGTGCCTATATACATATGCACATATTGATAACCACATAGTCTCATTCTTATGCTGTGTTACATTCATTTGGCTGAACAGTTAATACTAAAGGGATATGTAGCAATGCAGCCTAATGCACTATTTTAAATGAGACATATTGTGTCTCATTAATAAAACATAGTGTTGTGAATGTATTACGAAGAGTAATACAACGCCTTTGGGAATGTACAGTTATTAGAAATTTACATCTCCTGACAGTTCTGAAATGTTCTGCTCCATTTGTGTGTATGTGTGTGTGTGTGTGTGTGTGTATGTGTGTGTGTGTGTGTGTGTGTGTGTGTATCTCAATAAAGGACATTTCCCACACAGCCAACCAGGGCTAATCAGGGCCCACTCATTTGTTTCTGGATTTCCCCTAAAACAAATTTTCTATGATCGTTTTTGTGCCTGGCTGCCAAACTGTATTACTATCGCTGCATTCCTAGGATTATAAACATGTTTTTGAAGCAATATGATGAACAGTTTGAGTTGCAAGCTGCTCATGATTGCTTGTGTGGGGATTTGCACATATCTCCTGTATATTTCTTTGTGTCTCTGTCAGCCTTTCTGTCTGCCTGACTATTTTTGCCAGTGATTCCCAGTGCCAGTTTGTTCATATATAAGCCGACATAGGTGTGAATGTGTGTTGTTGTCCTCATTACACACAGGTGGTGGTGTGTGTTTGTGTGTGTGTGTGTGAACGGTGAGCAGAGCTGCGGGGCAACATAATGTCTGTGGCCCGCGCTTTAAAGTGAGCATTTTCTGTGTTGCAAAGGGTAAATACAGTAAGCCCCAGAAGATTACGCTCTTATAGAGAGGAGGGGCTGTGGCCATGTGTGGATGTGCTCTGAATTCAGCTCACTCAAGCAAAGGCATTTATACAATGCAGTGGAGAGAGCGGGCACCATAGAGAAGCTGCAGCCTTCATACAATGTCAGAACCAAACACAGATCATTCCAAGGGCGTGTATTGAGATGAAAGTCCTATTTGTTTGCTCGCGGTCATTTCTTCTTCTTGTCTCCCATTGTAGCAACATACAGAGTGATGTGTTTGAGGTTGGTCATGCACTCTGTCATCAGACATTATAGTGTGACTGAACCGAGTTTACACAAGAGGCAATTGCCTTATAAATGATAGGGCCAAGTGTGTATTTAAAAGTCCAAAAGAAATAGTATACAAAAGCAGTTCATCAATCATTTTTATCAATCTATTCAATTGATGTACCAATCAATTAATCAAGGAGGGCAGAGAGGGAGAGGAGGTGATTGATTACTGTAAGGATGGAGCGCACCTGATTGAAATTCAGGAGCTGGAGTCTTAAAAGGTCAAGGGTCGCAGGAGAGGCATTTATAGGCATAGGAGCATCTGAGTGGGACCTTTATTACCATGGTAAGGATAGTTACTTACAAAAGTGCGTGCATGTATGTGTGTGTGTGTGTGTGTGTGTGTGTGTGTGTGTGTGTGTGTGTGTGCGTGTGTGTGTGTGTGTGTGTAGGTGTGTGTGTGTGTGTGTGTGTACATGCGTGTACTCCCCGGTGGTTGCTTGGCCTTGTGATCGCCGTAGGTTAAGTAATGCCAAAGCCCAATAATAAATCTCGGCCGTAACCAGCACAGCTGACCTGAAGGTCGCTGTTTCATTAACTGTCTTCCACTTTGATTTTGTCATCCCTCTTGCCTCTCTGCTTCCCTGCCTGCCTACCTGTCTGTCCCCTCTACACATGCAACAACAACATCCCATGCAAGGCAACTGGACATAGATAAAGATGGAGGAAGCTTTGCAAGCTCAAAAAAAAATAAAACTAAAAACTGAGGATTTGACTCAGTTCTGTGCAAAATAATGGAGGAGGAATGGGGGGAAATGTGTGTCTTATTCTCTTGAAAATGGAATATCACTAAATTTAAGCCCAGAAATATACTATTCCTCTGTCCACTATCACTGATGGCGAGCTGGCTATGGTTGGCCATGAGGCTGGATTTATTGGCTCTGTGCAAACAAAGCAACGCTGTCCCTAAAAGACGGAAAGAGCTGTTCATGTTCACAAACACTTAACTGTCCAAGGTCAGAGAAGCCGCTTTTATTTTTATACTGCATGGTATTCCCCGTTCAGCTTTGTTAGAGATCGGATGATTCGAGCCTTAGCTGAAAGCAACAATTAATCAGGAGGGAAATGTAGTGAAAGCCTTGGGAAAAGCTCTGGAGGAGAGTCTAAGCACCTCTCCTAACTGCTTTTGTGTTCACCTGAATGCCGTAGTGTGTCCCAATTGGTATTGAAAGTGCAAAAGAGAGAGGGTTTTCTGCGGCTTTGCCTAGAATTGTCATTGGTATCCGCTGGGCTTTCCCTCTTTTCACCATAAGAGGAGGTGCACCTCATCTGAATCTCCCCTGGAACACAGCTCAAATCAGGCCAAGGATCTCTCCTTTGATCATGGGTCTTATCCAGCTAGTGTCATCATCACACACATTGAATCCCCCACCCCCCCCCCCCCACCCCACCCAACCACACACACACACACACACACACACACCCCACCATCACATTCACATTTTTTCTCTAGTGCTCTGTCACTGGCCACTTAGTGTTGCCAGGTGCAGGACCTGTTCCTTATGTCCAGCTCACACACTGAAGCTCTGACTCATGTCTAGACAGGGAAATTAGGACATACATACACACAAAAAATAGTGACATTTAAGAAGGGTGTTCACGCTGTGCAATCAGCCCTCGTTTTCTGCACAGAGCTCAGTCAGTGGTAGCCCTGTCTCGATTTGGCAAGGAACAATCAGATTTAATGTGAAGCCTTTTTTGCGTTTCCTATTTCCGCAGGCTCTGTCCTCAAATGAATGCAGCCTGGAGCTCACAGCTAACGGCATATCTTTGAAGGCACAACTGCTCTGTCACCAGGCGAGAATAAAATGGAAACAGCATCAGTGTATCTAATGCAATTCAGTCTTTTTTTGATTTCAAAGACAATATATCATGGCATGGTGACAAGGCAGCTTGTAGTGCCATCATAGCAGGTTGCCTCAGAAATGGCTCAGATTCTTAAAACCTCTGTGACTTTATTTTAATGGTTTTTTGTATATATTTTGTTATGTTTATATGTGTTATGTTTTTATGCACCCCCAGTATAAGGCATGGGTCACTTCCAAATTAATTTGAAACTGAGAAAGGATTATTTGGAATACATTTCAAATGAATGACAGGAAGGTTCACCGTAGTAGTGAAACCTATTTCCTTTGTCTTTGTAGAAGTAAACGGCCATTAAAATTCCTATTAACTTGAAAGTTATTTCATCTTTAGAAGGTGGAATATTTTTCTTAGAGTATCTGAGTATCTGATCGTGTGAGGTGGGTAACAGCCTGAAAAAAAACCCACATGCACACAAACGTGCATGCACACACAGCACAGCACGCACTGAAATCAAATGGAAAGAAAGGTGGAGATTGCTCAAGAGTCAATTTCTGTCTTCTGTGAAGTCAACTGAGGAGTAATATTGAATCTTGGGGGATGGAGAAACTGTGATGTTTCCCTAGCAAGAGCAGGTAATGCACTGCAGTGACGCTGGGCTTGTTGATGTAATTTATTGTAACATTATACAGAAAACTACTTAAAACCTTTAGCTTCAAGCTGACTTTCACAAGTTAACCAGAAGCTTCTGTTAACTTATAATGAGCATAGTACTTTGGCCAGTGTGACACAACATAACCTCAAATGTCATATCTCCAAAATACAGCACTAGCATGCATGATTAAATGATCATGTTAATGGTGACACAATGGGACAATAGCAACTTATACTATGTATATTGAGCAAGAGCACAATGCTTTGGCTGCTGGGTAAAAGTTTGTTTTTACCCTGACTGTATAAAAGTTTGGTTGGAGATTAGATTTATAGTTCTCGACGGTCTGCTAAACCTTTCTGAGACCTTTCTTAAAGGACATTTTTAATGTTTTTGCTCTTCCATTTATCCATGTTAAGTCCCATTTTAGTTCTGTTTTGTTCTGAAGCTCCAAAGTAGAACAAAAATCAGACTTAACAAACTTGTTTGCTGAGCTCAAAGGTGTTTTAAATCACATTTACTATGTCAACCCTAGCAAAAATCACAATTTCATCCCTATAATATCCCTAATGGGACCTATAGGGTGTCAGTGGTACTGTAAGTCAATAGTGACTTTATAATGGCCTTATTGTAGAGTATTTTATCACCTATGGTATCACTATAATATTCCTATATTGTTCCTGGACTGTAGTTCTTTTTTGTAAGGGAACATGTTAAAATTTAAATTGTATTTACCCTGGAAAACATAAGTTCTCAACTGGTTTTCTGGGTTTCAAAATGTAACCATGGTGTTTCTAGCCACTCTCTTCTAAAAATGTTTCTGCTCTCCCCTTCAGTCTGGGCTCACTCTGCAAGACCTCTTTAACCCAATTAAGGCTCAAAGTTGCTGTCAGATACCACTGCTGCAAACTTTTAAGGATTAGTATGTTAGGAGAAAGCCCAAGAGAACTACTATTACATAAAAGTTTGACCTTGATCTTCTAAATTTGTGTGGGATGCCTTAATTGCAGATAAATGTGGTTAAATCAACGTTTTGACCAAATGCAGCTCTAATTAGTGCATTGCACACAATCTTAGAAGAGTGAAGATAGTGTGGTGAACTGTTCTTAATTTGTTCAACACGTGACCTTCTACAGTTTCATGTGGTATTCTGGACAAAAATTAGTTATTCATATAATGCACTGTTGCTCTACAGACATGTCTTTGCATGTGGCTGGAGTTAGATTTTTGAAAATATATATTTAAAAAAGCGCAAACTAAAAGGTTACAGATTTAATTACTTTTGCTCCATGGGATATGAGAATTTAAATGCTCATCATCTCAAAACTACTCACAACGCAGATTAAACCTAACAATCTCAAGCAACACAGTAGATTCCTTGTGACTGGCTTTGTTACAGATACTTTTGTCTGATGACATGGGTGACAATTAAAATGTCAACAGTATTGTTTTTGGTTCCTGCAGGTGTGTGTAAGTGAGTGAGTGAGTGAGTGAGTGGGGGGCGTTTAAGGACGCCAGTATAAATTATGAGTGAGGGCAGCAATTTGTAGTTTTCCTCAATACATTATAATACCTGGTTGTTTTTGCCTCTGTGGAGATCCTGATTTTGTAGTCATGCATTAAAAATGAATGTCCCCCCTCTTCTTTTTCTCTCTCCTCAGATCCGGACTTTGCAGACTTGGGAGTACCCCCACCTCTGCCCTGTAGGTATACTCTCTCTCTCTCTCTCTCTCTCTCTCTCTCTCTCTCTCTCTCTCTCTCTCTCTCTCTCTCTCTCACACACACTCTCTCTCTCTCTCTCTCTCTCTCTCTCTCTCTCTCCTCTCTCTCTCTCTCTCTCTCTCTCTCTCTCTCTCTCTCTCTCTCTCTCTCCTCTCTCTCTCTCTCTCTCTCTCTCTCTCTCTCTCTCTCTCTCTCCCTCTCTCTCTCTCTCTCTTTTGTCTCTCTCCTCTCTTCATTCTCACTTTACAGTTCTTTTTGTCTCACCCTCTTTATACTGTAACTCTTACAGTTGTATTGCATTGTTTTTGTCTCAGTTCATTTCATACATCCAGTGTTTCAAGTGCTTGTCTGATGTGTGTGTGTGTGTGGTGTGTGTGTGTGTGTGTGTGTGTGTGTGTGCGCGCGTCCATGTGTGTTTGTTGTGAACGCACATTTGTATATGCGTGCGTGCACATGTATGGGTTTGTGTGCATGTATGTCTATGTGCGTGGATGTGTGTGTGTGTGTGTGTGTGTTCCAGCCTGTCAGTATGACATGAGTGGTCCGGAGGGGATCGTTGAGTCTCATCAGATCACCAGAGACGGGAAGGCCGGCGCCGCTGAGGCTGTCGACTGTAAATGGTACATCCGCGCTCCGCCGCGCTCCAAGGTTAGTGACACCAGCTACGTCTCCATCCAACTGTCAAGCTCATTTTAAGCACAAATTTTAAATGTGGCAAAAAATAAAATGCAAATGAGATGTGTTGGCATCAGCCGGGTTGAAGCGAATAAGGAAGATCACTGAACGCAGAACGTAGCTACGTCAGAAAACACATCCACGAGAAAAATAGCATCTTGCTGAATGAATAAATAATGCAACATCATTATTTATTTGGTAAATGTGTCACCATCAGTGTTTATTGCGTAATTTCTTTATCAACAACAAACTTTTCAGCCTCAAGCGAGTGTCAAACGTTTTTTTTTTTTTAGAAATTGAGGACATTTTATTGAAATTTGCTGTTTCCATTCAGCATGTCTCCCTTCTTTATTTCACAATTTGCATAAAAATACTTGTAAGGAAACCCAGCTACAGACATAGAGACACATGTGGGACGTTCGGGGTGGGAGGGTTGCGTCAGGCAGCTGCGATACTGTATGTGGGTTTTGTCTGCATCTGTCAGCAGAATCCCAATGCGTGTGTTGGTGGCTACGGGGGGCTTGTTCCCCTGCTAGGGTCAGACAGAAAGGCAGAAGGGTTTACTTGGGGTCAGGCCCATTTTTTTTAATCAGCGAGTGGTTGCCAAGAGGAAGAGAGGGATGGAAGGGGAAAGGGAGAGAGGGAGGGGAGGGGAGGAGAGGAGAGGCTGGACAGAGAGAGTGAGTGTTAGTGCTGATGAAATAGTGTTGCCATGCAGTTTGACCCTGAGGCCTGCAACAACCCGCATTTGTTTTCTCTGCCAGTGTTCCCTGCGCAGCCCATACAAACATAGACGAGCATGCACACACACACACTCACACACACACACACACACTCACACACACGCATATCTGCCAGTGGTACCCATCCTGCATTAGTGCCACAGGATTATCCAAATTTGTCTTGGGGGTGGAGCAACAGTGCAGCAAAAGGACAGATTTTACGATTTAAGAGAATATAAGGCATGACTATAATGTACATATACCAGGCCCAATCTGACATGCAGTAAACCCCCTGCTGAAACACTGTCGCCGTCAGCGCACTTCATACAAGGGCAGATAGTATTATGAAGCTTGTATTTTGAGGCTCTAAAAGGTTTGAACAGTGAAAAGTAAAATAGACCTGTACCTTAAGCAGGGCCGGATTAACCAACCACAGGGCCCCTGGGCACACATGTCCTATTGGGCCCCCCACCTCTCGGTACCTAGACCCCCCTGCCCCACCAGTATATAATTAGTGCTCTGCATCTTAGCTGGATGATACTCACTAAATGCACTGCTCATAAAGAAAAAGGAGACTTACAGGGAATTCTTCACACAAATATTGCAATTATTTCCTATCAGACATTGTTGGACAAAATGGACTACTTGGACAGCTTAACTCTATTCATATACATGTATTATTTTTTACTGATTTTCTGAACTCAGCCACACAATTTCTCTAATTTCTCTGAGTTGTTCGTCGCTTTCATCCCGGTGCAGCTGGACCGGCTGGAGGCTTGGCGCCGTGTTTATGCTTCAAGGCTGTTAGACAACATTTAGGCCTATATCTCTCTCACACACACACACACACACAAACACACACCTACCTAAGAAGCATGTGACATCCAATTGCACATAAATTTTGATTTATTTTCCATCCATTCGTCTTGAAAAGTTTGACTTGTAAATGCATGCATCTATAAGAAGTAAAGTTCTACGTAATAGGCTAAATATCATTTCAAATAATCCAAACTCATTTCGGGCATTCAATCGGAACCAATCAGAACATGGCTTCGCTTCGCCATTCTAATCGATTATGACATCATTGGATGGAGCTGGACTGTGCTCTACCAATCAGAGCCTGTTTCAGCTGCACTGATGACATCACAATCAGAATTCTGAGTGTTTGGTCACAGCAGCTCAGGGCATAAAAGGCCGTGCTCGAGGTCTTGAGCTTCAGACCTTACCACGGTAAGGTCTGCTCCCCTGGGCGCTGGTAAAGATGATGCTTAGACCGCGACAAGAGGCTCTTGTTGGACTTTCTCTTTTTATTTTTTTTTGTAGTTAATTTTGATAGTTTGGACCAGGTGGTGTGGCAGCTAGTGAACGCGGTTTGTTGAAGAGGTGGTGGTGGATACGCAGAGGCGCTGTTTGCGTCCCGCTGAAGCCAACCTGCCAGCCGCTCCAAAGGTGCGGTCTGGCGGTTAGCGATGGCGGTATCGTTGAAGAGGTGGTGGTTGGTACGAACAGACGCGGTTCGCCTCCTGCTGAAGCTAGCCTGCCAGCCAGGAGCCTACAAAAGGTGGTCTGGCGGTCGCGATTGAGGTGCGGTTCGCGTCCCGCTGAAGCCAACCTGCCAGCCGCTCTAAAGGAGTGGTCTGGCAGTTAGCGATGGCGGTTCGTTGAAGAGCTGGTGGTTGGTACGAAGAGACCCGGTTCGCTGAAGAGCTGGTTCTTAGTACAAAGAGACGCAAACCCACCACCCAGTCCAAACTATCAAAATTAACTAGAAAAAAATAAAAACTAATAAAAGTAGCTTCACCAGCTACTTTTCCTGAATTTCCCCAATGGCATTAGTGCTATCTTATGTTATAGGGTTGTAGGCCCTTGTCAAAGTCAACAGTAAGAGCTTTACCAGGGGTAAAGGGTGTGGGTGCCGCTGCTGCTCCTGCTGCTGCAGCAGTAACGTTAAGCCAGGTGGTAGCTAGTCAGTAGTGGCAAGCAACAACACTGCTGCTGCTGCTGCTACTACTACAGCTGCTGCAGCAGTATGGGCCTAGAAGTGGTAGTTCCAGTAGCCTAGTTCTCATTACAGATATCTGAAATATTTTAAAGTAGCATTTTCACTAGTCATAATGTAATGAGAGATATTGTAAATTAACATTTAAGATATCTCTCATTACATTATGACAAACCAAAATGCTAATTTAAGATATCTCTAATTACATTATAACTAGTCAAAATGCTAATTGAAGATATATTTTATTACATTATGACTAGTCAAAATGACGAGTCCAGTTTGGGATGAGGTTGGGATATGATTGGCATGCTTGGTGATTGATGTCGTGTGGTTTCGATAGTGAATCTCCCGTATCACAAATAAACTGAATGAGATTGAAAATTAGATCCATTTTGTTTTGTATTGTCCACATTACCACGATTTAAGAATGAGACTGTTAAGTTATGAAGGGTTTAGGATGTTCATAAAAGCTTGTCTCCATTTTCCATTCATATCAAACTTTTTAAGAACATACCCACTGAGCAATTAGCTGTTTAAAAGACATCTAGGCTAAAATGAGGTTACATCGTGTTTTAAAGTGAAAGTTTAGTAAATGTCTATGTCTTAGAATACGTTTTCTAGGATAAATGACAAAAATAAAGTATTATCTTAGACGTCCCTGGTGCATAGTTTTGATATTTACAGCTGTTTATGCATTGTTTAAATATGTAATAATGTATTTACTGCTTGATCTAAAACTGGGCTACACATTCCTACACAAAGGATCCTGGGCTATATGAGAGCTAAAGCATAGACACAATGTTGAAATGATGTCTATTGCTCAATAGGTATGAGAATATATCCAAAATTTAGATAGCTAATAAAGTCTGAATTACTTTACACGTGCACGCAGACATACAAATTAGTAAAGCCTCTCCTAAGCATAATACTGTTCATATCCTATTACACACAAATTAGCATCAATACAGTTAGCATAGTGGGTTGACTTATGCGTTCTGATTAGTGCGGTTCGTTTCTCTGAATGTGTGCATTGTCCCATGTGCTCCTGGGAGTGAGATAAGGCAGCTGCAACGTCGGCTTAACCATGTCTCTATTTGTTTCACTAATTCAGTGCCTGTTAATGTTGCAAGATGCTATCCATCCCTTCTGTGGCCGTCGTAGAGATCTTCTCAGAGTCACAGACATTAAGGACTGAAGCGTGTGCCATCACTGATGAAAAGGATTGCTTGGCTTCTGATACTTATGAGCCGATCCAGGAAGAGCTCTTAAAGCGTTTTTCATACAGTGCTGCGGGCTCTTGTACTGTACCATACATGTGTACACACACACACACACATACACACACACACTTATGATATGACCGGCCGATAATATTTGCGCGAGCTGTGATTCATGGCCACAGCGATTGGTTTGGGTCTTATCTGACATATTCTCCGGATCACAAATCTCCAGCTAATGCCCTTGTTTCTCTTCAGAAATGTCCTTCGGATTCGACTATTAAAAACCCCAAGGCCACTGCAACTATAAGACCGCATCATTCAGCCGGAGCCGATCTCTTTATGATCACCTCTCATGTGGAACCATAGGTGTTGCAGAGGAACAGGTTTTAGGAAGGACTTTGGCCCCTCTTAAATGTTATGGTCGATTCAATGAGACAGCATTGATCCCTCTAAGTGGAGTGGGTAAGTCTGCCAGTACAGTGGAGTACTACAGTACAGAGGGCCATAAGTCAACTGTGTGTTTGTGCGTGTGTGTGTGTGTGTGTGTGTGTCGCATGCATGCATTCGTGTGCGGGGAGGCTAAGGCTGTGTATGTCTATGTGCGAAGAGTGTGAAAAAGACAGAGAGAGTGAGTGAGTGAGACTGGCAGCATGATGTATTTTACTTGGTCTGAATTAGTGTCATATTTCGCCCCGCAGGAGTGTCTTACAAGACAAGTCATGGGCCGAAAGCTGACAGTCATTGGCACTGATGGACAAGCTCCCAAAAATCTGTTTTAGTACAAATCTATCTTCAGCCACACACAGTCCTCACCTCACCTCCATCACCACCCACACACTGCTCACAGTCAGTTACTCATAAAATACGCAAAAGTTTCATCCCTAATCTCTCTTTGTCTCCTTTGGTCTCTCACTTTCTCTCCCTCTCTCTCGCTCTCTCTCTCTCTCTCTCTCTCTCTCTCTTTCTCAAACACACACACACACACAAGCAATGAAGGAGATGCAGAAGGTGCCATCCTCCCCATCAGTGTGTACGCGCGTGTGTGTGTGTATGTGTGTGTGTGTGTGTGTGTGTGTGCATGCGTGCACGAGCGTGTGCTGTGTGCAGGGCAGACGCTTCCAGTTCCCTATGCTGATACAGTGCTGCACTGTACCCAGTGTGCCAGAAACAGCAGAGAGATAATGGCATCCTATACCGGAGGCTCTAATTAGACTGCACCGGAGCGCTCCAACACACACAAGAGGAGGGGAGGGAGGGAGGGAGGGAGGGAGAGAGGAAGAGAGGGCGAGAAGAGGAGGGGAAAAAACAGGAAAGGCGGATAAGGGAAAGATATACTTAATAATGTGCTTTATCGAAGATCTAAATGTATAGGGGTGGAATTTGGGGGTGAGAAAGGCAGATGGGGAGAGGGAGAAAGAGGAGGAAAGGAGGAAGGGAAAGGAGGGGAGACAGGAGGAGGAAAGGGGAAAAGAGGAGGAATGAAGGAAAGATATACAGTATAAGTAAACAATAATGACCGTGTTGTTGCCAGAAATACCAAGTGACAGTATTCTGCCAATTTTAATGCCTCAAGGTGATTGCTTTACACCAACACCTGTCATTTTAATTTCAGTTTTTCCTATAGAAAAACTTCCTCCTAAACCAAATGAACTAGCTAATGGTAAACTACATCTTGTGTTATCACTGTTGCTGGTAAGCCTACGCAACACCTTTCAAATGTGTGTGTGCTATGAGCATCTGACATTGACAGCCTATAAAAACTAATGCGGCGTTTGAAACATTGATGCAGAGAGAGAAGATCAATGTTTCAATGAAAGGAAATGGATGACAGTATTTCTCTTCGAGTAGGTTGTGCAAGATAACCACTCACTTTACAGTGGTTTTGTAGAAACATCACTTAAGGGTTTTTCTGTTTGGACAGCTGTTAAAATTCAATGACAGCTATTAGTTGTAGTGGAATATTATCAGTTGCCTCTTAGCCAAGAAGGCACAGTTTGAATGTTTTTTTAATATACTGTATCATAGAGATAAATGTACAGTGAGGTAAAGAATAGTCAATGCAGTATGTGCATTTTCACTCATAACTGTATGTATGTACTCTGTATTTTCCATGGTCATCATTTGTGATCTGTCTATTTTATACAATTTGGATTTTTCCACAGCACCTGCCTATGCTGTCAAAGACCTTCCATGTCTTTTCATGAAGATAATGACTAAAATATGGACACTCATTCTGACTGTGATGAACAGAACGAACGCTGTTACAGGCACCTCTTAGCGACAGGGAGAACATATTCTTCTCCGGTCAGTGATGGATTCTGCGTCATTATTGGACGCTGCAGAATCAATGAGGAGGCGGCCTATTTCCCCCGCTGGAGCCAATTCTCTCGGCTCACACATTGGTGATCGTATCTATCTGATCCATTGCCTTCATTTGCCTTTATGATGCCATCTGCACACTAATTTGTCATCACCATTGGTCAGTTAGAAGATTTCGCCAACAGGAGCCTCAGAAACAAAACATCAAAAGCTATTATTTATGTGTCTGTGGGTTTGTGCATGTCTTTGTGTATAGGGACTATATCAGTCGAATAATGAAGCCTTCTTAATGGCCTTTGCAGTCGGTGCAAATTACAGTCAGCGGTATCTGTCAGAGTCTATTTTAGTGAATGCAAACGTTAGACCAAGGAGTTAACGTCATTGAAATGAAGTATTCCAGTTATTTTTCCGTGGATAATGCTCAGCAGGATACACATGAATGAAATAGAAAAGGTTGCACACTATGATACCATTTCATTTCCACCGCTTCATGTAATAAAAAAGATGCATTTTCGATTCAAGACAGTAAGGCTGCTTTCTTTTACAGCATAAAATGCTGTATGCGGCTGCATGGTGTGAAGGCTATTTTATTCCTTTATCAATGTGCTGCACCCCCCAGCCAAGCAACAAAATTGAAGGTGCCTTTGTTTCTTTGTTCTTTAAACTTTGGCCAGCATCAATCAGCCTTCTCTTTTTATGGTAAACACTTACAATGGTAGCCATGTGCAGAAGCCCCCATTGTGTTGATCCTGCATTGGTGTTGCAGGATTTACCAAATGGTTCCTACTGGAAGTGGAGCAACAGCATTGGGATTTGTACCCTGACTACATCTGGAGGGCAGCACCCGATAAATAGATTCAATGAAGTGTGTGGTGTTCCCATATCTCCCCACTGAAGAGCAAGGCTGGTTCACTGTGCAGTCATAGATCATAGATGATCATCTGGCTGTCCTCTTATCCAAGAGAGACACCGACACGCCCATACTATTTAAACCTCCCCTGATGGAGGCCGTAAATCTGGAGAATCCTCTGTGGGAATATCCCGAAAGTTAGACTCGTGAAGGACAAACCCCTAAGCTACAGCATGGGGGGCACAGCTACAGCGTTGGAATAAGAATGAGCAAGTCATATTCTCAAAGTACATTGTAAATCATGTCCTCAAAGTACATTGCCCTGCAAAAACCTCGACTTTTTGGCATATTTGTCTTAGTGTAAGTGATTGCTGATAGTGTCCCCCACATCTAGTAGGGGGGGGACTGTTTTCCTCTATTCTTGAAAAGTTGATTTGTTGATGCCATTTATTGTTGTTTGTTTGTTTTTAAAACACTGTCAATTTACAGATAATAGGATTTTGTCAGCGAACTGAGGTTGACAAAGCTAAACAGACTCAACAGTGTCTAAACAGTTTGTACAAATGTATATCCAATATATGAGGATACCACTGACCAATGCATTGGGGTGACTATGCATAATGATAGACATAACAGCAGCAGTTTATGTTGATGTCTGATAAGGTGGAGGGTCCGGGGCTTCCTGAACTGGCTCCTCGCAATGCAGCAGCTCGACTCCCAGTTCCTCCCAGATCACTGAGCTCCTCACTGTGTCACGGAGAGTAATGCCGGCCACGCTGCAGAGAAACCTCATTTTGGCCGCTTGTATCCGCAATCTCACTCCTTTAGTCACAATCCAAAGGCGCTGTTCCGGAAATCCACGCCGTATTGAAGCACCATTTCAACCACAACACCCCGACAACGCTTCCTAACTACCTCAGTGACCTCTGCCAAGGAAATGGGTTTAGTTAGAACCTCTTCAATCTTCCAGCCCTGCCTCCTGAACAGAAGGCATCCCGAGCATCACACATCAATATCAATACAATTTTATGCAGTGTGTGTGACATGTTAACTGTAAGAGAGGTATGCAGTCCCCAGAGGTATACATCTATATGCAACCTGCAGCCAGGCAGTGACATTCTGCAGCATACCGCTTCATTTCAGCATCACAGAATGGCGGACAAAGAACCTGCACCCTGTGTCTTGTGACAAAGCTAGTATAGCCAACAGAGTGGTGGAATATGACAAATTCTTATTAGACGGAAGATTATTGACACCAATATGAGACCCCAGAGGAGTTGGTGAAGTTGTTTTCCCCCTCCGATCCATTCCACTTGTCATGTTGTTGAAGCCAAGCTGACATTGCAAGGTCCATTAGCCTGCTCCATCTGCAGCGTTCGTCTTAAGCATTTAAAGCGTCACATTTCCCTGTCACAGTGCGGGAGCGGTCCACTCATTAACTGTAACGATGGTGAGTGCTGCGCGCAGCGGACCGGAACCGTAGCTGTGATTGGGCGATCTCCGCCTGATGAACGAGTGACAGGCAGTGATGCAGGGGCAGTCAGGAAGTGTCAGTTTCACCTAGAGTAGCTGCTGTGAAAAGAGTCAAGGTGGATAGCAAGGTGGATATTTCACTCAAGCTTAGGGATTGCTAAGATGGCTAAAATAATTATATGTGTCTTGATTTAAATGCTTCGTGATTATTTAGAAAGAAGGGAAGCCTTTGTTATTTAGATAAGGCTGTCTGAAGTGTCAATATGTGGCACAGACTAAGATGAGACAGTTTTGTCATGTTTTCTGGAATGGATTGTTCTAAAAGTTTAGTCAGCATTTCAAAGAAAGTCGTCTCTGTGAAATGTAGGTGGGTGAGGTTTTCTCTCTTGAACAGTCAAGGTTTGCTTCAGAATGTCTAAGGTCTCCTGGTATTTTAAAGTTTAAAGAGGTTCCAGGTTTTGCGCAATGCTTTATCTCCACAGATATGGATAGTAGGGGTGTGCTGAGATGCTACTGTTTGTATTTGTTTGTGTATTTGTTCAACCAACCAAATTATTGTACCAGATGAAACCCCAAATTCTTAGTTTTTTTCCATTGCCATTGCTATTGTTGAGATGTTAAAGCATTAAACTTGTGTTTTTACAGTGACCTATCAATAATAATGAAGTATACAGTTTGCTTTTTAAAGTTTTTTAAGTAGATGTTATGTAATCGTAAACACAGGCTTTGTGTATGCTAGTATGAGCTGCATGAACAGTGGGGGCACAACACTTAATTATAAACTATCTTTAAAATGTCTTTAAGAATCAAAATACATTACCTCATTCTCACTCTGAACTACTCTATGCACACACACACACACACACACACACACACACACACACTAACTAACTAACTGGGAGACACTGAACAGGCAATTATAAACATCTTCATTATGAACTACCTTATGCTATGAACTGCAAAAATGAATAGTGAGTCTAAAGCTAATAGACTCTCTGCCTGTTTCTGCCTGAGTCCTCATTTAACATGCGTATGTAATGACTTTGTACAAGCTGCAGTCTGTCAATCTTATTTCATTACAAGACCTTCTCTTAAACTGTTGTATCAGGCATTGAAATAATGAGGAAGATGCACAGCCACACCAGAAAGACTAGGAATTCTTTCTGTCCCTCACCTCTTTATCTGTCATGTCCGCATGTTGTACTGCTGTTTAAATTTCCTCACTTGATTACTTCTTTTTCTATTTTCGCTCCTCTCCTCCTCCTTATATTGTGCAGATCTACCTGCGTTTCCTCGACTATGAGATGGCCAATTCCAATGAATGCAAGCGCAACTTTGTGGCGGTGTATGACGGTGGCAGGTGTGACCTTCTGACATTTTCTGACATCTTTTTTGATATACAGCATGAATTATTGAGCAAATCTCTCATCTCATCTCACCTTCTCTGATCTCAGTTCGGTGGAGGACCTGAAGAGCAAGTTCTGCTCCACGGTGGCCAACGACATCATGCTGGTCTCCACGCTGGGCGTCATCCGCATGTGGGCCGACGAGGCCAGCCGCAAAAGCCGCTTCCGCATCCTTTTCACAACCTACCAAGAACGTAAGGCGCTGCTCAAAAACGCAGACACGTACACCCGCAGCCACACACATGCCCTGTTTGAGAGGCCCGCCATAAAGAGGTTTATTGCAACATGACCCACCTAGTGAAGGGTACTGATTAGCTACAGTAAAATTGCTTCCCGCTCATCTTAATCAGACCACCACCCAATGACAGCGACATTGAAGCCAAAATAAAAGCGGTCTAGTCTTTAGTGGTAGCCATTAAAGGAAGGTGGGAGCACAGTCAATTCATCGGTGACCGAGTTTATGGCTTGGTATATCAGATGCCGTCCATAGGAAAGGTGCAGTCAGAGGTTCCCATTTAATTTTATGACCATTTAAACAGCAACCAGGAAGCTAGGGAGTTGGATTTCCATTAGAGAGAATATTGCCTGGGGGCTCATGTGAGTATTAGCCAGTCTAGCCATGCTGCTTGACAGTGTTGGTGGGTTTGAGTTCAACTCTGCACTAACACTACCACAGGGGGGAGATTTGTAGCAGCCAAGCTCTTACTGTCCAAATGCACAACTAGGCCACAACTGTTTCCCCCAATAGTTTCTCCTTTCAAATCAGAACTGCGTACAGACAGCATGTAGGAATGATACACCAAGGTGAGAGAAGGATAGATAGATAGATAGATAGATAGATAGATAGATAGATAGATAGATAGATAGATAGATAGATAGATAGATAGAGAAGCAGAGACAGAGAATCAAGAATCAGAAAAAAAGTCATGCACTGCCTTTTAATGCCACAAACACACACACACACACAGATATGATCACCTATATACTATTGAACATTGCATCTGCATTTGAGTATTTCTCTTCAAGTTCCTGCAATTTGTTTGCATGTATGCAATAGTGCACACAGGGTGTAGAGAAAATTAAAACAATAAAGCATAAGAAAACAGGGGCACACCCAGCGTGGCGCTAGTTAATGAGTTATACTAGCATTAATATTTAAAAAGGCCACACAATCATCCCTTAGTTATGTGATATGCATTGAGATTTCTGAGGGTCTCAATAGACGTGTGTACTGGGATTTTTTATTTTTTGTGCATCTGTCTCCTAAAGGGCAAAGTCAAGAATACTCACTAGTAACTAAAGGACTTTGAGTAATCAAATGCTGTAGATGCATATGGGCCATCGTGCTTCTTGTATGGTACAGCCAACAGGTAAAAAATGCTACCATTCTCTCTTTATGTCTGTTAGCATTACAAAGTTATATTTTATCTTGTTTCCAGTGGAAAAAGTCAAATATGTAAAAGACTAACAACAAAAATACAAAATAGATGTTATGAATTGGTTCACTTATGATCTAAAAAATACTGTCTGAATGGGAATCTACGTGTGCACCATAGTAATGTGTTTTTTTCCTATTTTTCTGCTCGGCTCCACCTCTCTGTGTATTGATCCATTTTTACAATGGCAGAAGGAAACACCATGCCAGAACCTATTTCAGAATGTCCCACAAACGCTCTATTGGGGTCATATTGGATCATATTGGGGTCATGGGTATTGAGAAGGCTTCGGTGTATGGCTAATGGCTAATATTGTCATAGTTATACAAACCGATGCTTTGTCGTCAGTGTCCTTCTCATTTGGCAAGACATCACTCCTATTAAGAAATAAATGCATCTTTGGATAAAGGCGACTACCTAGAATGGTTATTTAGCAGTGAATTGAATTTGCTTTGCCTTCATGCTGCAGGGTTGATTGGATTGATTGAATGTCAGGAAATGTACTCACACCAATAAAGAACCATCAGACCCCGGGGGACAATCTGTTGGTGTTCCTTGTATACTCTGTACGACATCTTTGTATTGTGTGTGTGTGTGTGTGTGTGTGTGTGCGCGTGTTTATAGTGGTATAGCTAGTCTAGTGACTAGCTTTTACAGAATAGGCGACAGCAGCAGCAGTGGATTTGTTTGTGTTGAAGTCGGTGTCCCCTTTGTAAGGCCTTTCCACCAAGCAGAGCCAGGATGTGCTGTTGCCGGGGCAACGCTGCTGCCTAAGTCACTCAGGCGATCCCCAGCCAGACCTCAGCCTTTAGAGCAGCATTCACTACTGCTCAGCAGCACTGCACCAACCCTGTCAACAGTCAACGGCCAGGTGTATAGAGCGCTGGACAGAGTATCCGGTCATCTAGTCTTAAAATCTTACTTGTTTCCAACGCAGATAAACATGTTTCAAGAATTTTCCTGAATCAAGTGAGAGTATCTTAATACTAGTGCAGGGATGCGCCTCATTTCAAGATATTGTCACTTGTTTCAAGAAAATTCTCAAAACAGGTAAAACTGCGATGGAAACAAATGAAATTAAATCATCCCATTGCCTGACCTTTAAACTTTTTTTTAAGGAAAAATCCACCCTAAACAATTAAACACTGTTAAAAAAAACAGCTATTGGTGATGTACCTTACATGTCTGGGCCCATTTTGTTGTTTGGTGGTGGATTTTTCTTATTCTTGTGGATGAGTTTAATAGCAGAAAAATGTTCATCTATCTAAAATGTCAATGGTAGACTGTGTCCCTAACCCTAGCCCCTCAGAATCAAAGAAAAGGTTGTTTTTTTTTTAGACTTGCCACTTTTCTCCTCATCGACGGCATGTCATGTCGCTGTGACATTGTTCTCTCTCTTTCTCTCTCTTTCTCTCACTTTTTTTCAACCACAAAAACTACGCTATCACTAGCGCTATTTTTCTCTCCACTTACATGTGTACAGCACAGAGAATGTATTAAATCTCTAACTGAAGCAGAGGGAGACGAGGCAGGTTGAGGGAAAGTAGGTACCAAAAAGTAAACACTTGCAACACTTCATCACAAAATAAATCCTGGAATACATTCAACATCACAAATTGCTGATAAGAGTGTAAGAGTATCTGAGGGGGAAATTTTCCTTCAAGGGATCCTCAAAGGAGATGGCAATACCAGGGCACATGGAGGGTACCAAGAGATTTGAATGTGATGAGTTTAACAGAAGCCAGTACACTCAGCATTTGTGCATGGACAGGACCTCAATCATTGGGCGGTGCTGATGATTTGTACAGCCAGATCCCACAGCCGACATCCCTCTCGTGTTACTCCAGGTAACATGCACCCTTTCCATCTTGGCGACAGGTGCTGTGTCAGCTGGACAGGATGTCCGGGGATGTTGTGGGGATATTTCAGCCTGCTGTCTCCCGCTCCCTTTTGCAGTTGGTAATGGAAATGAGCAGACACACCATAGAATATATTGACAATGGCACGCAAAAATGCACAATCAAGGACACATTCCATCGTGTTGCTTTCCAAACATCTTAGGGTGAATGCCCATTGAACGGCAAAGTTTGCAGGTGTGGCGAGGCTCCCTATTCATTTGAATGAGAGCATTATGAGAATGTGAACGTCAAAAAATTCCATGCATAGTGGCGAGAGGGTGTAGAGCACAAGTTTACTTTCTGCAAATTTGAGGCATCTGCAGCAAGCGTTAACAAAAAGAATGACAAGTGCATGTTTGAGTGAATTTCATTAGTTTCTTACAGGCAAAAATACGGAAAAAGGAAGTGGGGAGGGAGTAGGAGGAGGAGGGTTGCAGATGGAAAGCGAGGTATATTCACACTGTGTACCAAGGAACTACAGTAGGAAGGTGTACTTTACTGTCTCTCTTTAGGTGATAACACTATAAATAAGGATTTTATGTAAGTGCTGTATGTACAAGTGAGTATTTGTACAGTGTTACAGAAGCACTAGCTGGACTTGCAGCTTACAGAGCGGTTTTCACAATAAGTGATCCCCAGCTACATCCTAAGCCTTCAGAGTGGTGTTCACAGCCACTGGTTCCCAGAGGGACCAACAGCTTTTAGAACAGCATTCACAGCCGCTGATTCCCAGCGAGATGCTCAGATGGGGAGAGCAGTGTTTGCAAAAAGCAGATACCCACCTTGATTCCCTGTCCTTAAAGCAGCGTTCACACCTGCTGATACTACTGATCTCCTTCTGTTTCTCAGGCACCGAGACACATGCTCACGCACCCGCATTCCTCTGATATGCAGAGCTACACAGTGTAAGATTACGAATGTGAAGCCTAAGAAAGTGAAGCCTATCATTACCCAAGCAGCAATTATGTTCTAGGTGATAAATGTGTTTGAGTGACATCTCAGCTGTCAGCATTGTTACGCCTCGTCAACAGAGACTCGTCTCTGGGGTTGCAGATGGAAATTCTCTCTGGCTTCACTACACCTGTCACTTTTGGATTCTTACAAAGCTTCTTTACTGTATGCATGAGGGCTTTTTGCAACAGCACAGTATGCTAACGCGTGCCAACATATGGATCTTTGCTAGGTCTTAGATCGGATTATGTCATGTCTCCACACTCGTTATCTTATTGGCTTTGGGTTTAGAACAGAATAGTGTGTGGATGTTAGCTTGTAGCATTGTACAGAAACATACAGTAAGATAGCATGTGCAGTACAGTATGAATGTATGGATGGATGGATGATTGGCTCTTGCAATATTCAGGGTTTGGGACTAAACTAAGCTAAGTGTGTAATGCAATCACAAAAATAGTAATTGCAAACCACTTCATTTTTGGCACTTTTGGCTCAGACAAACTGAACTGGAAACAAGCATCATTTTACACATCTCACATTAATTATTGATAATGATTGTAGTCGATGGTGACAGGGCTATAAAAATAAGTGTAAATTAAGGAGGATATTGTTTGTCTGTGTTTGTCTGTGTAAAAAATAACTGAAAGTTGAGCTATGTCAGTGATTTTGAGTCAGCCAGTGGATTACATTACTGCTTAGGCCTACTTAAACCTGGTAATCAGTAATGCATAACAGGTTATGTTTTGAAAGTAACCTTGCAAATTAGATTAGATGAAACTTTGACCATTCCCATGGGGAAGTTGGGTCATTGCAGCTGCAGAGACAAACAGATAACAAAAACAGATAATTACAGCAAAAAGATTAGAACAACTTATCATATTGAAAAGAACACAGGAAATAAATAAATAGGGATACAGATACAGCATCTTCATCTCCAATAAATATATTTACGCCATGACTACACTGAACAAGGCAAGACTCTACAGTGACTGCTAGATATGTAGTAGGAGAACCATGTGTTGCTTCACTGCAGAAGACTGCCTGTTCTTGGAGCCCCTGTGCAGAGAGACACCCAGACTATTTCATCAGCCACTCATTTAGGAGTTAATTTATGCTTCCAGCAGTGAGCGGGGACGCTTGTGTGTGGGCAAAAGGGCACTTTTATTACAAAATGTCTTGAAATTAATTTCGCAGGAGATTAGTGTGGATCGGGCTCTTAATAATGTCTGGTCTCGCCCTGTGGTGTGTGGAAGAGAGAGGGGATTCAGCGGCAGACTGAGAAAGGGCTGGGCTCCCTCTGGTGGTTGTTAACAAAACTGGTGCAGCTTCGGTGTGAGAGAGAGAGAGAGAGAGTGAGAGAGAGAGAGAGAGAGAGAGAGAGAGAGAGAGAAGAGAGAGAAAGAGAGAAAGAGAAAGAAAGTGTGAAGGGGGAGACAGAGAGAGCCAGGAAACGCTGGCAAAAGCCCAGACAGGAAGGGATACAGAAAGAGATAGAGATAAGTCACTCTAATTTGGTCTGTTATTATTCATTTGGGATGAGTGCCGGGATGAAAACAGCCATACATCACTGTGGTAACACTGTCAAATAGTTCCCAGCTCTGCCATACCACTGGCAAGCTGTTTTAGTGCCCAGTGCCTGCTTTGTGTGTGTGTGATGGAGAGAGAGCGAGAGGTAGAGAGAGAGATGGGATGAGAGAGAAAAAGAGGTAGAGATAAAAAAAGAGAGAATGAGAGACAGATAAAGGGAGAGAGGGAAGGCATCTCCTCCGCTACTAAATAACCAGCAGCTAAACAGAGCCATCCATTATTTTCACCTATCAGTGACATAGTAAATTCTTTCAGGACATTCAGAAGTGTGAAGTATTCTCAAAATACTTTTTCCCCTCACACTCTTTTCCACCAGGTTGTGAGCATATAGTGGATATTATGTATACTAATAGATACTAGTGGATACTAACAATACTTGGGTTAGGGTTATTCTACCATCATGTGTTACTGTACATTTCTAACAGTGAAATTACCCTGAATAGGTTGAATAGGAGAAACTTTTTTTTAGGTTGGCTTTTGTTATGGGACTGCACTTCACCATGATTGACAGTGGGAGGCAGCGGATTGGCCAGTCAGTTGACTCATGCATTAGTATGATTGGTTGTTAAGAGCAAGATGTCTTTGAAGGGCACCTTGGCTTTTAATTGTCTATCTGATGATGGAGCCCTTTACATTATCACAGTGATTTTAATAGCGTGTCTTCCTGATGGGCGGCTCTGCCCCCGCATGTCTCACTTTTATCGCCGCCATCGCAGAAAGGCGCAGACATGTGATGGCAACGTTATGCTTCGGACAGGCTGCACTGGGAGGTCAGTTGTCATGACGCATCATCAATATTTGAGGACAAGGCCATGTTTATTGGCTGGTTTAGATGTGTGTTGACAAGGGTTGTGCGGCCTGGACAAACAAACAACATCTTGCATAAATAGGAAGGATTTGTTTGGGGCTTGTTCGCGTGTGTAATCAGATGATTCTAAAATGTCATGGCCATCTCTACAGACCCCACCACACACACACACACACATACACACACACACACTCCAAGAGATCCATATCCATAAGTTGCCTCTGCAAATGTTTGAAGATGAGGATGAGGATGAAAATTCATGAAGAACAGATGGGTTCAGGGGGAACAACTCTGATTTGAGTAATGCACTTCCAGATTTATTTCCTCCAAAGCTGGCACACTGGAACTTCTCTTCAGCTGTACCTCAAATACTGATTTGTGTTGCTGCATATATTAATGTCTTGCAGATTTTTTTTTTTTTTGTTAATGATGGGAAATTCACTGGAAAATGTTTGCCTCATCTTGAGGTGTTTGGCGTTTTATTCAAAAGCAAAGTCTCCATTGATTATGATGAGACCGCAAGTAAAGGAAAATATTTCAGTGGGGCAATAAACACTTGTCACCACTAAGCACTTGATGCCTGTAATCTCTTCACTGTCAGTATGGTAAGCTCTATCACTGTGATGCTTATTGTGATCGCCTGCTCTCTCCTCTTCCAGCTCCATGCGATGCAGATGCCTTCTTCTGCCACAGTAACATGTGCATAAACAACACGCTGGTGTGCAACGGCATGCAGAACTGCGTCTACCCCTGGGATGAGAACCACTGTAAAGGTGAGATGTCCGATCCTAGCTGTCCAATCCTAGCTCCAGTCACATGACACCCGGGGTCTGTCTCACGAAGCAAGATTAGTGGGTTAGCGAGCTAACTTTGGGCTTAACCCTGTTTTTTCTGTCTCACGACAGTGACTCACCTTTAAGCAGGATGCATCGCCATGGTAACTACGCTGCACGGCTTAGCTTATGTTCAGTCTATCTGATCCAAACATATAAAATCTCCTCACCAACCAACTCTCTGGAAATGATAGGAACATTTCTAGAGGATCCCGTGGACTTTTACAGACCATTATTGTGAAAATTACATTTATACAACCAGATAATACAAACCATTGCTGTCAAATGAACGAGACAAGTAATAAAAAGAACTGTACAAGGGTATACTATTGAATTAACAGATAGTAAGAATGGCTCTTCACAGGGAACCCCTGTCCTTTCCCTGGTGATTTATTACATCAGCGATATAATAAATGTTTGTAGCGTTTCCAGGCCATTTGCCCACTCTGGCTATAAAAGAGGGATTCTATCAAATAGCAGGTAGCTTACTTTATTTGACCATAGTTATCATTAATGAATGAAATTTACTGTTGCATATTAAGTGCGCTGAAACTCTTTAGATTCCCGAGAGCAGCTGTGGGGAACACAAGGCCAACTTTGTGAATAGAAAATCTTTTCACCACCTCAGTGTGATGACACAACATTGTATCAATGAAAAGTGTAAACACTGTGCCTTAATGATTTGGCAGAGATGAGTCTATTTACTTACGCATTTACACTATCTGCAATTTTCCTTGATTAATCCTGACTTGGCAGCAGCAACTGTGTTGCCTTTTGTTGTTGTAATGTTTTTGTATTGCTCATATATATTCATTATGATAGTTTGTTCTTACTGAGAGAAGAAAATAAACGTTAGCAAATTCTTTCTTATTCTTCCGACTTTTACAGTCTACTTAACGTGTTGAAGTTGTCGACAGCATATATTCACATAACCCCACAATTGTTTATAGTCTACTACATCGCTTTTATTGTTCTCTTTTCTGCTATTTGTATTGCTTATTTTTATATTCTAGTTGTGTGTTTATATTATTTTTTCCTTTTCCCTGCTAAATCCTATTACTTTCTGCTGCTGCAAAGTCCTAATTTCCCCATGGGGATCAATACGCTGCTCTGGATCTGTCCATGTTGCATGTGATTGGTTACAAACCCTGCCCCTTTTATTTGAGCGCGCTCATAGCTGGACTGTAAAATCCTGAGTTGACAAAGCGAGTTGATTATCACCTTTGTGAGACCAGCTATTACAAAGATACACTGACTGTTGAACAGGTTTCATGAGACAATTCCTACATAACCCTCTACTGATCCTGTTCTCGATCTGTTTATTGCCCTGGATTCTCATGGAAGTGTCTTGCTCTATTTCTTTGACACACTCCTTTACTGTATACACTCTTTATTATCCATGTTACTTCATCATATCTCCACCCCTTAAAGCAGGAAAGATCCTGGGTAGTCCCCGACCCTGAGATCCTATCAATCTTTTTGTTTCCTCTGTACTTCGATCCTCCACTCCTCTCAGAATTTTAAAGCCTCTCGATCTATACATTGATCCAGAGTAGTCCCCAGTGTTGTTATTGGCAGCTCCGTGCTTCATCTACACCTTCCCAGTGAGATATCCTTATTCCAGTGATTCCATATTTGATAGCATGTCAATAACTTGGTGAGATGTGTGAAGACTCTGTGGATAAGCCAGTTTTGCTCTATATTCCCTGCTAATTAGTCAGCTGTTTCTTGACCTTTCCTGCCCATTCACATTTTTGCAAGTATATCTGCTTTAGATCTATACTGTGGCTCTGCTGCACCTTCTTGCATTGCAGCTCCCAAGTCGATCAATGTTTCTGATGCTTATTACATGGTTGTGTCTGATTGTTTTGACTGATTGTTGTACAAGCTCAGAGTATGGCTCGCAGCTAATTGTGTCCTTTTGTTTTCCAATGTTTCCAGTGTTATTTCAGCGTTAGCGCAGATGCTGTTTCTGTGTTGTGCTATAATTTAAATGTTGTAGGAACCCAACCAGAAATATATCCTGTCATCTACCCCTTCCTTTCTCTATGTAGTAGTAACTTGTCAGGAGGTAAACTTCTAGCCACCCTCTTGCTTTATATCAGATCAGAAGACATGTAGAGAAGATGCATCAGTATTTTGGATGTCTGTAACTCTCTGAAGCCCTAAGTAGAGCCGATGATAAATTGCATCAATTAAGTAAATCCTGCGTGGCCTAATTCCTCACCCAGCCTAAGCTACCTTTCCACTCTTCTGTCTGAGCTTGAAAATGTGCAGCAGTCAGCAAGAAATAGCCATGTTTTTCTGCCTGTTACTCCGTTTTCTGCCTACTCTCCGCTCTGGTAATGTATAGGGCCACTGCAGAGCCCACATCTGTCCTCATTAGTGGTAAAATGTCAAGTTTTATTCCTTCCCTCCTTTACGCTTCTGAATGTAACCATTTACTGGAAGGGTGTGTCATTGAAGCGCAGTGTGCTGTGCTACAAGTTCACCCCAGCATTTAAATGTCAGAGATCTCCCCACAGTCTGCTTCTCTACACACTGTTAGTCTGTTCTGCTCTTTGTGGTTTCCCTGGTGATAAATTGGCTGTAGCTGTAACTCAATATGACCTTTTTGTCCATCTGTTTGATAGCTCATTGAAAGTCTTTCCCTTAATGTGGTACATGATAAGGTCCATTTGTTCGGAATTGTATTTACATGTGAACTTTGGTTTCTCCATCTGCTTAAGAATGATCTTTTGAGCTTTCATCTGCTTAGGAATGATCCTCGTTTTTTATGGTGCAGACACACAGAATATCTGCGGTAATCGTTTTGTCAGATTAGAATGTAATCCTGGGAGTGCAGATCCCTTTCAAACGGATTTTATCTTCTCATTCAAATGGTGATCTTCACAAGTAATGCAGGATATCATGAAGGTCCATATCAATTATGTTTTCTCACATCTTCTCTCTCTGTTGTGCTCTCTCCCTAACCCGCTATACAGAGAAGAGGAAAGCCAACATCCTGGACAACCTGAACAACACCAACGGAACCATAATCGGTGTCACCTGTTGCATTGTCCTCCTCCTCCTCATCGTCTCTGTCATTGTCCAGATCAAGCAGCCGCGTAAGAAGTACATCCTGCGGCGCGAGGACTTTGACCCCACCATGTTCCAAGAGGTCTTTGAGCCGCCTCACTACGAGCTGTGCACGCTACGGAGCGCCACCACAGCCGCGGCGGCCTCGGCGGACTTAGTCGACCTGGCGGAGGACTTCGAGAACTACCATGCCTTGCGCCGTGCCTCCTCGCGCTGCGTCCACGATCACCACTGTGGCTCCACCTCCAACTCCGGCTCCGCCCACTTATCCCAACTGTCGCTCAGTGGGCGCGGGAGCCGTGGGAACTTGAGCGCGCGCGACGCAGCGGCCGCCGCCCTGCTCACGGACCTTCCCCCGCAGCAGCCCATGGCGGTGCGGCCCTTGCTACCAGCCACCGGAAACCGCCGGAGCATCTTGGTCATGAAGCACAGCTACTCGCAAGAGGCAGCGGACAATGGATGTGACCTGGACGATGACCTGGAAGAAGTTCCCACCACCAGCCACCGGCTATCACGCCACGAAAAGGCAGTACAGCGGTCAGTATCCATAGATTTCTGATGAGGGAAGAACAACAACCCTAGAGATTTCTATGGGGATGTTGGAAATTTGGGGGGGGGGGGGGGGGGGGGGGGGGTTGACATTTCTTTTTGTTTTCCTCTTCTTTTAGCTTTTTTCTCCCTCCTCCTCCTCTCATTCTTTTTTTAAGATTATGATAATAAGCTTCTTTTTTGCGTTGACCCTTGTTCTTTCTCCTCTTCCTATCATTAAAAACTTTTGCAATCTTTCACAAAGGGCTATATTATGATAGAGAGACTTGCCCCCTCTTGCATGCTCATCCTTGAACATGGCAAGCCCCCTGTTAGGTTTCCTCGAATATTGATTTATATATCGTACAACTATAGACTCTGCTGTACATTGAGGTTTGTCAGAGCTCTTTAAACAAAACCAGACCTCCTTTTAGCAGATGTTAAATCTGTAATCAGTCTGATTTTGACTGTTAACATAAGGGCTTGTATCGGTGCCTGATATTCATACAGATTACTGACTTTATTGACATGAATGCAAATTATCATAACGAAACATGCATTTGTATTCTTAACTGTGATACTGAAAAATATTATTTCCATTCAATATAGTTCAACATTTTGGCATGAACAAGATTTTCTATGAAAAAAAAAAGTATTTTACTGTGTACTTGCACCTTGACTGCTTGAAAAGTAACTGTATATGTTTACAAGAACACTGTGTGGAGGTGTTAAATTATATTTCTGGAGAAAATACATTCAACATGCAACTTTCTCCTGCATGCACTTTCTATGTGCTCTGTCCAGAGTGTACTTGACTGTTCATTAATTTTCTACAAGTCTGCATGCAAGACTCTCAGACGCTAGCAAAGCACTAATGAAATTTATCGCTGTTATGTAGCACATTATGCATTCTGACCTCTCTATGCAAAAGGAGTTTGATATTAAATGAAAGAGCCATGACATTTCAGGTTCTGCCTCATTGGCTCTTTGAGCAAACATGAATCAGAGTACAACACAACTAGGGTCTAAGAGACAATCTCAAGGTAAGCACCCCTATCCAACCAATCAACATCTTTATATGTTGTTGTGTAGTCATCATTTGCCCATGGAAATCAGTATATACTTTTATGTAATTTATTTTTCCTTTTCTGTGAATTTTGCGCGGGTTTTTATTTTAAGTTTGTTTTAAATTGTTCATTTTCACCAAGATGGTTTTCCTGCTTGCAGCCATCTTGCCCTCCTGGTGAGTTTGTTTGAAGTCTCTGTGATGCTGAAGTTATGTCCTCTTCCCCCGAGGACATACGTGTATCACTCAATGTGTATTCATTAGCATGGACTTTTTCAATCATCTTTAGTTGAAGCCGTTATCAATGAATATGTCTAACCTTTGCACTTTCCCCCCCCCCAATAGGCCTACAGCAAAAAATTTGTATCTATAATGTGTACCAAACATGTTAAATCCACATCAAAGCACATATTTAAAAGCAGGCACAATCCCAGATGTTTCTTTAAGTCACATCATTGGGAGTTTTGCAGTACATTCAGCGTTGCACTTCACCAATACATTCAGATCATTTAAATCTCGTATCAATCTCCTGCGATTTATCCAGGAATCTACTGATCTTTACTGATCACACACATACAGAATTCCTCTGTAGTTTTGCATGATTTATGTCACTTGTATTTGATTTTGTGTTTGGTTAGTTGTGAAGCACATTATTTATGCCTTTGTGTAGCAGTTCATGTGTGTGCTCCACAGTTTTGCTTTCATGATGTTGCTATAAGCATAACATATAGGATGACATGACACTAGATGCACAGATTTGGGATGAAATTATGAGAGTTTTTCTTGATCGTTCATCAAGAGGTTTCACTTGGCAGCAGTGCAATGCGGAGCTCTACAGGATCATGCTTATTGCAGCTTTATGCGCGCATTATCATGGAGCAGTCACATAAAGTGCTACCCATTGTTTCGTCTTTTAGTGTGAAAAATGTGCTGTCCTGTTGTGTGTGTGTGTCTGCTTATGTTCTACATTATGTTGCATTGTTTCCATCATGTAGACTTCTTGAGAATAGTGCAATCCTGGATCAATACGAACGGGCATCAATGAAATATGAAAATGCGGAGCGGAGATTTACACCAGCATGATGCTGATGGTGATGAAGGGACACTTTGACGAAAGGATATTGAATTCGTGTGCAAATGTGAACACAAAGAACTAGATGGAAATACTGTAGCTGCAATGCTGTGAGACCGGGAAAGTTTTGAACCTTGAATATCAGTAGGCTATGTGCTCTACGTACTGTAGTCATGCCAGATTTTTTAGTCTCACTGGAAAGATATGGACCTTTAGAATGAACATGATTATTGAACTTTAAATTTGGGACATTAGTCAGAAGCATATCTGTTTCATTGTCACAGATTCTTCATTGATAACAAAATTAAAGTGATCAAACATATTCAATTTAATTTTTGAGCATGCATTTTTCAAATTTGTAGGATACATATGATTTCAATAGCAAATTACAAATGTTGTCAAATTTAGGAAGATGATGTGTTTTATTCGTGACAATTGGAAATAAACTTAGTTAATTACTAACCTCATTCAAATGTAATACTTTTGGAATAGCCAAAATCAGATTAATTTTAATGACAATACAATACTCAATTGTATGGCTTGTGCATGCTTTTTCTATCCATCAAAACATTAACATACTAACATTGAAATCTGAAAGGCATCCACTAATACATAAATCATAAGGAGAGTAACAAAAGCAATGGAAACAAGACATTCAAATATTAATTGATTGCATGCTATAGCTTAGCTAAACTGATAGGTGAAGAGCACTGCACAAAAATTTCAACATTTTCATTTTAACGCAAATTCCCTTTCAAAAATGTTGACTGACTTTTTTGACAGGCATATTTATTTTTAACAAATAGTACTTGTTTTCTGGCAAACGTATTTACTTGAAGTCTGTCTCTAACTCTCTTCTACTGTAGAAGCTTCAAATCTTTGTATTAAAACAGACTTTTATACTAAGGCAAAGTCACAGGACGACAGTTTTTAAAGTTACACAAATTATCTTTCAGGGCTGATTTTACTGATGCTTTGTAAAATAAATAACAATAAAGCTTCACCACTTTTTTTCTTTGTTTTATTGGCTTTTAGTCAGTGTTCCTTCTGTCCCTCAGTGTGTCCTCAAACTTTCAGTACACAATGCCATCCACATCTCACAGTCATAAGAGCTGTCATCATAAGAGCTGTCAGATGTCCTTCTACTTGTTGTGGCTGGTTCGCTGTAGAAGTAAAAACAAAGAGCAGAGCCAAATTGTATTCTTAAACACCTTCTATGGTTTGTTTTAGCCTGGATAGTGCCAGGAGAGTGTGTTTCACCAAACAGGACAACACTGTGGGTGCCAGAAAGTTTAAATAACCACAGGAAAGTATAAAGTTAATATACTTTTTTCTGTGACTGGCAACATATTTGAAATTATCTAAAATGTCCTGGTGAGATTAACCCCCCTCGTCTAGTAATTGCAGGCCGGTTAAAGCAAATGTAAGGAATTATTTGCTACTACTCTAGGACTTCTTATTACATTTCAGACAAAGGCAATGAAAGGTTGCTTGAGGCTGGTGTGACAACACCAGGTAGCCACTGTTAAAAACTGTCAGCCTCACACACTGCTAACACTCACTGATGGCAGGCTGATTTACTAGGGAGAACTGAAAAGAGGCTCCTTCATAAGGGAGAGTGAAAAGAGTGGATCAGTTGTGAGCACAATGACATAGACACACACACACATAGACACACACAATCGCACATGACACATACAGTCTCTCTTTCTTCTCTTTCTCTCTCTCTTTGCCCAAGTACCTTTTGTCGTTACATAGTGTTTGCTGTGTCAATTTTACAGTATTTGCTATATATGTGTACATCATATTACTGTATTTAATGCCATGTATGTGTACATTATTTATATCCATGCTCTCTCTCTCTCTCTCTCCCTCTCTCTCTTTCCCCTCCATATACACACTCCTACACAGATCCATATTCCTACAGACATCGAATAAATATTTTTCTTTTCCATATGTGCCGACTTGTTTTGTGTGTTGTCTGTCTTGCAGTATGTGTTAACACTGCTGTTGACGATATTGAAAATTGTTGAAAGCAACTCACACATACACACACCCTTCCATCTCTCTCTCTCTGTCCCTCTCCTCTCTCTCTCTCTCTCTCTCTCTTACATACACACACACACCCACCCACAAACTCATCTGCCAGTATAGATGGAGGCAGACACCTCAGTAATCAAGCAAGTCGGAACCAATTCGATCACAAGAAGACCAGGCAGTAGATGAGAAAAATGTAGGGCCCAGAACAGACGTAAAGTAATAGTGTTTTCATTTCTCTGCAGATACATCAGACAGATGCATCATTCCTCTGCATCTTGCCAAGTTTGACAGCTTACGGAACTAACGTTTCTCTCCCTTGTGCATCTTGAGTGAACTGTTGCCCTGAGCAACTTTACCAATGTAGAGTGTTGTGATGAGAAAATAAAAAAAAAGTTTTTGGTGTATGCGTCAAGTTTTTTTTTTGTTTTTTTTTTGCTTTGGATCACAGAGGTGCATTCCCCCTACCTGTGCTCCACAAGTGGCTAGGATTGACAAGCCATGGAACACTGATAATTTCAGATACGGGACTGAAACTCTTTTGTGAAAAAGAAATACCTTTAATGTACATTTGTTCATGGAATGAAAACCAGAATCAGGTTTTTTAAATCGTTTTTTTTGTTTCTCCATGTTTTTCATGTTGCCATCATAAATATGAAATCCCATATATCAGCTGCTGAATTCACATTATATTTCTTACTTTGATGTCATGTTTTTACAGTAGAGCTTCAGGTTGTTTTTATATTCACAGTTATAGCCCTGTTGAAAAGACAAGAGAGCAGGATGTATGAAATAAAGTGATATTAACCCACATATATGGGCTCATACATGATTCTACTGAGTCACCATCTAGCCTACATTTCCTTCCCACTCCAACAGCTATCCAAACATGTTATTTTATTTTTTTTTATTTCATGGCACTGTAGTGTTCTCAATCCATTTGCATCTATTATTTATTTGATAACACATTAAGAAAATGCTGGAAGAATGTTTTCAATAAACTAACATTTACTGATTTTGTTGTGATGGTTTATTCTGTCTGTAACTGTGAATCCGATATTCTATTCTATTCGCTATTGAAAGATGGAGGCCATAGTCTTAAAAAAAAGGTGAATAAAGGATGACTTCCATTGGTTGGTCATTTGAGGCAAACGACCACGAGTATAGGCTAAACAAAAATAAATTATATTTACATAAAAGCATGTTTATGCTTTGTCTTTATATAACTTGCATCCGTTTTATACTAAAAACGACGATGAATACTATGAATTAACTGTTTTCCGCAAATAGGTGGGTGAGTTGAGTGTCGGTGGGTTTGGCTCGTGATTAGCTAGTCCGTATTAAAAACTCAATCTCCCATGATTCCCGATAAGCGTGCGTTACGACGACAAAAGTAGGCGCCTCTGGAGCAAGCAGGACGATTGGACAGGCGCATATGAGCACTGCTGTGTACCACAGTGTGCTCATGTTGATTAAGTCAAAGTTGTAGTTTGGTTTATTATTATTATACGGCGGGTGAGGCAGTAAAGTTTTCACTCATGCTACAGGTTTATTGACCGTGCTAGCTAGAAAGCACCTCAACTCTGCCTGCTGGCTAACGTCAGAGTTCAAGCTAACGTCTGCCTCCGAGAGGACATGACCATGTATTCTTTGATATTTAAAGCTGTGCATCGACATTTGCAACAGACGGCGACACGGTGTGCCGTGAAAACATCCAGACTCACTCAGGTTAGCTTGCTCTTTCACACGCAGAGGACTTTATCCACAGCACCGAGACTGACCTTTCACAGGAGAACTGAGGCTCCTTCATCTGTCGCCGCCTGGTTCATACAGGCACAGAGACGAGGGATTTCTCTCCACTTTACAGCTAGGAATAAAAGCAAACCCGAGGACAGAGAGGCGTCAGTTTCCAGGTATCAAAGTGGGACCCCGAAGCCCTCAGCTGCTCAAAAAGGTAAATCCAGCCACTGACACTGTTGGATGATCATGACCCCGTCAATAAATCTGACCTATGAGTGAAACTCTCTCTCTCTCTCTCTCTCTCTCTCTCTCTCTCTCTCTCTCTCTCTCTCTCTCTCTCTCTCTCTCTCTCTCTCTCTCTCTCTCTCTCGCAGCAAAGGAAGCAGGCAGAGACTTCACCTACTTGATAGTTGTACTCATTGGGCTTGGAGTGACAGGTGACTTCACTATCAAAATATCAAGTGTTGCCATCACAACCAAAAAAAAACTACAATTGTAGCCTCGTTAAAAAGATGAGGTGTGGTTTGCCTCACAAGGTTGGCAGCCCCTTATGTTAGGCGCTAAAATGCTTTGCTCTGTTTGTGTGTGTGTGTTTCAGGTGGGTTGCTATATGTGGTGTTCCAGGAGCTGTTCTCTTCATCAAGTCCAAATAAAATCTATGGGAAAGCTTTTGACAAAGTTAGGTTACACCCAGAGGTAAGAAAATGAAAGCACATCCTGCCTCTTGCGTTTAACTATTCGTTAATTTTGCATACTTTAACTTTTTTTTTTTTTAAGTTAATTGCATTTTATTTTGAAAATCTAGGTGATTGGTGCGTTTGGGGAGCCAATCAAGTGTTATGGTGAGACTACCCGTCGAGGAAGGAGGCAGCAAGTCAGGTGAGAATGTCGTTACTGTGTCACCCTCAGTCTCAGTGAGTATCCTATTATGTAAAAAACCAATGTGGATAAAGAGCTCACATCCAAACAAGCTGTTGAGGTTAAATAAATGAAAAAGATGAAAGTTGCTCATTTCTGTCCATTTTTGGCTTTTTGACACTTTTAGCTATCATATGGCTGCTACTCTTATCAATAAGTCAGTCAATTAATTTTAGGATAAATCAATCAAATCGAAAGTAGTAGTAGGGGAGAAATTATAGATTGGGGTTTTAAACAGAATACACTACACATAATTACTCATGATGGTGGTGGTAGAACTGAGGTAATACAACTGCAGTAGACATTGTCTGTGTGATATTTATTTTTATCCGGCTGTGTGTGCATGTGTGTGTTTTCACCTCAGTCATTTGGAGTACCTGAAGGACGGCCTGAAGTATATGAGACTGAAGTTTTACATCGAGGGCTCGGAGCCAGGCCTCAAAGGAACTGTTCATTCAGAGTCAAAAGAGGTTAGATTTTTCCAGTGTTTTTTTTTTTTTTTCCTATTTAAATGGCAATTTGTTTGATAGAAAAGATATGACATACCAAAGTCTGGAAAGAACAGCACTTTTCCTCTATATCCATATGCTTGAAAAAAAATGTATGCATTCATAAAAGTGCAGAAGTGTCCACCAAAAGCCTCATGTAACGCAATATGTGGCAGAAAAGACTAAATGGACCCCCACAGACGTGACTATTAAGCATTGTAAATCCAAAATGCTAATTTACTTGTTGTCCTTTTACAGAGTGCTGAAACTGGGAAGTATGAGTTTCGTTACATATTTGTGGACGTAGACACCTACCCAAGACGCACCATTGTTGTGGAGGATAACAGATAAGAAAGACAATGGACTCAACCAGTCAGAGGTGATACTGACAAAATGCAGGGGAAATGTAAAGAATTTGTCACTAAAAGACAGGTTTGTGTTGTTGGCCAAATAGATCACAACAATAATATAATTGAACTTCTAGTTATTACTAGAAGCAATGATGTTAAATAACTTAGAAAGATCATGCAGCCTAATTTAAATGATGTTGACATAACAATATACCAGTCAACATTTGGTGAAAAAAATTTTGCAAAGCATATGGCTTTAATATTAAAAGCTATTTTTTCTCAGCTGTCAGAAATATTTTATGTTATGTGTGATTTTTGAGTTTTATAAATCAGACAGATTTGCTACAAATAGGCTTTACAGTGGTGAATATCTAGGGTATAAGCAAGTCTTGGCATGGGTTAAGGATGATCTGATTCTAAAATTCTGAAGTGACTTGAAATTGAAGATGGTTTGTAAAATTATGATTTGTTTAGCAATACCTTTAAATTGTAATAAACAAATTGACATATTTTGTTTTCTTCATTTGTACAAAAGCAGATTTAAAAAGTATGAGCAAAAATAATACAAATATTTTCTAAGAAGGTTGTAGCCGTCAGCTTTGTTGAATTGTGTGTGTATAGTTCAATCAGGGTGTCTCCAGTCGTGTCATTCTTAAATAAATTTTAATGTTGTGTTAAGTTTTACGTAAATGCCATTTATTTGTGTTTCTCTCGAGGGTTCCTACCCTAACCCTCTCTTGAGAAATCATCCCAATCACACTGACCTTCAGTTTATTCTGAGAGGTCTGCATTTGTTTTCATTTTCATGTTTATTTTAGTTGTCAACTTGGTCTGATTTCATTCTAGCTGTCATTTAAAAGGTCTTAAAAGTCTAAAAGGTATATTTACTGCTATCTCCAGTGGGTAGGATGTACAGTATATTTAATGGCAGGGTGCGATATACTACACTGACCACCAGATGGAGGCAAAGACTCGGCCAAGGCGAGGTTACGTTGTATCAGTAACCTGATACGACCTGGCTTGCGATGTTTTTTTTTTTGTTTTTTTTAGAATATCTTTTCATCTCCTATTATTCATTTACGTCTTTCGTCTATTTCTCATCATTATTTGAAAACGTTTTTTTGATACACGCAACACTGTTTGCCTTGCATTTTCTTTGACTATTTTGAACGTGTTACATCACAGAAAGATTTTAAACAGAGATGATCCGATTTGCTCCTGGAGTGAGATTATAATAAATAATGAATATTTTTATGGCTATGTTTCTGAAACGATTCCGCATTTGGTGCCATGTTTTACCCATGGAGGTATTACATCTTTTATACCTGACCGAGCTATGCTACCTTAACGGGCTGTCGGAAAGATCGTAATTAATGTTCATTTGCATGACAACATTATTAAAATTTTATGGAAACCATGTTAGGTAACCTCTAGTAAAGTAAATTGCCATGATACAATAGGAAGTGTATTTATCTTTCAAGTTCTGTGGCTTGAACGTGTTGGTATTTATGACTTTAGTTCTGGCAAGCAGGAGCTTACGAGGAGCACCTGAAGGCAACGTGGACACTTTCCATATCGGAACGCCGCCCACTGTCGAGCCAACGGTAGCGGTGACTGAACATGCAACGAAGAGGAGCATTGAGGAAATGCTGTGCTAGGTTAGTTAGCTAAAAACTCTGTAGGACTGAACAGTTTCATTGTTCTTATAATGTTAAGTTAACGAGTAGCTTGCCCAGTCACTAGTGTCATCTTCTATAATACCAAGTAGGTGTATTCGTGAATTGTGTCCATTTGAATGCTCGCTGTTTTGTTCGCGGCGTGTGTCAAGAGGGGAGCGGTTGTTGTTGTTGTGGCCTGCTAAACGATAGCTCAGCTAGCTAGCTCTAGCTTCAGCTGGTTCCTGAAGCTCTGCTGGCATCAAAAAACCGAAACGAAAGGGAAATGACACACCTTGCAAGTTAACTCAGAAGGCCGGCTTAGCTTGTCGCCACAGTAAGTTAACCGTCCTCTGTTCCGGTTTGAGCTAGCCTAAGTTCGGTAACGTAACGTGAAGTATGGAGCTGTTATGCTTGCCATAAATTAAGATGAAGTCGAGCTTTTTACAGTCCGCTTAAGCCAGTGAGTAGATGTTGGGTTTATAAAGGTTAAATAGTATTCATATTAGTGTACAGTAACATTAGTACATGTGACATAAGTTACTTACTGATGAAATAAAGCATGCTAGTTGGTGTTAAAAACTAATTGTTAAAAAATAATGTTTGTTTCCAGGACAAGTTGTTTTTCAGGACAGGGATAAGCCAGTTTTTTGCTTCACTATGACTTCCTGTTGTCAGTGATTGGCATCTCACAAACATGGAGTTGTACTGGTACATGTAAGTATAGTTGCATAATCACATTTCTCTAAACAAAAATGTACTTTGGAATTGATGTATCTAGCTGCACATACCTCTCTCTCATTCTCCCTCTTTCCCTTTCCTCCCTCCTCTTAGAGTTGTCATCATATTCATCATCATCAAGATATTCTTCTATGTTTGCTGGTATCGTTCAAGACAGAGGCAACTGGCAGCTTACCTGAGCAACCCACGCAATGCTCAGATAGTCATTGTTGGAGGAAGGGCATACCTCCATCAGATGTGTGAGAGACAGAGTGTAAGACACAGACACACACACACATACACTAATTTGTCTAACATTTGGGGTGAAACAATGTAGCTGTCAACCACGGAAGTGGTTTTGTGCTTCCAGGATATGACTTTATTATTACCAGAGATAAGTAGTTTATATGCATTAAGGGTTTTTATTAATAATAAATAGAGTCAGGCCTTATTTGAACCTGTTTATGTGGAGCCAGGCAGAGAGAGCGAGTACTAAGTAAAGAGAGAGCGAGAGAATCTCAAGTATGGTCACAGTTCTGTTAAATTTCTGCAAAGGGGTTGTTTGCTCTCTTGAGAACGCTTGCGGTTTTCAGTGAGTCACTTTCGCTCTTACTGGAATGAGCAATCTGCCTTTGGTTAAACTTGCACCAGGTAGATGTGTTATTACTGGACAGACAGGCCACATTTCAGTTTCAGTGAAATGCAGAGCAAGTTTGTGGAAGTGCATTGAGAGGTGCTTACAGGTACTTGTGTGCTTGCGTTTTTCTTTAGGTTTGTTTGACCTTGTTGACATCAGAGTTCTGGCAGGTCACAGCTTTGAGAGTTTAAGTAAGAAAGCTGTGGTGGGGTTAGACTTTTTTTTTTTTAAACTGGAGTGGTATCAAGTAAGTTTGTAAAATTTCACCCAAGCATGTGAAAGTTTTTGTGCAGAGAGGATCAGAAAAGACAGACAGCAATACAGGAGTAGACTTGCTGAAAGCAACCTATACCACTTCCAAGATATTAGAATTCCTACATTTGAATAGTGGTTTTGTGCAGTCACTTTCAGTCTTTTGTGTACTACAAGCTATTATTTCCCCAATCATACTCTTGCTATCACTTGTCCCTTGTAGTATCCAATCTCTACAAATGTTTCCATCTGCTTGAGATTGTGTTTAGTTTATGGAGCTCCCTGCCGCCCCTTAAGAGCCGTTTGATCACAGATGTTCGATCACTGATGTGTTCATGTTTTCTTCATGTTTGTCTTTCTGTTTGGTTTGTAACTCCCTATATTTGGCTGAAAAGCACATGGATATTTTTTCATAAATTTATTGAAAGCATCTATTGATTACACGCTTCTCTTTCTGGTTCTAGTAAAAAGTTGGTTGAACGTAGTTTCACATGTGTTGATGTTTTCATTGACACATCTGGAATAGGGACACCTCTCCTCCCCATCAGGCTGGATGGAGTCTTTTCTGTAGGCTATGCTCACAGGTTTAGAGAGTCATCGTCATCATGCTTCCTCCAGGGCCATTGTGTTTTACTGCCTCCCTCTGAAACACCTGGAAGCAATCTCCATGATTCAAAACCTTCCCAAATATGCTTGGGGGATCATATAAAACCGGTTTCTCTGCCTCTTTTCTAACCCATTTCTAACCCTGACCTGTATGTCTTCGACTGAGTGAGTAAAGAGGGTATTGGCGTTGCAAAAGTGTATGAATGACAAAGTTATAAACCCACCCTTTTCCAGGAATTGGACTCATAACTCAAGTGGCAGTCCTTCTTAAGAAGTTAATTTGTAGTACTTTGCTTTGTTAACCCCCACCCTGCCCCAGCTTTTGAGTGACTTTTCTCCTCAGTTATTAGAGGTAAAGATCCCAAACTAAGGTTTATTTTTAGCATTGTTTGGAATTCTTGTGCAACAGGAAATACCTCAATCTTAAAAAAATAAATGAAGCAGTTGCAAATGGGAGATTCCTGTCAAGGGCTTTTGACTCAGGCTTCCCCCAGTACAATTATACTATCACATGTAGTATTTCAAATGTTTCAAATAAGTTTGAAATCATGACGGACAAAATTGTCTCTGCCAATCTGTTTAACCTTAGCAGTCCATTATGGTTTAATTTGATACAGTAACTCATTGTGTATAAGCACCCTAATGCACCTGGCTGTTTTAAATAAAGTAGCTAATCAGTCCAGCTTTACTTTGTTGTTCTCTCTACACCTGGTTCTTCTCAACCACACCCTGCCCAGTTACAGGTCCAGTAATGGTTTTAATGACCTGTTGCTCCCCACAACAGACCCAGAATTGATTTAGTAACCGAAGCCCTCCCACCTCCTTCTTTCACTCCTCTTTCTCCTCTTGCTTTTCCCCTTCCTCCTCTTCCCCCTCTAAAGTCTCCTCCACTCCTTTGTCTTTCTTCCTCCTGCTCTTACTCCATCCGCTCCCACTTTCCTCTCCTACATCCCATTCATTTTGAGTATTCTGATTATATACTATCAAAGCACTTTGTAAACTCTGTTTTTACAGGTGCTATATAAATAAAGTTATTATTAGTATTAGTATATTATTACATTCTTCTCCTATCTCTCTTCTCTTTTTGCTGTTCTTCTTCCTCTCCCCGTTCTCCCTCTTCTCCTTTCTGCAGTCCCTGGTGTATAATGTTCCCTGTTTAGATTTTAATGGAATGTGCAGCAGGGAGGCCCCATGGTCATCCATAACCCGGCACCCTGAAAGTTTTCTGGAGAGGCGCCAAGACCACTCTACTCTTGGGCTCATATGAATCAAACTTAGTAGAAAAAGGAGTCTTGATGTAGTATCACTCACTAAGCCCCTTGGACAATCTTATTCATGGTTACCTGGAAAGACAAAGTGATCCCAAAAGAGCTTTGAGATAAAGTTTTGATACATATAGACCCTGGAGAGAGATAGAATAGATGAATAGTTTATTTGGCTTCAGCTTAATTGGTTTTGGTCCAGTTTCTTTAGTCATACATAAATAATGGTTCTGTTTTTTGCAGTGTGTTATTGTTTTTCTCTTTTTGCCTTATCTTAGAATTTTGTATAGCTTTTATATTGTTTTTATGCCTCATTTGCAGCAGGAGGCACTGAAAATGAGCACTTTTATCTCAAAGAGATTTCCCTATTAAATAAGGATTAAAAAGAGTAAGTAGCACAAGAACAATGGCTATCATGAGGATTCACTAGGCCTAGTTCATCTTTTGTTTTCTGTGTGGGCCCATCATTTATTTACAAGCCCAAAATAGTGTAGGGCTAATCAGCCAATTGATTAAACTGAATATTACTGCAACTCCACCCAAACTCCTTCCCCCAGGATATAGCCCGGCTGTTTGCTTAGCGATGTTTGTGCTTCTCTGTGTTTAGATTTGTGCATGTCGATCTAGGCCTGAAGCAAAGAGTTGAGAGGAAAGCTCACTGCAGGAGTAGTAACACGCATTTCCGTGTCAGTATATCCTAGTAGTGTTAGCAGTGTTGATGTTGGTACTGCTGACTTTAACTGATACATTTATGACTGTGGAAGCTTCCTCTTTCTCTTGTGTCTGTACGTGCACTTGTGTATGTACTGTATGCATGATCTTCTCTGTTTGCTTGTGTGTGTCAGTGACTCTCTGTCTTGTTCTTTCCCTCTGTAGCAAACATCCATCTGGCCCAGTTGGTACGGTGTCCAGGATGACCCGTCGATAGAGGAGCCCTCCACATCCCTTCCACCAGCCGCATCCTTCTCTCACTTGGACATGCCTCCGCCATATGAGGCAGTCTCTGGAGGTAGCGCACACACACATGAACACGCATTATATATATATCATGCACCCCCTGCCTTCCTCTTTGTGAGCTCATACGCGTGCCTGCGCACGCACACACAGTGTACTTTGTTCCCCCTTTAAAGTCTGGATTTGGTTATGAACTATATATGGCAGGAACCTGATCATAATGAAACTTCCCCATGACGGCTTGAACCTTTTTTATCTACACCACTGCCTGCACCTTGACAGTTGGTTAAGTTCACATTCTCCCTCATTTCCTAATTTTACTCACTTTAAATTGCATTTAACTGATTGTAATGCATTGGCTATGCGTAATGCACATGTATTAGTATTACTAAGGACTTAAGTAAACTCATTCACTCTCCCCTAGAGAAGCTGTACATTTAGCTGTGCTGGCAGAAGCAACGCTATAGTGAGAAACAAAATACTGCGCTCTGCCTCTTCACACAAAGAAAGGCCCGTGTCCCTCAGCACAATACTGGTGCTTGGCGAGCTGTCAGATCTGCCTGCTTGCCAAGTTTCCTGTCGGATTGCCCCCCACCCCCCATTCCTTTTTTTTAAATACCCCTAACCACACTGCTCTCCCTTCTTTTTATCAGCAATGTTTAAAAAGGAGAAGAAAGTCCCAGCCAAAATGCTCTCATTATACTTGACCTTCTGCATTTCTCACATGACAAGAGATTTATCTGTTTCTTAACTTGCGCTGGAGTTGTGGGAAATTGTTTTTCCTACAGGGCACAAGCTAGTCAGGCCAGTCGCTAAATCTTTGTGACAAACTTCAGACTTCATCTTTTACAAGTGCCTTCTTGGTCAGTTTCCATAGTGGTTGTTATTTTCTGAGTCTCATCTTTTCAGTGGTTGTTTAATCAAGCCTATAGACATCAGGATATGGTTATCGAGGATGGAAGTGGTGACCTCAGCTCTGATTTAATGTCACCTGTCATTTAATGCCATTTCATCATGTTCTGGCCTCATTAATCTTTTTTCACATTACAAATACCAATGGTTCCAATCATTGTTTCGGGACATTTTTTGGTTTCCAAGCAGTTGCGTGGAATTATTTTAATTCTGAGGAAGGTGAATTTGTCATGAATATATAGGTCTTGCAGCCATCCAAGATTGTTTTAGGAGCTTGCTGCCATTTTCTTTATCTTGAAACTTTTGTTAAACCTCATGCATACATTTTCCAAGAGAGGTCAAGGAAGACTTATGAGGAAAGGAAGAGTTTTAGACAATTTGAGCACAGCTATTTTATAGATTGTCTTCCCTTATGGTATACTGATTGGCATCTCTGCTCTCTCCTAACAGCGGATGATCTGAAGCCCCCTCCCTACAGCGAGTGTGCCCAGAGTGACGAGGCCGATGCCCCTCGACCCTCCCATCACACCCCGCTCCTTTCTGAGGGAGGAGACTCAATTAGTATAAACGAAGCCCCGCCCCCTTACACGCCTTCCCCCTCCGCACCAGCCGATCAACAAGAAGGCCCTGTAAGCCACAGTGAGTCACACGCAGAGAACAGGCCCACCTAATCAATCCCTGACGCCAATTTGCCTTTCCATGCGCTGCCTTCCTCCATTCAACCTCAGTGATCTTTGCCAGCCTAGCTCTCGTCACATGAGAGCAGACTTATTTGTGTGTATGTGTATGCGTGCGTGCGTGTGTGTTCAGTGGTTTTAGAACCAAGTTGTTTTTCTACTTTGTATTGTTTAAAAAGTGGTCATCTGATGAGTTTGATGATAACAGATGACATCAGCGAGCCTGTGTGCCTCAGTCAGGACCACAGAAGCTGCTTCCCAGCTGGACGAGGGTAATGCCCTCGACCTCAAAGCCCAAAGGGAATCAGTGAGATAAAGATGAGCGGAGGGAGAGACTTCAAGTGTGTTGTGTTTTATAAAGTTGCTCCCTGCTATTTGCCCTCAGCCGCTTCCTTTCACAGATCTAAAAGGATTGGCTGAGTCTAAAACCATGATTGGGGGGGAAACAAGGAGACGCTTGCCAGTTTTTCTGTCCCGCCAACATTGTACATGGTATGTTGGACATTATGTCGTCATCGTGGCGTCTGTCTGTCTGTGTAGAAAACATTCTTGTGAACACAATAACTCCAGAATAATACATGACAGAAACTTCATACTTACCACCATAGAGTAGATCTGATTACATTTTGGAGAACCTTGTTGCATAAATTTGCAGCAAAAATGATTTTGTTGAAACTACTACAACTCCATAATTCTTTAAGATACAGAGTTCATATTAATACCGCCCATGTGTTGTATATTGACATAGAAATATTTGCCAATTAATGCATTCATTAGCTTAATTGATGGCCTCATTAGTATAACTGGCTATATTTATTACATTGTGGTGATTATGGCAAAGCATTAAGCAGCTCAAGTGCCTCTTGTTATACCTGTGAATGGAAGCCAGCAAAGCAGAAGAAGGGAGCAAGTTGATTAAATAAATGCACACTTGGTTACATAACAGACTTTATGGCAGCAGACAAGAGATTGTTCTCTGTTGATGATGGCCTTTGCTGCTGGGCTTTGTCCATTGCTGCTCTACATTACCACTTATATGCCAGAATACAAGGTTTCTGTGCAGGTCTTGAAAAGTATAAACAAAAAATGAATTTTGTAATTTCCAACTCTTAAAAAGTTTTGAAATTGGACAAAAAGTCTTCAGAAGTATGGAATAAAATTGTTAAGTCCCTGAAGAGATGACTACATATTTTATGCAGTTGTAGACCCCACTGTCATTTCACAAAATTTGTTATGAAGAATAATCTTGAGCTGAAGAGTGATATGGTCTTGTTGATAGTCATTTTGTCCGGCTATTATCAGAAAACAGCATGTCGACCACCAACAAAATACTTGATATCCAGTCAAGATATAGGGTCTGGAAAAAGTATGGAATTTTGAAATGGAAAATGTGTAAGAACCCCGAAAATACTCACAGGGCTGTGTGCTGAGGCTCAAAACATTTTTTCCTTTGTCTAATAAAATATGTTTGGAGCTGAAGGCAGTGGTGAATGCAGTTGCTATGAAATCATTGATCAAACTCAGTTAAGAATGTGTGTTTTTTGCATGATAATTATTGTAAAATGAAGACTAACCAAAAAATGTTTCTAACATCAGCCTCAGTTCCTCTTAATCTCCATATTAACTCTGCTGTCACAGGCTGGTACAGGTCATCTGGTTTTGTGTATTTCTTCTATTGTATTTTCTGGTATGGTATTGCTTTTTGGGATGGGATATTCCTGTGCTATTTGCCTTTTGTGTCACTGCATTTCAGATAACCTCATAGTAACATTGTAAGATGCTTCCAAATGATCCATTTCCCATTGTTGTTAAAGGAATGATCCAGTCTTTGTTTAATCAGTATATGTACAGAGTTTGAAGTTTATATGAAAAAAGAAACAAAAGCAGTGCAGTATAAATGTGCATTGGGGGTGTGGGAAAGTAAATAAGGGAGTCTTGATTGAAGAATCATTCTAAACAACTGTCAAAGTTGAAAAGAGAGGCCATAAGTTAAATTGCCTTTTGTCTTTTATTGATAATCCTCCGTGTTGTGATGACAAATCATAGAGCATCTGTCACGGATGCCTTACCTTTCCCAAATTGATTTTATACGTTCTTTGAGTTCTAGCAGAAGTCTGAAGGATACGATGAAGAAGCGGCAAGGCTCAAGGTCAAGTCTGAACGCAGCTTTGAACTCAGTTGACGTGACTAATATAGCAGCAGGATGACGACTGACCGACCACCTAAACCGTAGTGTTACAGGATTCTGCTGTACTTCACGTCTTGTTATCTTCATGTTCATTCCCATGGGTTTCAAGTGGTTGACATATCAAATCTCTCCAGTTAAGTAGCCTTGTGAGTTAAGGGGATTTAACTTTTTTTTCTGATTTGGGGGAAATAATTATTCTGTAATAAACAGTTGTTCATAATCAAGTCTCATTTTCTCTCTTTGCCTTGTGCCTGAAGTCACCTCTGTACTAATTCAAAACAGTCTAGGGCCACAATAGCTTCACTCTGCTTCCAAAGCTGCCTTATTTATTATATCAATATATACAGTATATACACAGACATCATTTTTTATTTTTTTCCATTGACTGCCATATCCATCCTTTATTGATTATTTCCAGTGCTGAATTACCTTTTGGCGTATATCAATTTTGGCAGTACACATGCAAACAGGTAGAACACAACTTTCACAACTTTCACTTGGTCTTATGTTAACAAACAGCACAAATGTAAATAAACCATTCTTAGCTGAAAAGGCATACAAAACCTGCATCCTATGAGCCTGTTAACATGGATTTGGATTTGTTTGTATTTTGGATTGTGTAGCCATTGAAGTTGCATGGCAAGTAACAACTAAACCATGCATACCAGTTTTACCTGGTTCTTAGACAACTGTAAGACTAAAGGACTGTATGAGCGATCTTAAAATCCATTGCCTGTCTGGTGACCCCCTTTGTTATACTCATTGCAGCTCACAGGTCAGATTCAGCTGCTGTAGTTTGTTTATTTCAGGCTGATGTGCCACTAGAGAGCAGTCTTGCACCATGGATGATTTCCACCACAATAACTGAGCTGTTTCTCTTCACAATCTGCACCTGTTGCTGAGCTAGGAGCAAACTGCTGTTGGTTGAATTAATCTGAGTTGCTATAGATTGATGCCATTTTTGTTTCATATTCCACATGGCAGCTAAAGAAAAATGGCATTGACTTTTGTTCCAAAGTTTTATACTTCAGATGGAGAAAATAATTGGGCTTGCAAAGCCTCAATCAAGATCAATGCTACAGTCCTCTGGTGGAATGTCTAGGGGTCTGGGTACTCAAGGACATTCATTTTTCATATCTTAGCTCCTCAACTCCGAAATCACTAAGGTGCATACAAATAAGTTCAGACTGAACAATCCATGTCTCTGCACAATTGATGATAGACTAGGTAAGCAAAAACTTTATGTAACAGAATCTAACAATAATCTGAAAAATAGTAATTTGTTACAACAGAGATACTTTAGAAAAATTAAAACATACAAAAAATGGGTACTCATCCTTGTGTCTGTAGATGATGATAGCAATCATATATAATGATATGTATTAATTAGTAATTATATAGCAATTATACACATATTTACTTATTTTCTTCTACTTTTCTGTAGGTTTTGGAGGCAGTTATCTAGAAATACTGTAGGTGAAAATAATCAAATGATAATATTGTAATCCACTGGATTACATTCCTTATTACAATTTTTAATCAGGAAATCAAGGCTTACATGCATGTATGTGCAAGTGTGTGTGAGGGAGAGAGAGTATCTTGTGTCAAGGTAAAATATAGTTAGATAAGCAGGCTGTGTTTGTCATTCCTGTACCGCAGACCACTGATTCTGCTATGAGTAATTGATGTTTTCAGGGGAAATATTTGCATTTTGAGGAACCAGGCTGCAATCCATCTTGTAACCCTCATTATTAATCATTACATCGCGGCATAAACAGCTATATAATAGCTACAGCACAAAACAGTCTCCTCAAGGATATTCCCTGAACTCATTTTACGATTATTGGGGTCTTCAAGGTCATCTGAGAAACACAATAGAATAAAAGCTGGCCGGGTTCAATTACTGTCTGTTGTCTGTCAAGGTGTTACGGCGCTTCCACGCCATGCTCATAGGTGCATATCCAATGACAAGTGGAGTGGTATGCAGTGGCCATGGAAAACGCCACACCTTGTGTTTTTGAATTCAGCAAGAGAGCACATTCCAGGCATGGGTGAGGATGGATAAGATGTCGAGAGATTTCTGTTATTGATTTTCCCCCTTAAAATCGTTTGAGGTGGGGACACCCATCGGTGGCACGACTAAAGATGTTATTTTAAACAGTTTAAGATGTTATCTTGCTTCAAATTCATATTATGTCCTTGTGCAACAACAATATAACATTTCACTTCTCACAACATGCTGAAAGAGTCGTGTTCAGATCAGATAACTGCTTACAGATTTCCACTTTTCCCTCTCTGCAGTGTTCTACTGTTTAATTTCAGGTTATCTATGATGATTTAGTCCAAATTGGTGTAGCCTGATGTCCAGTGATTGACAGTTTGGAATATGCACCAACAGTATATAAAACAATAAGAGATGTTGACCCCTTCTACTGAGGTTACATATGGCAGACTGACGGTGGCTGAAAAGCTTCAATCATATTTGTCTCTAAAAATCGAGTTGGCGGCTATAATAGTGAAAGTGGCTTGTGAATTTTGGGATTTACCAGCTACTGTGGCCTGTTGACAGAGAGGGTAATTTCCTGCCATGCATCTGTCCCACAGTGCAAAGCGTCCAAACGTTAACATCTGCTCAAATATTGTCAAAGATCAGAAACCCTAGGATGGGCTGGGAGGGCTGAATCATGTCAACACAGGAGCATGACATCTTTATGCACTTGGCCCTTCCTTCCATCTTTGGGTGCATGATGTAGAAAGCATATAGAGCACATTTTTAGGCTAAAAGCACATAGAGTATGTTTTTAGGCAATATCTGTCACAAGTCTGAACTCCACTGTTCTGCAGTTGCTACGGAACTGTCAGATGAACATCAAAATATATGTTTTTAAGATATTTTTTCCAAACTGTTCCTCTGGCATTTCAGCGGCACACAAAAATGATTTTACCACATGATGTCTACTTTGCTTCCAGCATAAGAAAGAAATTTGAGCAATGGAAAAAAACAAGCTGTCTGTCATGGGTTGTTTTGGGATTTGTCTGAGGTTCTCTAGAGGCCACCATCATTCAGTGATGGGAATTAGTTGTTTCATGTGTGGTTGGATAATCCTTATTAGGGAGATACTGTGTGTTGAGGCATTGAGGGAGGGAATTCGGTGATTGGTCAAGGGACAAATCAGAAAGTATAATGTTACGCGAAAGAGAATACGTTTACAAGAGAGCCGGAATATGTTTTCGGTTGCTTAAATGGACTGTGAGTTTGTGGTTTGCTTCTAGAGCAAAGCTAGCAGGCAGTATCAGCATAAAAGACTGCAAACACACACAGATAGACACACACATTTTAAAATCCTGCAGTCCAACGAGGGATCTCACAGACCTCTGAAGGAAGTGTTGAAAGCATGATAAGCAGGTTCAACATTTCCCCTTAACCAGCCACAATAGATATAATGTGGAGGGCAGGGGCACGGCCGCTCCTCTGTGTGTGATGACAGGATAAGTGAGGATGTCTGCGTGTCAGGGAGGAGGGATGAGCACCTGGAGCAGACAAGCAGTTGTTTGGGCACAATGACGTGGCAGTCAAGACGAAGACAGGGTATTTAATTTCAAGTATGAATTTATTATTCGCTGCTGGATATAATCAACATTCATTTTCCTCAGGGTCTACCTTGTGCCACAGAATAGGCCTTGTATTGTGCAAGCAATGCGTCTTCCCAGAAGCAATTTGTTGGTCACTGGAGTCAATATGTTTTGCATTTTTAATCCCAAAGCATTTCCCCAAATGGAAAGTTGTCACCCGAGCAAGTGGGTTTGTGACTTATATCCGCCGCCGGCTTAATCTGAATGATGAAAGGTGAAAATTAGAAAGTCTCTCCCGGAGGGCCTGGAACTCACTTCAGCAGCGGCCTCTGAGGCGAGCCATTCATCTGCTCCGCCGCCATTCCCTCTGCACTGTCAGAAAGCAGGTTAGAGTTAGTGCAAAAACTGTTTGGAAATATTTCTGATACATCGTGCACAAATACAATAATTCTTGTCTGGATTCAGTGTTCCAATGTATTGCGTTTGCCCTTCAGACTTAGCACTGAGTTTGGCGTGATGTGCATTGCTAACTTTTTGGAAAGTATCGTGAGTTGAAGAAGTGCTGTCAGCTCAGATCTCACTCTATTTGTGCAGTTTTTAGACAAACTTCAAGGTGAAGGTGAAGGTTTGAGTTTTTCTTCTTCAGCAGGCTGGATGAAGACCTGTTGTTGCCAGAGAAGCAGTCAGGCAAACAGCAGAGACCAAAACCACACTGCAAAAAAATGTCCATCTTAACAAGTTATTTAGTGTCATATTCAGCCTTCAAATCTGAGTTTTCTTAAACCAAGAGACAAATTCTGCCAGTGAAGTGAGATAACTCCACTTGTTTCCAATGCAGTTTCACGTCTTTGAGGAATTCTCTAGAAATGTCAATATCTTGAAACAAGGCAGAAAAAGGCAGATCACTGCACTACTACACTTGATTCTACAAAATACTTGAAACAAAATGATTTGCATTGGAAATAAGTGAAATTATCTAACGCCATTTGCAGATTTTTTTTCACTTATTTTAAGAAAATTGCAATTTTAGGACTCAATAACAGACTAAATGACTTGTTAAGATGGAGTTTTTTTGCAGTGCAGCCCGCTAATCCTTCAAGGCTGGCATATTGGATGGTGAGACGCCTGAATCCCAGTGACCTCCGACCTTATGCTAATTTAACCTTTGCCTGCCAGGCTTCATTGCTCACCTGCTCCCCCCCAAAACAACAACTTCCAACACTGAGTGTAAAACACACTTCCTGTCCCGCTGCCCAAGGAACTGAAAGGGCTGTTGTTCTCGTTTATCAGCTTAGCGTGAATTTACATTTTAATTGAATCCCGATGTTTGAGCACAACCATACTCGCTGAGTAACTGGAGCCCCTTCAGAGAAAGAAGAACTTATAGACTTGAAGTGTGAGTCGACTGAAGATGACAGGCAGTCAGGCCCGTTCACATTGACTGTGCAGAATTCAACCTCATGTGCCAAGATTACTCACGCTGCCACCATCACCAGGGATATCCTTGGATTGTGTGTGTTGGGATATCGCGGAACTACAGCTGGGCTTTCTTTGGAGTGTGTGTGCGTGCATGTATTTACTCATCGGCTTGTATGTATTTTAATGAGTTTGAATGTGCCAAGGTTTTCATGCTGCCATTGCCAGGGAAATGTTTGGAACTTGTGTGTAAGGACACTGGGGAATTAGACTCAAGGTGCGTGTGTGTGTGTTTGTGTCTGTGTTCCCAGATCACTCTCAAAGATCAGTGCTCTATCACACTAATTAGAGTGGAAGCGTGGAAGCGTCCACTCCCACAGTTCCTTTGATGTGGCCGACTCTGCTGATGTGAGAGATTCTGTCTAATAAGATATGAGACGAGATAAAAAGATGTGATTCGTCAGCACCTGTGTCCGGCTCCGTTCAGTTGACCTCTTATATTTATCTGGAGCAACCCATCAGATAATATGAGGGTGCATACTGTGGGTGAGGGCTCCCAGTTGATTTCGCAGTGCCTTATGTTGGGGTGTCAGTTGACTTTCCTTGGATTATTAGACTTGTTCTGTCTTAAAGGAGATCTGTTCGGTTTACACTGGTGTTAGGTGGTAAAGTTCATTTATGTTTGTTTTTTAAATCCCACCTAAATCTGGAAATAATTCCCCCTTGACAACTGTCCTTCAAACAAAACAAAAAAATGGATGCAGCATTATCTCTTTATGTCTTTTTAAAGCCCCCCACACACTTTCCTTCCAGCATCGGATTTTCAACACTAAGAAGATTATCTTTTATCGCAGGTCTAATCACAAAGAAAAACTTAAATCTTACACTTGCTCTCCTCCCTCCTCTGTCTCAAAACACTTTTAAAGGGGAAGAGCCGAGTTTCGTCTCTATATCCCAATGTGTCCTAACAGTGAGAGAAGAAGAAAGGAAAATGAAGGAACAAAAACTTCCTTATTAAACTCTTCAGTGCCTCAAGATCTCTGCTCTCGCAAAGCACTATATAACCTGTCTCACAGACTTGAAACCAGTTAATATAACGAATAAAGCTTCTGGAAACAAAGTTTACCCCTGCTGCTAGGATTGAATCCAACCACAGCCCTCTCACTCTCTTAAATCTCCCTCTCAGTCTTCCTACTCTCATAAGACAAAAATCACCAAGAAGACTCCCATCTTTCCTAAAAAAAAAAAACATGGTAGGATTTTTTATATTTAATGGTCTGTGGTTTTGGGAACATAAGAGAAATACGTACAGTGCTATACTTATTCTAAGTCTCATTTACGCCAGTATGGATGAGAGCACACCACATTATAGCGCAATTACAAAGCATTAATGTAGTAATTTCGACTGTAATTATTACATTACTTCTAGACTGTGGCACCTGCAGCCTCCACACTGGTGCTGTATCGTGTAACAAGATAGTGTTGCCAAGTAGAATGTGCAGTAATTAGCTTCTGCATTATCGCACTGATAAAGAGCAACTGAAAAGTCAAGAGCATAAATTGAACGACAGACTGCCTCAGCCAGTTTCCGAAGGAAAGTCATTAGGATTCTCACTAAGTACGTCTGGCCTGACCTTCCATTCTCATTGCTTCAGCCTGAACAAATAGGTGTTCTTCTCTCGGCTTTTACCTCCTGCATATGAAAATGAAAATAAACTTGTGGTATTAAATGGCAGGAGTAATGCTGTACCTTAAGCAGATTATGGTTTGGTGTCACACTGAAAGGTGTTATTATTATAGCTGCAAAGCAGATAGCAGTTAATTAACTGATAATGGCATTCCATTCACCCAGATGAAAGTCGGTGAATAGGACTGAAAGGGTGGGAATGAGAGAGGAAAATGGACATTCTGTAGATCTCAAAGGAAAGGAGATAAATTAAATCCTCCTGATTAAGTTTCACATTGTGATGGCATGAATGCCAAGAATGCTGAGTAATCTTCAACACCGCTGCCACAACAATGACCTAAACTAGGGGTGTGAATTTCATTGTGTCTACTTCTATACAAATTGCATGATGAGGTTCCTGGAGAAAACGCTGTACCTGTCACATCAGAGCCTTTGATCTCTTGATGATGACCTCTTTCATTCACTCCTACTCTATCTCCAAAACCCAGTGAAAGACAGCAGGACAAATCAATAGCAACAGCACCAGGAAAACCAAAGATGTTCTATTTTGGAGAACGCAAACTCAACAAGAGGGAGAGAAAAACACAATTCTTCCTTCCTGTATGCGAGGCTTTTGATCAACTTTCCAGCCAGGCAAGTCGGGGGCTTTATCGGCTCTATCCCCCTCTCTCACAGATGAGAAACAATGTGCTTTATTCCATTACACTGTAAATCCAATCTCATGCTTCACGGTCTGTAGAAGAGTAGCAGAAAGAGGGAATGAATGAGATGGCAGAGCAGGGGAAAATGTTGACACAAATCCCACAATCCCTAAGGCGACACCAGTCGGTCATTGGGGTACAGTTCAGGGATTCTGGGCAATTAACCAATCAATTAAGGGGTTGATGGGGCCCTGTGTAGCTATTAGGGTAATACATGTGTTGCTGAAGTGAGAAGTTGGCACAACAAAGCACCAAAGTGAGGCTGTTTATTCATTTTGTTGAGGTCACATTGGGGAAACCAAGGCCCTTCCTGAGGGAGGATTTTCAAGTACACCGTTAAGAAATAAGAAGGTTTTCGCTGCATAAAACCTAGACTTGCACAGACAAATTAATGTTACAGCTATACAGGACAGAACACATTGAGATTTTATAGAAGCAGTTCATATTAGTTGAACAATTCTGAAATAACCAACCTGAGAATGACTGTCACTATGGGCCTTCCATTACTGCTGTTGACTCTCCCAGAAATCTGATGAACACCTAAATTAATAATGGATTGGATGGAAATGAATATTTAATTCTTTAAATCTGTTGCAAACAGCTTGTAATATTCACTGATCTACCCGTGCACGGTTCATAAGGCAGGATAATACCTTAATATGGCCCAGAAGCTATATGCCTCTCCATTTCATGAAGAGCAAAACAACATTCAGCATCAGTAAACAAAATGCCTTGCATATGGAACAGTCACCATTAAGTGTTGAACACTGTGGAGAATGGAAATACTGAGCAAGCTGGTGTATGACTAATTGCTGTAGAAGCTGGAATAGTACTGGCCATACAAAACCTGCTCAACATCTCGTAGGGATTATTACACCATAAAACCTGCTCTATTCACTGTGGGCTGCAAACATCATCCAACATAATCGACATCTAAACTGATTGATTCCACTTTCCTGGCTCCAGGCTTTAACCTGTAGTTTGGATTTTACAGTTAATAGTGTAGACTGCGGGTTGAAATGTCTCTTCTGTGATTTGACGCAGTAATCATATTCCTTTATGACACTTCCAAGTATAAAAGGCGTCTAGAACCAATTATCAGAATATGTATTAGTTGACTGTGTGTCATTTTGGCAGTGCATAATTCTCACTTTCGCAGTCACACCCCTGTAGACGCTAACGTACTTATAATCTGATGTTGTTACTATATTGGAGAAAAGCAGGCAGGTGGAATTTGCAGTCTGGCCAATACTAAACCATTCTAAGCTGTCGGTGGTCTCTTGTCCTCTTTTGAATTCTTGCTTTTAGTCATAGAGCCTCTTCACTTCACATGAGTTTTCTCTAGACAGTTTGTCTAGCATATCCTGACTGAAGTGTTCAGAGATTTGCTTTCATCCTGTCCAAAGGCATGCCTCAAAGATGGATAAGGTGAAAGTGACTCCAGGAGAGAAAAAAATAGCAAGTTCAAAGTCAAAGCAAAAAAAAGTCTCCTCCTTTTTGCCAAATGGCCTAAATTTCCTGAAAACAAGCAGGTGTTTCCATCAGATAATGGCATTTTGTCTGTTCCAGTTCTGCTGCGTGAAGACAGCTAGCCTCTCCTGAACTCACTCTTCCAGTCAGCCGGCAGAGTGGCCCTCAAGACGGCTTCAGAGAGGAGTCTGACAAAATACACTTGCAGGACAGTCACCGTCTCAGTGTGGAGTTATGTCTTCTTTGAGAGAGATAACTGTCAGACTCTTTCTATACCTCCTCCCCTCCTCCACCAGTGTCCAGTGACTTCCAACCTCCAAGTGGAGAGCTGCCAGTAATTGAAATTCATTAACTTGTCCGAAGCGAGGCAAAAACAATTACCCAAGCACACACTTGCTTGTCAACAAAGTTCTTTTCTCAGGAGAGGAATGGGTGGCTTGTTAAAGTGCTTTGCAGTTGGCCCTGCAGGAGACCTGCAGAGATGATGGATGTCTGTGTTTCAGATGGCGCCTTGTTTGTAATGAGTTCCTCTGCCATATTGCTGGCTCATTATAAAAAAACAGGAACTGCATTACTGAGAATGATAAGAAATGATAATATCCCGGTAATGACTATGATTATTATCAGTTAATGCAAGTTTCAGTATTGTTGTTGTTGGCCTTGTTTATGTTATTAGTTTTGGTTATTTGCCTTTCTTTAATGGGGTGGTCTATGAAAGTCAATGTTATTTGAAAGATGCAGAAATCAGCTCTGTTTCATACAAGGACAGTGTCGCGGTACATTTACCAAGAGCATACATATTTTAATGTAAGTTAAACATTTCTTCCAAAGCTATTCAATTTCTTCAGTCTGCATATTCCCGTTAGACTACCAAACTGTGAAAAGCTCCTTAGATTTTTGACATTTTTCTTTTCCTCAGCAGACCTAAAAAACACACATAAATCAAGGTTTCCAAAACTCTGGAGATAGAAATGCAGTGTAGCGAGAAGACCAATCTTGATTTGCTGTGCACACCTGCTTAGAGTGCATCACGGTTCACGCACATACAAACTCCCTCTGCTTGCATCTGTGGCTATAAGTGTGTTTGTGTGTGTGTGAGAGAGAGAGAGACACAGAGAGAGAGAGAGGCACATATACACGTGTGCGTCTGCATATGTGTGTCTGGGTGTTTATGTGTGTGCATTAGAGTGTATGTACAGTAGTGTGAGTCAGTGAGGACACAGGATGTGTGGAAGCAACGCAATAAGATCCAGTGAGAGAACAGACAGTGCCATGCGGCAAGAGGCCAGGGAAGTCACCCTGAAACGCAAGATGGTGTTGAAGGAAACAAATTGCCTTCTGCTGTGTTAGAAATTGGAGGATGAATGGAGAGTATCCACTGTGTCCTTGTTACATGAGGATAACAAAACATTTAAAGGTGAATACTGCCAAATTTCAGCATTAAAATGATTTATTCCCATGTCTTAAGACAGTTTGGTCAGTGTTTGTGAACAATCCCTACAGTCTCCTGGGAGCCTGGAACAGCACTGAGCACTTTATCCCACTGCCTAATCTGTGATGTTGCGTCGATGTAAACCTCCGTAAAGAATGAAGTGGGAAAGGCAGAAAAGTGGCTGTTATCATTACCAGCATGATTTTCTGCAGATAAGGTTTTCAACTGATAGCATTGCCACGATAATACAAAATCCACTTTAAAGATACATTTTTAAGTTGACACACACGCACACAATAGGCATCAATAAACAGTTGGTTCTCTCGTTTCCAGTTTTGCGAGAGAGTACTGACTGGACATTTTTAGACCATATGAACAAGATATCAAAATTCTTTAATTGTGGTATTCCCCTTTAACTCCGGGTCTGTCTTCAGAAGATTACAATGCACAGGAGATGGTGGTAGACTTCCCTACTGTGGATTATAAGCGCCTTGAGCACTTACATAAGTGGCTTTATTTTTCTATCCATTTAGCCATGGGTAGCTTTTGCGTACGGTATCTTCCTTAAATTGCTTTTGGCTTCTCAAAAATACTGACTGGGAATAAAATATCTTCTTAACACATTTCAGTAGACTCTGCGCTCTTTACTGTGAATGGCTCACATCATGCCCAACAGTCACATACATAATTGTCCTCTACAGCTTTAGCCCCTCCGTTTTGACATTAATTAATTTGAAGCAATCTCAAAACTGCCCATGGGGCTGGGACCTCACGCCTCCAAACCTTCAATTCCCATGATTGAATTTCACAGAGTTCATCTTTCCAGCCCTTAACTTTTCCACTTCGCTAATGCTGATCGAAAAAAGAAGACACTAAAAAAAAAAAACCCCAACCATCAGCCATATTCTTTTTGCTATCCATCATGGGCCATAGAGGGGAGGACAAAGACAAATACAGCCAGCCAGAATCTCGGCAGAAAGCGAGAAAGATGACCCCCCTGGTCTCCGCCGCTGCATTTCATTATCTTACTCCGTCCATTCATTCACTGCCTGTGGACGGACCGGGCTCTCAACCCCACTCTATCATACCTTTACACTGCAGTCCAGTGTGCTGACGTGGACTGGCCACCCTGGACAGACCCCAAGGATAAGATGAAGATGGATTAAAGATCCGTGATGATGTTATGAGCGAGAACAGGACGTGTACACTCCAATCAGTACGGTACAATAGTCTGAACGAGTCTGACCCTGTGTTACGTGTTGGTCATGTGTGTAACTGTCCCACTCCGTAAAGTCTCACCGTCATCATTCTCATCTCAGATCTTTAGCTGATACAGCCAACAGGAACTTAAATCTCTTGGTCATTTTGCTGAGCCTGGCACATCCAGAGCCCAGACGCCCGCCGCTGAGCCAGAGGAACTGCTCTCTCCGTTCGCTTCCGCTCATTCCGCCCGCCGCCGCAGACATACTTCCTGCAACACTGTGACAGTTACGGCATCATTGCCCAATCCTTCCTCCCGTGGAGCGTGGCGGCGAGAGTGGACTTTGCCGAGGCCTGGCGCTACAGGGCCCTCTATCCTGCCGCCGCGGGGGCACAGTAAGGCTGAGTAAGTGTGAGGAATCGCGCGGCTTTGGCCCCGCCGCAGAGCGGGACGGCTCATTGAGTCTGCAGGTATGGAACTCAGAGTGAGGAATGACTGCAGTGTTTCACAGCTAGCCAGCCTCTCTCTCTCTCTCGCTATCTCTCTCTCTCTCTTTCTCTAAAGCCCTTTCTTCCTCCCTCTACCCCCGTTCGTCCCCTCTGTATTCCCCAGCTCTCCTCCTCCGGGGAAATGACCAATACACTCTCCTCCCTCTCACTCACCTGCATCATCTGCTCTCACTTCTACCAGCCACTCATACGTACAGTCAGAAATTCTCGCAGTCAAGCACGCATGCACGCAAATGTATGTGTGTGTGCATGCTTATTTGAGTGTGTCACCTGTCACCTGCCTGTATCTGAGCCTCCATGCACGTAAGTATATTGTATGTGTGTGTGTGTGTACGTGTATTTTCTCCCTGTGGCTGGCTGGCTGGCTATATCTTTGCAAGGTGTGAGCTGACCTGGGGCTCTGCATGACAGATGGCTGGTTGGAGAGAGGGATTTTGGGGCTCTGCTACGGTCAACTGAGGTTTGGCACCAAAGCGAGGGCTTGGCCTGCTGTTACTATCTCTCTCCTTCCACACACACACACACGGGAATCAATAGAAACACACCCCAGGAAGAAGAAAACACATTGATGAATACACACTGGCAGGACATGTGCAAGGGAATATTCTCAAATGAATATGTTGCCTCCTTTGTATGCCAATTTTTAGATGCAGATAAAAGAGGGCCTTCAATTTCTTTCATCATGACATTACTTTGAAAATATTATTTGGTCACTTGACTGAACAGACTACAAAACTATGAATCCCCGTTTCTTCAAAAAGCCAAGAGATGAAACACGATACAAACACACACACACACACACACACACACACACACACACACACAGAAAGAAAAAACACACACGTCCCCTGCTGAGAACTTACACAGTTGGACCAGGTGAAGCATAGGAGGTTCCTTCTGAAACAGAATTTTTCTGTTGGTTGCCTGGCAACTTGAGTTCATTTGCCTGACATCAAAATTCAGGGATGCCGAGCAACAAAGGTGGCCACACACACACACACACACACACACCAGAGGACACTTGAATGCTACTGCAGGCCGGCTTCATGCTCTGTCTCTGGCCTCCCATCATGATCTAATGTACTCACAACCATCCGTCACTGAGCCTTTTTCACTGATGACTCATTCAAGGCACTGCATTGTTTCTACTAATGAATCGCACTCAACGCTGAGAACGCTGAAGCCTCGCCTGAGAGTTCGGCTGGAGCACTGGAGGTTAAGCTTGAGGCAGTGAGCAACTAAAAGCATCTACTGAGAAGAGTAAAGCAAACTGTGCCGAATAAGAGAGAGTCTGAAACTCCTGAAGCAGAGCGGAAGGCTTTGTAAATAGGATGTGGAGGTCACAGCACAGTCAGCGGATGAAACAAATCTTTGATCCCTGGTTTCCTTGCTACTCTTTGACTGACATAGCGCAAAGACAGTTTACTATATCAATAATCAGTCTATCAGTCTTTTGTTTGCACATTATATTTATCAACCACCGTCACCAACTTTGGCACCCCACGTCTTCATCGAGTCTGTTCTGATATTTTAAGAGAGCAGACCTGCTTCCTTTGCGTCTGCGGAAAAGGTTACCCATGCATTTCCCAGATCAATGCCGAGAGAGTTGGAGGGAGGCCACTTGAAATGTAAATCTCAGCTTTACTTTCCCCCCATTGTGGGTAGCTGCATTTTTATGAAAAGTACCTGATTTGAATTTAGATGTGGGTATACAGGAGCCGAGGCATTCAGCTCCGGCACGTTCCTGAAAAGGCAGAGGCGTATTAGCAGCCTATTGTTGACTTGACTAAATGTGTCCGTCAAAAAGACAGACACACACTCTCTGTCATACCCCCCAAAGCTGTATGAATGTCACTGTTTGGGCTTTGGAGCCTGACAGAGAGGCTGGGTTCATTTGCTGAGGGATAAATAGGTGATTGAACTGTGGATGTCACCATCAAAGTATACAAAGCCATGCGCACAGAAACACAACGCTCTCGCACTCTTTCTTGCTCTCTCTCTCTGTCTCCCACATACTCACACGCACACTCATATTTGACATGATGTGATATTTACTTTTTTTCTTTTAATTTCCCTGGTGTTCTAAATAGAGCTGATAGCAATAATAATGGCAAAAGGAACCTTGAATTTCCTTTCTTCTTACATTTTTGTTTTCTGTTGCTTCTCATTTTCCCCACTCGTGAAAACAACCCAGACGGTTTTTGTCTTAAATATTAATTATTGCAATAAAAACACATCAATGCTCTGTCCAGGATATATGGGGCGGCCGTCTCAGCAAGCATCCACCCTGCTGGAAGTGTCCTTGAGCAAGACACTGAATCCCTACCAGCTCCACGGGGGCTGTTCTGTATCTGACCCTGACCTCTGACCTCCCTGGAGAAGAGAATGACCCTACTGAGATCAATAGAGTACATTATTACCACATTGTCAGTCTTTCAGGGTGTCAAAAAAGCTTAAACGGTCCAAAGCCCAGCTACAGACATCCCGCCTGTCTTTCCAGCAGCGTGGTTTAGCGAGCTATTCTTCTGCTCCACCTGCAGGACAGCTGTGCGCCGCTGCCACGTCTCTCCTCGCTGCTGGAGTGGACGCGCAAAGTGGGGGCGCACTCTTCAGCCATCAAAAACCCTGCCAATGCGATGCGCAGCACTGAGTGAGCGCAGCATTGGACACATCACCCACCTCCACTCCGCTCGGCTTCACTGCGTGCACCCGGCATGAAGTGATTTAGTTGAAAGAAAGTTTTTTTTTTTTCCGGGCACGGTTCGCTTATTCGCACCCGCGCTCCCCCACCCGCCCCCTTCCCATAGAGCGGAGGCATATTGTCTGTGGCGCAGCGCGACAGTGCGGTGTCCGGTTTCAAACCGTGCGCCGAGGAGCCACCGGGACAGAGCGCTTCTCTGTGGGGGCAGAAATAGCACATACGGCTCCGGAGGGACAAGACAGCGCAGAGAAATCTCTACTGACACCGACAGAGCAGGAGTTTTACGGAGATTGTTTTCGGGCTAGAGACAGACACAAGTGAGGATATTTCATCTTCAGCTTACCTTTATTTTTGTTTTTCCTCCACACTCTTCTCACCGGACAAGACCCGCAGCTTCGGTCCCTACTAGATGAACGGGAGTTGGGCACCTCACTTGGTAAGGCATCTTATGAAATGTGCACTGGTTTTCATTATTCTTATTCAGATTTGCTATAGGCCACTGCAATCATTCATTTTCCAAGTGTGAGGGCATTTTTTCTCTTGGACAAAAACGGGTCACTATTAAGTCTTGATTCTCATATTTAAAAAGTGTGTCTGACAAAAATAGCTGATGGAAATATGCCAGTATGCTGCGGAAATTATACACTCATACAATCTCATAAATGAACGTAAATAATCAGTTTCAGAAGTTTTTGCATGATGATGTTTTGCGATGTTTTGCCACTTGGTGGTGCTGGCACAGAGTGTGACCATCACCAGGTCCTAGGAGAGCTTTCATCAAATCTTTATATTTAAAAAAAAAAAAAAAATTCTATTTGTTTAGTTTTTCTCTCGTTCAATATCTTATGCCAGTTGGTTTTGGTCAAGCCTCTTAAGCTGTAACACTGATAACTAACGACCCCACTGCATTCACTGCAGCAAGTGCACAAACGAATACATCTTGTGTGGGGCATGAAAGAAATATTGGTATTGATTCCAAAACAATTTCAGTCTACCAAATAACAGTGCGTCCCTCCTCCAAATGTCAATGCCTTGACAGCCTAAATGCAATTTTAACTCATGAGGCATTTTCAGGAGGCATTCAGCTGTTTTCCTGGCTAATTTTGTTTGTATTTTCCCCATTTTCACAATTTCTTGTTCTTGTAACAACTGCAGTGTTTTATTAGTTGAATAGTGGCCATTGCCTTTGCTTTTATGTGTGACCTTTAAGGCGTTGTTACTATCTAATGCCTGCTTTATGTGTTTTTTTTCTGATAGTGTGTAGGCAATGCCAAAGATTCTCACTTCCTTTTACTCTTGGCAAAATCGTGTCGCTGCTTTGAATCAGTTGCACAAAAGACATGAAAACAGTGGCTCAACTTATGTGACCTTTTTGAGACAGTCTGTGAGTCTCATTGTGTGCACTAAATTAGTAGTATTATTCATCAGATGTACCAGATAGTTCTTTTATTTCCGTAGTTCCATTTGAAAATGGGTTCAGACCTTCCAGCTACACTTCAAACTTTTAACCTCCCACTTCTGCAGTGCCAATGCCGAGTCCTTGAAGGTTTCTTCCAATGGTTTTACTTTGCTGTAAAAAGAAAGAGCTCCATTTGGAGCTCCAACAAGGAGTCCAACTCAAACCTAGCATTACGCTTCCACAAAAGAATGAGATCACATATCACAGAGATAGTATGTACTACTTGTAAAGAAGCTGAGAGAAGATGACGAAACTAAGGGTAAATTAAATATGAGCAGTATAGAAGGATAAAAACTCTGACTGTGCTGTTGGTGAAAAACAACCTGCCAGTCATGTGAGTGAGGTAACACAGGTTCAGGTGCTACACGAGTTCACATCCTCAGACACCCTAAGGCCCTGTCCTTGGCATCAGCATTTAATTGGGTGGGTTTTGATGAATGCTAATCCCCAGCCTTGATCACACTGATTAGTGTACGATTAACCGGACATAATTGTTCACTAAGTCACTTATTCACCAGTGTTTTTCCATGCCCGAGGCAAGCTTTTTAGAAAAACGTGGTCATGCAGATTTCCACCCAGTTGTGTATAGTGTGTACCCTCTCTTTTCCAAATCATTGGTATTCATATAGGCTTGTGGTTGTTTTGGTCTTGCTAGCTTTTGGGACTTGAAAGCAGCAGTTCTGATAAACAGCGTCAGCTTCCTCTGATCTTGTGGCCTCAGACCCATGAGGCCACTGCGGCTCTGCTGTTCTGTCATACTGTGCACACCAATGGAAAAAAGTGACCCTTATCCAGATGGCAGAATTACTTTAGACTCACGGTGTTCACCCCTTTATTAGGCTCCGGATGCTAAAATCCCCCAGGACAAGAGAGAGATGGAGAGAGGGAGAGAGAGGGAGAAAGAGATGGAAAATAAATACGGGATGAGAGAGGGAGGGATGATGAGAAAGTGCTGAATCGAGAAATCATCTGACATGATGCCTTTCGGCAAAAGTTGCCAGTTTATATTGCAGTTGAACTGCTAGAGTAACGTTTACTGCATAGGGAAAAAACAACAACTATAGAACAGACCGAAAATAAAACTTAAATCCCTGCCCTATAGAGTCATAACAGAGATCAGCACCAGAGGGATTTTGTAAACAGATGAATGCATATGATGTAAAGCAGCCACATGCTCTCCCCTCTCACACATTCCACTGCCTGTGAAGAGCAGCATATGATTAGTGTGATTGATATTTGGCGCTGTGTTGGGAATTTGCCCGTGCGGTGACACAGAACACCAGCACAAACACAGCAATTAGTCCCAGCCTGGAGAATTCCAGGATGAAAGTGACCCCGGCGGCCCCCGCGAGCTCTGCGGTCACCATGGAAACAGATTGAATGACAAGCCCATTGTTGACGACCTTTGTGATTCTGCATCTCACGGGGGTCGAACCCTGTTGGGAGTGAAAGTGAAAGGCATTATCATGCGCGTGTAAACTAAACAGCAATTACCCTCTGGCCCCTTGGTGCTCTTAAAAACCCTTTGGTTACTTATTTAACTGACACAAGCAAGAAGGGGCTTTGGGATTGTTTGTCCCTGTACACCAAACCCCACAAAAGATATCAGAATTTATTGGTTGTGAGTTGCGTGGAAGCCAGATTTTACATGTTCTCCGCACTCGCTGATTTACTGCTCTCATGGAAGTAAACTTGGAAACTCAAACAAATGGTGCAGCGGTTTGCTGTTCTTCCCCGCTGTGCTTTGTCCTCTCACTACCACAGGCTATTTATACACAACCACTTTGCCATTATCTCGTCCCCAACTTGCTCCTCCTGCCACTTCTGATTTCAAGACTCTAATAGCTCTAGAGAATCCTCCCACACGTTACAAGACACTGAGCAAAATATTTATGTTCTCTTTAGGGTTCTTTGGGGGTTTGTGGTTATTTGTGCCAACAGCGATGTGTACTTTGCTGACCTTAAAGAATGCATTTTCCATCCCCCATATAACAGAGAAAGTTGTCATGGTATTGAGTAAGTAGGTGTTTCTCTTCCTTTCTCCTCTTCTCCTCTTCTCGTTCATTTGGTGAGACGGTGCTACGTTGCTATGGCTACTCCTAGGTTTCCTGCAGGGGATTGGAGTGTCCGTCAGTCACAAAGCAAATGGAAATGTTGCCAAAATGAAACTTTATCATCCACACCGCGCTGCTGTTCTTTAAAGGCCAAAGTGTCAAGATGGTTGCCATAGAGATGGGGTTAAAGCTATGGAGTGGAAAGCAGAATGCAACCCCGTGGCATCTGTTGTCGATCCTCATAAATATCTGTATGACAACTATGTAGCTGCCATACAGAGAGAATGGAGTTACAATTCTTTCCATCAAGGTCAGATCAGAATGGTTTGTTGCCTGAAAAGCCAATCGTTTCACAACGTGTGCCAGCTCTTTTCACGACTCTTCATAGAGAAACATAGTAAAGATTGGTATATAAAGAGAGCTGGGATGAAGCGAGTTAAAGTGGATGCGGCACACACACATACACACACACACACACACGATAAAGGCTGATATATGAAAAGAACTGGAGTTAAGTAAGGTAATAGTGGATGTGGGCATGCATAGGCACACACTCACCAATTCTCTAATGGGACAGATCCTTGTAAAACACGCAGGGGAAGCTGTTGTAATTTCACACTGCATGCTAAACAGCAGAAACCGAACAGGGGCAGGTGTAGAAATAAGGCATTTGAAATCATTTCACTACACAGTCGAGTAGTGGAGCGCAGGGATTTGATAATAATTCTGGATGCGCTGTTATTTCTACCGCTGCTTGGATCCCAGAATAAATGTCTGCGGTTTGCGTGAAACATCCAGTTTCATGTCCACACGTCAAGCGGCATTAGGACGGCTAAACCAGTGTTGTGTTACCAACACTGATACACTACATTAGCTCTGTCCCTCTCTCCACTACAACCTCAAACCCCACTCAAATAGCAGAGCAATCTGTCTTTAAACCATGATGGCAGTACAGGAAAAGGAGGAAGAGTCTATTTAGGTCAGGATTAAATAATCCCCAAAGCCTCTTTCTCCGTGGGGATCATGCCAAGGGGGGTGTTTGAAAGGTTGAATAAAGATGGATCCAAACTTCCATGACAACAGGACAAGTGATTATTGTAAACTTATTTAAGTTTGGAGTTTGCTGTACTTTTCTCTCACACTTGACTTGGCATGCGGCTGGTGAGAGAGAGAGAGAGAGAGAGAGAGAGAGAGAAGACGGAGAGAGAAGAGAGAGGCTGAGAGACTGAGGCTGAGAGACATTTAGGTGAGGAGAGAAAGACGGGAGAGAGGGGAGAGGGGCGAGCGGCGGAGAGGGTATGACGAGGTGTAATGAGTCAGGGGAAAAGAGGTGAAAAGAGGATTTAAAAATGAAAGATCGAGGAAGAAAGAGTAAAGAGGCTTTGCTGGTCTTTGTTTATTGACTGATTGAGTGCCAGAGGGCCATTTGAAGGGTGAAATGAGTCATGAGTTGTCATCACACACAAAAAAACACACACACACACACACACACACACACGCGCGCGCACAGTCACACACACACACTGGGCTGTCACCCAGCTGTATTTCTCCGGAAGATGAATGACTTTGAGGCATGAATGAGAGGATCATTTGATAGCGGCGCTCAGGTCGTATATTTCTCTTTTATAGGAGCGTCTTCTTTCAGGCTGCAGCATGTGCCTCTAAGGTGGGAGCAAAACTGGACTGCCTCCTGTGAGACTTTGACACCGTTTGCTATGTATAGTCACAGCTAAATTAGCAGCATACACCTATTAAAGCAGGTGCATGGGTGTGTGCGTTTCTATGTTTGTCAGCACGCGTACAGCGTCTGTGTGTCGCGCCTGCTTGTGTATGATATATGTTTTTACATGAACAGGAGGAGGTAAATATAGCGAGAATCTTTCGTGGGCTTTCTCATGATTTCCCCCCCCCCCCCCCCCCTCACGGGACACGCATCGCTCTGGTTTATCTTGATAGAGCATATCATTATACGATAAGAAGCTCTTTTGATGTGATGTGTTTAGAACTATCGGAGCTTCATCTATCGCACGGCTGCAAACAGCCAGAGAAGCTTTAATTTGATCAGCGAGAGGATATAAATACAGAGAATCCTTTAATCTTCGGCAAATGAAAACATTTATCTCTACTTTGAAATCATTACGAAGGGCTAATCAGAGCAATATCCTCGAAAAAAAAAAAAAAACATGTATCTGAAGTCGCGTTGGGGATGGGCGGTGGATACTTTCCTCAGTAGATGAATGAGAAAAAGAAATTATAGAGCGTGGTATATTCTTTTTATCCGACCTTATATGAAAGTTTGCGATAACATCTAAAAGATAAAGCGCCCCGCTACTTGTAGTTGGGCCGCGCAGGAAAAATGGGAACGGAAGGGAGATGCGGAGGGAGATTAGAGGAGAGATAGAGAGAGAAAGGGAGATGGGACAGTGCAGATAAAGGTGAAAAGATAAGAACTTAAGTTTCCCAGACAAAAGAGGGGAGGTGCCTGCTTTTTGAAAGGAAAAAGAAAGGGCAACGGAGAGAATAAAGAAGAGGAATACTGGGAGCGATTGAGGGGGTGATAGAGAGATAGAAGAGCAGACAGGCAGGCCTGGCGGGTTTGAGGGGGATTGTTAAATATACAAGGAAGTGTTTCCCTCCAGAGGCAGTGGCCCGGTCCGTCCCATGATGCATCTGCCTGCAGACTTCATCTGTCAATGCCAGAGGTCCTGAGAGAGGGATGAAGAGAAAGACCGGGAGAGACAGCAAGGGAAAGGAGAAGGAAGGAAAGGAAAGGAACAGAAAGGAAAGGAAAGGAAAGGAAAGGAAAGGAAAGGAAAGGAAAGGAAAGGAAAGGAACAGAAAGGAAAGGAATGGAAAGGAAAGAGAGAAAGGGGAGAATGAGAAAGAGGAGAGGAAGAGAGGAAGGGAGAGTGAAACTGAGAGGGGGAGAGAGCAATAGGTGAAATAAGTTGTCATCACACACGCACACACACACACGCATGCACACACACACAGATGGAGAGAGAAAGGGAAAGGGGGAAATGGAGAGAGGGATGGAGGAAAGGAGGGAGTTAAAGAGAGAGAAACTAGAAAAAGAAAACAGAATTAGATGGTGGTAATGGCAGACCGCTCCTGCACACACACGCTCATTGTTGTCCAAAAGCTTGCCGGCACACACTACACTCTATACACACGCTCCAGACATGAAGCTCTCATGAGTCATGCCCTTTACTGGTCTGTCTGCAGCGTGTGTGTGTGTAAGAGAGAGGGAGAGAGAGTGTGTGCGCGTGTGCATGTGTGTGTGTGAAGACTAGCCAGTCGCAGACACAATGCTGTCTCAGTTCTAAAGGTGAAACCACACACAGGATGTGTGGTCTGGTCTCAACCACTGGCAGTGAATAACAAACCACTTATTACTCATTCTGAATACCATTTTATTCTTCCTTGAATAAACCATCATGCAGGGAGAATGAGCCCTCAGTCAGAACCCCATGTGCCTGGCTGCCCGGCCGCCTGGCCTCCTGCCGGTGGCAAACACCTTATTTTGTTGAATGCACATCTATGCTAAGTCAACCTGGCTTTCCTGTAGTAAGCTGCGTGCATGCAAAGTGGTCAGTTGGACTTGAATACTATTGTGCGAGTGCGGGAGTTAAGTTTCAGGGGGTATTTTGTCATGGAACATTAAGTTTGTCTCACAAGTCTATTAAAAGTCTAGCCAGGTGCTGGGCTTCAGAGATAAAGATATCAGTTGCCGCGAAAGACAATGGAGTAATTCTAGAGTTATTGCCAGGAGTGTCCCTTTTTTTCCACAGACACTGTTGGTTGGCTAATACAGTGGTCTGATTATACTGTTCGTGAAACAAGAGAATGTTTCTATTCTCCTGCTCCGGCTCTATTGTGTTACTGAATTCCCTTGAGAACCGAGTAACGTTCAAGAGTTGCGCTGACTCTCTGCTTGTGCTTCTTCCTCTGCGCTGCCCCGGTGGGACTGAGGGGGATTGTTTAAAGATTCTCTGGGAAGAGAAGTGTTTTTCCTCCCGAGCCTTGCATAAGTTGTTGTCAGACGCAGACAAGCACAGGCAAGGACATACACACACACACACACACACACACATACAAGTAAACACAAAAGCGCATAAAAACACACATCCCAATGTACAGGCAGACGTAAGGTGGGACAGTGTGCTATTGTGTGTCTTAACAGCGGGAAGAGCATCAAACCCCCCAATGTCATAAGATCTGGGCAGAGATTTGATGAGAGAGCGCGAGAGAGAGAGAGAGAGAGAGAGAGAGAGAGACAGGCAAGCGGTCAAAGAGATGGAGAGATGGATATCAACAAAGAAATACCCACGGAATGAGAAAAGCAGAATGAGCGAAAGAGAGAGACAAGGAGCACTAAGGACAAGAGGCATGGAGATGAAGAATATTAATAGCGGAGCTGTTTGTTTCACATGCAGCTCTGTTCTCGTGAGTGTGTGTGCGTGTGTGTGTCAGGCCTCCAGAGGTCATCAGGGTGGCTGGAAGGAAAGGCTCCAGTTTCACTTTCTCAGAGATCTGGGTCTGCTCTCGAGAGCCGAGCACTGATCCTCCTCCGTTGACCCCAGCTGGACCTGACCTCACCCTCACCCTCACCCTGACCCTGAACCCCCTCTGCTGCTCATACAAATAGACGTGCGTATAGATATGCAAAATAGCTGCACAGTCACACGAAATCATACAATCAGTCAATTCCTTGCAGTTTATATCCTCTCTGCAGGGGTCTAAGAGAAGAAAAGACAATTCTCTGACTTTCTGTACTGAAGATGAAGGGGAAAGACAGCCAGCTCAAGCGCACATTTCATTAGATGTGAAGGATACAATGGATTCCATCTCAGAACATCTTGGTAGTTGTTTTCAGTGAAAATATTGTAGCGCCTGTAAGTCAGGCACAGCGAGGGAGGAACTCCTACGCAGAGGATGAATTTCCTCTCAACTCGCTGTATCACAATGCTTTGTTTCAATGCTGTTGTTGTCACTAAAAATAGACCCCCCCCCCCCCCCCCCCCGCCACAGAGTAGACCTGTGCCCTTCTGAAGCAAGGCCCTGTAGCATCCTGATCTATTTTGTGCTCCGCGCTGTTCCCAAAAGACTTTCTGGGTATAGAAGTACTCCCTTGAATCCTGCAGTTAAGGGCAAAGGGTTTTTTTTTTCCCTTAGGGTTGACATCTTTTTATTGACTTTAGCAAAGCAGACAAAGAGAAAGTGTATCGTACTGTGCAAGAGGAAGCTGTTGCTGAACCATCAAGCAGCATCAATTTTTTTTTTCTTTCCTCTTATGGTGTTACATGATCCTGAAGTGTGTTGTTGGAGATCTTTACAAGCCGTTCTGAATTTAAAGGTCTGGACATAAAGGATACCCCAACTCCATCTTTGCCTCCCGCCCTCGCTCTCATTTTCTCCTTTTCTTCAGTTCGTTTCTCTCGTTCTGTTGGGAAAACCATATGAATGTGATACTTCATCCTCGGAGGGAAATTTCTCTTTCCACTTGCCCCCTCCCCATACAGGGAGGTCAGATATCGTGGAGATTAGAACAGAGCTGAGAGGGAGGCAGTGACTTGATCAAGGACCCTCGTGTTTAGTTTAGTGAGCAACATTGTGCATGGAACAACAGCGCTGCCTGCTTCCTGGAACAGTTTCAGTTCAAACACCCACCAGGCCATGACAGGTCTCTCCCCGCACAGTGAGACGCGCTGTAACCTGTCATTGTCATCAGTGGGGCTCCACACCCACGCTGCCTCCCCCTCTCCCCTGGGCCCCATACATCCTAATTAATACTTTCTCATTCCATCAAATATAGCTTTCTTTTTGGCCTGATCCCAAAAAAAAGAGGTGGAAGGAACATTCACACTTGTGGATAATTGATAGCTTAGGCTGTATGTGTGTTCATGTGTGTGTGCAATGTGCGTGAGTGCATGCATGCTTGAGTCTTATGTGTGATATCTCACCCTCCCAGATATCCAAGGTTCATGAGTTTTAGCTGAAGTAATTATTGTAATTGGCAGGTTTCCCCTCACATTTTTTCATTCCTTCGTGCTCCTCGGTAGTTTGCTGATTGCACTCGTGCTCCTCTCTCGCAGTGTGAGTCAGTGGCTTTCAGACTTCTCACTCGACTCTTGAGATGAAATTCTGCATTTCAAAAGATGTAGCGACAAAAGCCAGTGAGTTGTTGGCAAAAAAATGTAAAAAATCTCCTCGGCAGAAGTGGCTAAGCATTGAAAAGTGTTTCTAATAGGTGGAGCACTCACGCATGCACACCCACACATGCACACCCACTCTCTTAATCATAGCAGCAGAGCTAAGCAGCATGATTAACATGAAGGAGGTAAAGGTTGTTAATTGGGGTGTGTGTTCGTAAGACTTGCTGCCATTGTTCTAAAGCAGCGGTGGCAGAACGTACCCATAAGAACCAATTTCAAGAGACGTTTCGTTATTTCTGCCTCAGCAGTCGGACCACATTCTGGAGCAGCACGTCTGATTCTGCGTCTGGTTCTAGTCTTACACCCTCACATTCTCTCATACTCAAATTATCTGTTTCACACACACACACTTCTCACTGTCAGTATAGAATGTAACTCGACGGGATGATTAATGCCGTTACTCTCGGATCACCCAGATGTATCATTCTCTTGAGAAACGAAAGCGCTTTGCGTATTACATGTTTCTGCAATTGCACCAAGACCAATGCTCACAAAAGAGAGGAAAAAGGTACGGATGGATATACGGGACCAGTGGGATAATAAAATAAGAACAAAATAAAGATTGACGTACCCCCGGCGAGTTGGGGGGGTTAAGACACAGGAGTTAGAGAGATGGAGTTCAGCACACCTGGAGGCCACATGTGGATTACTCCGCCCGCCCCCACCGCCGTCCCGGGTGGAAAACTCCATCGTCATCATTATAGCAAAGGGTGGAGGGGCTCATTAAGTCATTATTTATGTGCTTTCTGCTGTTTTATCACCTCCAGACACACTCACAATGCAGACGCCCACACTCACAGCCCCCGAAGAATAACTTATTGTATCGGCCAGGGGGTCCCCTCTAATAGAAAAAGTGCAGACACTAACAGTCTGGGCCAGGTGTAGACACCTCCGTCCCTCATATATTTCCTCCCAGGCTCGTTTACACCTGGTGTTGTTTATGTTTATTTACAGCGCTGCTCCCAGAACGAACCCTCGCTTCCAAATTTCTCCAGTTTGAGGGTATAACGCATGAGGTAGCAGCAAGTTTTTACAGGCAATTTCCTCTTTACAATGGCTGCTGTTTGCTTGATAAGCCTGGATAAAAACCCATTGAAAACCAAGCACTTTGAGCTCCCTCGCACCCAATTTGGGGTTTTTCCCCCCATGACGTTTTTCGGGCCTATAAACGTGGCTGGGTTGTTAAGTATTTTTCATCAGAACTGGCTTATTTCGGGCTCGGCCCATCTTAGGGGGGTTGTTTGAATCAATTTACCCATTCTGTCATTATTCCACACAGTGATGGATGATTACAGTTACATGATTGCAGCTTCAAAAGACAAAAAAACAAAGAAAAGACCTTGTTGTGTTTGCGAAAATGGAAACACAATAGGTAGAGATGTTCTGAAAGAAATGGAATTGGAATAGAATTGGATCTTAAACAGAGCGGCGGCGCCTCGCTCCTGGAGCTGCGGCCCCTGTGAGCAGCCATGTAGAGTCAGCTCTTTGGGCACCGCAGTCCCAGGCTATTCCAAATACCACCGCTTCCCCCGGTGTTTCCTCTCCCCCGAGTGTAGAGGGAGGAACTCTTGCTTTTCCAGCTGCGCCTGTCCACCTCACCCCGAATCTGTTCCCCTGTTGTTTTCCTGTCCTGATTCAATTACCTCTGTGGGACCACTCTGCTGACACATGACACACACACACACACACACACTAGGGAGAGATGTGAGGGACTGCAGTTTTATGGCATGTGGTGTGTGTTATTTATGGAGATCCCAGGCACTTTTTATAGCAAGGCCACACTTTCCACCTCTGCTCCCCTTTCCCCTTTTCCCGTTCTTTCCTCCTCTCTTTCCTCTGAACTCGCTCTATGCTCTTCCTCACCTCCTCATCCCTTTCTGTCTTCTCATCTAAACTCTCTCTATTTTCTCCCTCACTCGCTGCTCCTTTTGTTCTTCTCTAACCTCTTTAACGTCCTTCTCCTCTCCCTTCGTCCCTCCTCTCCCCTTGTCTCGTCCTCTCCGCTCCCCTGATTTCATCTCATCTCACCTCTCTACTCTCCACCCTCTCCCGCTTCTCCCTCATCCTTTGTTCCTCTATTCCTCTCATTATCACCAGCCTCTTCCCGCTAATCTACCTCAAGTGACCCTAGTCGCCTTTTCTCCTCTCTTCAGTCTCTTCCTTCCCCCTACACCGCTTTTTGCTTCACTCCCTTTTCTCTCATTACATTTTGGAGAGCAGGTCAGTGCGCGTCTGTAAGCCATTACTCCGTCTAATATCAGTCTTCTCAGGCAAGCCGAGCAGCCCGGTACCTCCTAGAATGAACCCACTGGCAGACACACATGCACATAACATACACACACACACACACACACACACAAATACAGACTGCCAGACACTCAGCAGAGTGTTCAGCTGGAGCATGTAAATCACAGTACAGATGTAAGACATGGTCATGCACATGCATGCAGAAATCTGTTCTCTGTCTTACTCCACTGACTGCACACATTCCAACAATGCAACTCAGTAATAATTCTGTTTTGGATCTGTATGGAAGTGTGGTGCGCTGTGGCAGTGTTGTACTCAAAACCACCTAAGGCGAGACCGAGTCAAGACCAAGTCCAGAACAATGTGAGTCCAGTTCAAGATCATGATTGCAATTCTGCCATCATAGTGAGGGGGGTTCTCAAAATTGACATCAGTTTCTGTGTTAATATTTCAAAACAAAAGGGATTATTAAAGGGATTTCTTATTTAGTATCACTGTTGAGTACTATGTTCATCATCCACCAAGATTTGAGCATTCCTGACATTAAGTAACTGTAATAACTGGCTTTTTAGTAAAAAAAAAAAACAATTGTACATATAATAGGGGTTACTACATGACAGTAGGCAATTTGTTAAGCAGAATTAAGTAGAAGTGTGTCAAAGACTTAAGTGCTGCTAACAAATCTGCCTGTCATTTGTTGCCATTGTTTGGCTACATCCAATCACAGTAAAAAGAAAAACAAATTAGTCTCAGATGGTGCAAACGAGGGTGATTCTGATGACTCTACAGTTGTGTATTTGTGTCTTGAAATCAATTTACGAGTCAAGACAGGAAAAATGCCGTCAATTCTGAGACGAGACCAAGACCCCTTTTGAGATCGAGACCAATCTCAAGTACTACAACACTACGCTACGGTATAGTGCATACCATACACACACACACACACACACACACTTCAGGGTTAAAAGCATATGGCATAGGACATTTTCACACACATAAAAACACAAGCATGCACATACTGTGTAAACACATGGAGGAAGAGGCATGTAAACAGCAGTAGATACACTCGGATCAGGTAAGACAGCTGTGCTCAACACACTTAGAACTGTTAAAATTATGCAAGGAGACGCAGATGCATGCAAACACGCACACACACACACGCCCACACACACGGAGGAACATGCAAGTAAACATAAATTGATACTAGTGGGTCATGTAGACTCTGCACAAATACACACGCACATACACTCGCACTGACAAAGAGGCATGTCACCAGTAATAGATACATATGGGTCAGGTAGACAGCTGTGCACACATGTACACACACTCTTTAGGGTTGTTAAGGAACGCTGCACACACACACACACACACACACACACACAAGGCAGGAACATCTGTTTTTGGCCTACAATCAAGCCCAGATGGACCTCGGGGCTGGTGCGTCAACAACGGCGGAGACCACACATTAAATAGGCCCAGTATCCTTGAGACTGGCTCCTGGGGATTTCAAGTGGTGAAGGGTTATTAACCGGGGCCGCAACCTATAATTGTTATCATCACGGCGCAGGAAGTCGTTCCCAAATTAATATGTGGCATAATTTCGGGAAATTTAGGTCAGTCGAACAGAATCGGTAGAGCGGAAGATTCTTGTGAGGCTTGAGACTCTCTTAGGTGTTGTAAGTGTGTAAACACCACATGAATATGCATTGTGAGGGCAAATTGCCTTTTTTTTTTTCCTTTTTCTCATCTCCGCAGCAATATGGGGCAGGGCCTAAAGATAGAAAGTGAATTAATATATTGGAGTTAAAAGTGATGGCATCCGGCTTTTGATGTCGAGCCATCAAAGGCACAGTGTAACTGAATGGGTCAGAAGGGCTGCATCGCCCTGTATATTTAGCTGTGGGCTTAAATTAGACCTGCCGAAACTGTAGACACATGCCATACCGGCTTGTGCGCCTCTTCATCTGTTGATGCTGTTGATGTAGCTGCTGTTGTTCGATGAGAAGGTGTTGTTTTGTTCTCTTTTTGGGGAGGGGTGGTGGGGACTGGTGGCATGTGTGCATGTGTATGAGTGGGTTAGGGTTAGAAAGAAAGAAAGAAAGAAAGAAAGAAAGAAAGAAAGAAAGGCACAAAGAAAGAAACAGTTTCTACAGTGTGTGTGGGCGCGTGCGTGCATTTGTGTGTGTGTGTGTGTGTGTGTGTGTGTGTCAGCATGTCCTTGTGTGAGCCTTCATTTCAGTGCAGTGGAGACAGTGAGGAGAGGGCACACAGCACCTGGCCTCTACCTGCCTAATCAAGTTAGCAGGAGAGCCTGCAGCCATGAAGGCTGGGAGAGTTAATGTTGGCCCGGGCGCAAATAGAGACTATGGCTTCGTGCTTTTATCCCGGAACCTTGGAGTTTCCCCCCACACACACACTCATTAAACACTGACACAAAGCCTGAAGCTGCTCAGTGCGCTCACTTACACACATATCCACACACACACACACACACACACACAAACACACCTGGTGTCTTCCTCTCCCTGCACTGCTGTATACCTGCTGACACATGCATTCTTATAACAATTATAGACCATCTTGCCTCCTAGTGAGACAGAGAGGTGAGTATTTGATGATTCTATCTTTGTAGTTTTACCCAGACGAAGGAATGTTAAAGATACACTGCATCTGTGATATGTGGCAATTTAAAGCTTTATAAGTCTGTTTGATATGTGATTTGTCCCGGCAGAGAGTGATTGCGATTGTGATTGCATGTGCACATGCAAGCACACACACACACACACACACGCAGTAGAGTGTCTTGGTCTCACAGACAAGATGTGTATACTTCTTACAGTTTTTCTGAGGGCAGTGATGACATATTATCAAAGTGATTTCTGTTTGTTACATGTTCATTCAGGTTAATTAGAGGGAACTTGTTTCATGTTGTCAATGTTTTTGGGGCAAAGTGGCACCGTACCCCAAAGACTCGCAATTAGTTGTCTGACTGTAAAATATTCAAATATTCACAAAGGTTTGTCATTTGTAATCTGGCTGTGTTGTGGCCATAAGGCAGTTATGACATGAGCTGTAAAGAGTCTCTATTATTTTTGTTTTCAACAGTTTGTGTGTGTGTGTGTGTGTGTGTGTGCGTGTCTGTTTGCATGCTATCTCTCATCCAACCTTCTCCTTTGCCCTCCGTCTTCCCCTTGTCCATCTAATGGTGATGTTGATGATTTAGCATTACACCGGTACAGCAGATTAAGTGCTCAGTTCACTCTGTCTGTCTGAAGTTTGGGCTTTTAAGGAGGGTAGAGTGTCATTGATCAGAGAAAGCAGAGTGAGACAGTGTGGAAACATTATAGTGAGACCTGATTAGTAAGAGTGCAGCGTGACGCGCCTGGGGATCAGCATCAATAATGACACCCGGAGAAAATCTGCCCGGGCTTCAGTTTTCCATTTCCCTTAGAAGTTTGATGCCTCCCCTCCTGTCCTTGTCTACAAAGTGTGGAAGCTTCTCAAATGTATCCCCCCCCCCTCCTCTCCTCCCACCCCACCCCACGCTTCTTTGAAAGTGTGTCACCTAATGGATTCCTGTGTAAATGCTGACAAATGAGAAATGTTAGGATAACATCTCGAATGACACACCGGCATTATATGTTTCACCTTCGGTTTGGTTAACATGCGCTACCATTTTCCATATCACCAGGGGCGCTTAGTGATTTGAGGACAAAAAAAAAACCCTCATTTAACCAGCCTTTTCCTTGGCACTTTGTCAACTTGTGCTCTAATTCACTGCTTCTTGCGACCTTCCCATTGACATTTACAGAGGAAATCTACCTGCACTAAAGGCCCAGTAGCTTCGTAGCAGTGGTTAATGAGCACATGGTAAAGGACAGCCTGGCAATTAAGCCCCTGGACCTAAGCATGTTGATAATGGCATCTATTGATGTGGGAGAGATAATGATGGGGCCATGTGTCATGTGGTCCGAGGCTTTTAACCTAATGGAGGTACAGTTTGTGTTGACTCCAGCCATGTGTCAGTCAAAAGATGGGCTGTTGAGTCAGCTATCAGCTTCAGTATGTTATATATAGAGAGTGTAGGGTGGTGTTTGTCATCACATCTACAGGTCTGGACAAAAAAAAATTGTGACCTGAGCTGAACCGGTTACACAAAGAAGTCATTAAGCAGAATGTTGTGCGGTGGATATCCTGACTGCATTGTGCAGCAGCATCAGGAATAGTGCTAATAAATGATTTACATTCTCATCACATCTAGCCATGGTTCGACGAATGTTGAAGAAAGTTTGAGGGATGTTGGGATACATGCTACGTGCTGATTGGTGCATATCCTTGCTGTGCTGCATGGTAGTGTTAGGGATGACGTGAAATAATAAAATGGCCACTAAACAATAAAATAATAATAAAATAGACACTAAACAATAAAAAGCCAACAGAGAAGGAGAATAAAACAAGCAAGTTTAAAATAGTACGTTTTAAATTGTGATTTAACAGCAGTGACAGACTCAGCCCTTCTAATATTATCAGGCAAGTCATTCCATAACTCGGGGGCCTTCACCACAAAAGCTCTGTCTCCTTTGGTCTTAAGTCTAGACTTTAGAACTGACAACAGAGCTTTTCCAGCATATCTCAGGCAGCGCTGTTGCTCAAGCAGTGTTAAAAGTTCAGAGATATACGTTGGGGCCAAGCCATGAATAGTTTTACAAGTCAATAATAAAAATTTTAAATGCATTCTATACACAATAGGCAGCCAGTGAAGAGAGGCCAAGATGGGGGTAATCTGCTCTTTTCTCTGTTTTAGTTAGCAGCCTGGCAGCAGCGTTTTGTACCGGCTGTAGACGAGACAGAGCTTTTTGGTTTAGGCCAAATTACAATAGTCCATACGTGAAGAAATTAGTACATGAATCACTTTCTCTAGATCTGCATATGAAAGAAAAGACTTCATTTAAAAAATATTCCTTAACTGACAGAAGCATGATTGCACAGCTTTTTTTAATTTAATTTAACCCTCTTCTTCAAAATTCAAGTCTGAGTCAAAGGTTTTTTTTGCTGAGGATTTTACAGTGGTAGACTAGAGTTACATCATCACGTCTGGAGATGGAAGAAAGTCATTAGGCAGAGGTTGTGAATAGACTGTCTTGTGTGATGGACGATGGAAATCCCCGCCGTATTGTGGGGTGGCGTTAAGGATAATGCTGAGGTAGACTAGACTTATTGTCTTCAAATCGATTCATGGCTTGAAGAAAAAGCCCTCTGGCAGAAGTCATGATCCGGCTGGCCGACACTTACATCACCCCGTCTACGGTTATTTGTGTTCTTATAGTCCCTTTATTTATTATATAAGGTTTTCCTGTTTGGAGTTTACCCCTCATACTGTGCTGCTGGGTCCGTGGAAGCGACGAGATGCATCTGTTGTTGTGCTTCTTCAAAAAGCGACTGGCTGCTTCTCTCATGGGGAAAATACATGGGATCGCACAGAAGGAAATGCAATTACTGCCTCCCAGCAGAACCCTAATCACTGAGCCCTGACATTAAAAGTTAGCCCTTTTAATGTGTTGAATTTCAAAGACGCAGCACAAATTATTTGATTTACTCACTCTCATCTCTGCAGGATGTAAATAAGCTTATTAAGCGGCCATTTTTAATATGTGCATCTCCTGACCTTATGAAAAACTTCAGGAAAAAAAACAAAAAAAAACAAGTGTCATTATTCAAATGGGGTCTCTAAGGAGACAGCAGTGAAATTAATATGTTTGCAATGAATATGTCTGTGTAAGACTCCTCCTTCTGAAGTATGTGAAAAAGGCTGTTGGTGTGGCTCAATCCGGATGGCAGATTGATTGTGTGTGTGTGTGTGTGTGTGTGTGTGTGTGTGTGTGTGTGTGTGTGTGTGTGTGTGTGTGTGTGTGTGTGTGTAGTGGGCAGTGGTTTGGTTGCATCTGTCACCATACATTTACAGGACATACATGTAAATCGTGAGAATGCAGAATAGATGTAGAATCAATTCTCTTCAAGCACTGCACCTCCTAATTCTGTCACAGACTAATAAAGTCTTCTTCTTGACTCCAATTGGGAGTCAAATGGCCAATTAGAGCCCTTACCCTGAGGCGCTGCTCCGGTAGAACTGAAAAGAAACGAAGAGGTGTAAGGAGAGTGGCTGAACTGGTACGCTACATGCCGTCGTTGGAGGCTGGCGTTTTTGCCTTTTCAGGGCCTTAACAGATCTAGAGACACACGGTGCCTAAGGCTAGGGTGTGCCGCTCGGTTCTGAAAGTGGCTGCAAGTCTCAAGCTTCTCTATTTTTGCAGAGACTAGCTGTCAGAGCGGACTTGTCCATTCTCATCTCTCTGAAACACAATCCTTCTGACTCCCCGGTAGCGCACAGAAAAAGAAAGAGAGGGAGACAGGAGGGGAGACAGACAGAGAGAGAGAGAGAGAGAGAGGCGAGACAGAAGAAGAGAGAGAGAGAGAGAGGCCTGCGTCTGTTTGCTTGGTCTAGTAGAGACGTGATCAGATCGGATGCCTGCGGGCTTCGTCTCCGACTCTGCTCCTCCGTTGTTCCAGTATACCCTTGGGAGACACGTTTGGGGAGACAGAGATTCAGGCAGGCACACACATACACACACACACACACACCACACACACACACACACACACACACACACACACACACACAGAAAGTCCACTTCTACTGCACCCTCTAAATGCTAAAACAGCTCACGCTATCCAAACCCATCTCTCCCTCTCATTAATGCTATAACTTTCTGCTATTGTGCCTGTCTCTGCTGTTAACGGGACAAATTACACAGGCCAGCCACTCCACAGACACACGAACAGACACACACACACCCACACACACACGCACTCGGGTGATTAATTGGTTCCAGTGGAGCCAAGAGCTAATTTACTATCCCTCCTGCCACATTTCCTCAGATACAGTAAGACAACGCATCTCAAGGTAGCCTCCTTATGGCTCCCTCCCCATCTGTACATCCTGTATGTGTGTGTGTGTGTTGGAGAGTGAGTATATGTGTGTATGATTTTTCGCAAAAGAGCTGGTTGTTGTTGTTGTTGTCTTTTTTTCAGCCATATAATTACAGAGAAGTAGGAGTTGGCAGCCTGTTACCAAGCTTGTTATCTGTATATGTTGACTGCAAGAAACATGTGGGGAGATTGATTATCCTACGCTCCTCCCTGCCCTCCCATTGGATTTGACCACTGGGACTCGTGTCTGCAAACAGCCAATTGAAAGACACACAACTGCGATAAAAACTCATTTAATAGGTAATCTTTTTTTTTTCCGTTGTTGTCATGCAGACTGATCATGGCAGGGTTGGAAAACTGTATGGAGCGCTGTGTACTAACTCCACTAATTTGTTAGCTACAGGATCATGTAGTTAAAAGCTGCATTTACAGCAAATAGAACCAAACAGAACCCAACATATTCTGTCAAAGGTTTAGCTGATATGACGGATTCATTCATTAGTGACTTGATTCAAAACTACAGTGTTCCAGTCAGAACAAAAGAGGCCGTTTCCCTTACTAATTTCACACTGTCAGCTGCATGAGAGTAATTTTCCTTGGGATAACAGTAATTTTCCTTTCCTTTAGAGTCTGGTTAGGACCAACGTAACATTTTATTCTCCTCCGAGGTGAGTCTTTGTCCTTTTGAAGTATAGATCAATGAGCTGGTAGTTACCCTTTATAACTTCTGCCCTTAATCACCTTGTTTTTTGGCATAGCAGCGAGCGTCCTCACTGCGTTTCTTCACTGCAGAGGTGTGGAAGGTTGGATGCTGGTGTAAATGGCAAGGCAGTTTTAGACTAGAGTCACTTCCCATGCACAGCTGTAGACAGTGATAGTGTAATTTCGTACCCAGTGAGACAGTCGGCTACCCGTTAGCCAAGCATGTAATTAAAGCTTTAAAAATGTCACCATCCCACAGCAGTGGGCTTTATGCCCCTTATCGCTGCAGTCCCAGGTGTGTGTGCGTGTGTGTATCTCGGTGTGTGTGTGTCTATCTATGTTGGGTGAGTGTTTTTTTGTGGTAGTGTAAGTCTTGTAGTGTTGTTTGCCATCTCCGCACCTCTGCCTTGATCAGTCGTCAGGTGACACCGCTCCTCTCTTGTGGATTCGCCCAGCGAAAACACCACGCAGAGAACAAAAGGCTTTGAAGTGGAGGAAATCTTTGATGCCGATACATTACCCAAACAGTTTTCTACGTCGAGAAAATGACAGAAAATACTTCAAACATCCACCAGAGGATCGTTTTGATCATCTCTGGGGTGAAAACACTAAATTGGTCTCACAGCGGTCTTATGCTTGCAAATCAGCATAGGGGTTTGAGAAAGGTCGGCATTACTCTTCAGTACTGGAAAGTCAAAATCGCGTATGACACTGGCGCTGAATAAGTAGCCAGAAACTTTGTTTTAGGGGGCTGGTAGCAAACAAAGACTTGCTTTTCTGTCAGAGAGGCAACTTTGTTGTACCTTGTCGAGGTTGTTATAGAAATACCAACTCTCGGTGGAATATAGTTTTGGGACAGCGGTGACAGACTCTCGGTTTCTTCTCTGAGATTTAAGCCACTCTAGTGCTGCGAGGTTGTTGTGACAACTTGCTCCCTGTGAACACCAGCTTCTTGACACTGAGAACAGTTCAGACAGTAGCCCGAGGGCGGGGGCTGCGTGTCAGCGCCGCTGTCTCAACAGCCGATCGGTGCCCGGTCGGCCGCCGGATTTTTCACGTTGACACTGCATTACACAGACATCGCTCGGCCGGTGAGGTAGAGATGGGTTCGCTTCAGAGCCTGTTGGAAAAGGTTAATTCGCACTGAAAGGCAGAGCGTGCGCCGTCTGTACGCCCTGATGAAGACACCGGTTTCATTCCCCCCGTCTACGCTGCCTGTAGCTTTGGCCCTTTTTTGATTTCCTCACTGATTTTTACTCTGAGAAACACTGTTAAAGAATAATTAGGTAGCATTCCCCACACAAAAGAGTGAAAAGTTTAGTCAGTGAGTCTATTTTTACGCTACCTTGCTCAAAAACCTAGAAGTATCCCACCAAGCTCAGAAATGAATTCTAGGTAATTATGAATTCCTTTTTGGCTGTGTAGCCTGGAAGCTGTGCCTTACCTTGACCTGAATTTGGAAGTGAACTGTTTTAAAGCCCTGCTCTATTCAAAGGGCTAGTCCTCCAGGCTTTCTGTAATGGCTTTAAGTCACAGCTCATATTAGACCACCTCCAGCACTCGTGGAGGTAGGAAGACAGGGCCAGGTCATTCTGGTAATTGCTTTCTAGTGGCGTGTGAGAGCATTTCCTGTGGATATGGATGTTCCTTTCTTTTCAGGCATGATGTCACTTTTTTTTGCCACATACTGCATGTTGGTAAAGCCTTGCCTTGTCTGGGATTGTGTGTTGTAGACACACACACACACCGAACCCACACGCAGAGGCACATGGTCATGCATCGACACGAGCGCTAGAGGCTGAGCAAGCTGGGTAAAAATAACAGCAGGATTTGGAAAACCTCTGGAGAGTTAGGGTGGGACTCGGCTGAAATTGCTGGGTGTGTATGAGCGAGAGAGTGGAGAGAGTCGCTGTGTGTGTGTGCGTGTGTGTGTGTGTGTGTGTGTGTGTGTGTGTGTGTGTGTGGACGCGCATGTCTGTGATGTACGTCCCAGATTTAACTGGACCAAGGCTGTGGTTGTGGCCAGGCAACCCATCAGGGCCAGTCTAAAAAAGCCTTCCACCTCAGTACAGTACACAGCCTATGGTGTGTTTAAGATTCATTGTGTTTTTCAGCCTGTACGAAAAAAAAAAAAACATACCAGAGAGCCTGAGGTATGTACAACCATTACTCAGGAGCAGAGGAGGGTGACATTATCTTAAATTGACCCCAGGGCTATTTACTGTAAAAGTTACAGTAAAAGTTTGTTGAAACTAACTTGGAGTTTGAGTGCCTTCGATGTAACTTTCAGTCAGCCACCAGAGAGCCTCGCTGCTGTTCCCCGTCCCCAGCGCCTGTGTTTTATCAACTGTGTCCCTTCCCTCCATCTGCTAAGAGCAGAAAATATGCAGCAAATAACGCTTGTGTTTTTCGAAACCTTGCGACTCCTGCTTGCGCGGCAGTCCCAAGCCCAACAACAGATTGGAATCTCTGAGCGTTGGTCCAAGGGGGGAGACGCCGATCTACTATTTGTCCTATTTAATGTTTATTCCAATTTAGAGCTGTTTGTGGAACAGATTGGAAGGCAGTGGGCCTCAAAGTCAGATTATGTCAAGGCAAAGATATAGCATCGCTCTGAAGAAATGAAAATGCATCAGTAAACATGCAGTGGTTGTTGTTGCTGCTGTCGGGTGAAAACCTTGTAGCTCCAAAATGTCAACTTTTCAGAAACGAACAAAAACAGCCTTGTTTTTAGCTTGCCCACCAATCATTTTTGACATAATCCAATGAGTTTTGAAAAGGTTTCGTAACCCAAAGAGGTCAGAAAATGTTCTCAACCCATAGAGGAACATTATAATCCTTCAGTTGACATGAAAACATAACAAGGTTTTCACACAACAGCGACTTGTAAACAGTAGACATGCGTTAACCCTAAAATAAACACAACAACCCAAATACATGCACAGTACGTGCTCACGAGCCTCTAATGTGTCTTTCTCGCATACACACACATTCGCGCGCAGATACACACAAGCAGGATGGCTTATTCCATCCGACTGCAGAGAAATATCAGTATGGGATAAGGAAGCCGGCGGTGTGAAATGCATTCTGGGCTGGAGTAGTGGTAAATGTTTACCCACGGACACCCAAGCTCTGCACCTGGGGAGAAAACTGGGAGAGCTGTTTACTCAGCCAGCATTCTGTGTGTGTGTGTGTGTGTGTGTGTGTGTGAGAGAGAGAGAGAGAAAGAGAGAGAAATTACACATGTGCACGTTTGATTTGCGCATCAAAATGCGCACCGTGTCCGTCAGATCGGGCCGCGAAACAAACAAGCCACCCAATCCGAGTGTGTTTTTAATCCCTCCCTTTGAGAGGAACAAACATTTATCCGGGTGGAAATAATCTGCCCTCAGATCCCATCCACGTGTCGGGAGAGCGGGAAGGGGCCCCGCTGCGTGACGACGAGCCTTTGATGGCCGATACCATCACTCCATCATTCTCTCACTCTGTCATCCTCCACCCCGCCTGTCAGACACACAGCGGACCGAGGTGGGCTGAAACTGCGAATATAAACAGTGAGGGAGGCTTTGAAAAGGCTGGTGAAAGGCAGAGAGAGAGAGAGAGGGAGAGAGACGGGTGGACAGATAATGACTGACAGAAGGACAGACGGGACAAGGCAATGAAAAAAAATCCCTAGTGACAAAAAGAAAGTCAGAAAGCCAATCAGTTGGCTGATTAATAATCTAATCATTTCGTCAGTCAGTCATCTAGTTAGTCAGTCTTTCAGTCAGTCTTTGAGTTTTTGAGTTTTGAAAGTGTCACTTGGTCATTCAGTCGGTCAGTCATCTTTTTCGGGCAACAGTCATTCAGTCAGTCACTCATCTCATCAGTTGCTCTGTCAGTCTGTCAAAAAATCATTCAGTCAGTCAGTTGTTTAGTCAGTTGGTCAGTTAGTCAGTCAATGACTCATCTAAACAGTCATCTCATCAGTTGGTAGGTTATGTGGTCATTTAGTCAGTTGGTTGGTCATTTCAGGCAGCCGGCCGATAAATCATCTAATTAGTTGTTAAATCCGTCAGCCAGTCATTTGTTCAGTCAGTCATCTTCTCTGTCGGTCAGTCAGTCAGGGACTCGTCTAATTAGTTAGTTAGTCAGACAGTCAAACAGATGCAGCCTGTTTCCTCCAGACAGACAGGCAGCTAAGCAAAGTACAAACATCTCAGTCATTTCTTTGCGTGCCTTGGTCCCAACACAAGACACGGAAAGGACAGACACC